>NC_134080.1:104111309-104422109 GCF_000715075.1 Nicotiana tabacum | reverse complement strand
TCAGGGGGGCTCCTGACTTCAACCATTTTTTTTTCAATTCAAACTTCTTTTTTTTTTAATTTTAATTATTATCCTAGGATAAAATTCATCAGACTAGGATTTGATATCTTATCTTAGGAGAAAGATTCATCTGACTAAGATTTTATCTTGGGAGAAAAATTTCATCAGACCAAGATTTTGACTCTAGGAGATAAATCGTTAGACTAGGTCCATTTGTTGTGATCTTAGGAGAAAGATTCATCCGACTAAGATTTTATCTTGGGAGAACAATTTCATCAGACCAAGATTTTGACTCTAGGAGATAAATCGTCAGACTAGGTCCATTTTGTTGTGATCTTAGGAGAAAGATTCATCCGACTAAGATTTGATATCTTATCTTGGGAGAAAAATTTCATCAGACCAAGATTTTGACTCTAGGAGATAAATCGTCAGACTAGGTCCATTTTGTTGTGATCTTAGGAGAAAGATTCATCCGACTAAGATTTTATCTTGGGAGAACAATTTCATCAGACCAAGATTTTGACTCTAGGAGATAAATCGTCAGACTAGGTCCATTTTGTTGTGATCTTAGGAGAAAGATTCATCCGACTAAGATTTTATCTTGGGAGAAAAATTTTATCAGACCAAGATTTTGACTCTAGGAGATAAATCGTCAGACTAGGTCCATTTTGTTGTGATCTTAGGAGAAAGATTCATCCGACTAATTTATCTTGGGAGAAAAATTTCATCAGACCAAGATTTTGACTCTAGGAGATAAATCGTCAGACTAGGTCCATTTTGTTGTGATCTTAGGAGAAAGATTCATCCGACTAAGATTTTATCTTGGGAGAAAAATTTCATCAAACCAAGATTTTGACTCTAGGAGATAAATCGTCAGACTAGGTCCATTTTGTTGTGATCTTAGGAGAAAGATTCATCCGACTAAGATTTGATATCTTATCTTGGGAGAAAAATTTCATCGGACCAAGATTGTATCGGGAGGTAAATTCATCATACTAGGACTTTTTATCCTATGAGAAAAATGTAAAGATCAATGATTTGAGAAACTTACCTTCGTAATTTCTTCTTTTCTTTTCTCCTTCCTTCGCGCTGCTTTGTTCTTGCTTACTGGGGATAATACCACTGCGGGAGTCTTCTTTCTTCCCCTCCTTCAAATTCAATTTTTTTTTTCTTTTTTGGTTTTTTTTTTCCAACACTGTTGGGGATATAAGTGTTATCTTTTTGGGATAACGTTGTTGAGGATAACGCTGCTGGGGAATTTTATCCCTTCAAATCGATGCTTCATTCTTCTGGAAGCTGCTGGGGATGATAATGGCTTTTGCTTTTTCTATACACCAATTTCATCTCTTTGGTTCTGTCTGCTGGGGATCAATTTCCTCCATTGGAAACTTATTATGTTGGGGGAAACCCTGGTTCAAAGACCACTTCCTTGGTGCTATCTTTATTCTTTCCCAAATGGGTACCTGATTTTCCAGAAAATTTTCTGCCCCAGTTTAACAATCTTTCTTGTGGCATGCATTTCCGACATCAATGCCATTTCCTTTACCTGTTTTAACTCAAACAAAATTTGTTAGCTTAAAGCGTGGTAGTTGGTTGTGATACTCCACTGAGATGGCTTTTCCCTTTCTCCTTCCTTGCTCTGCATTCCACAAGGGACGATATTATTTGCTGGGGATAATCCTTTTCTGCTGGGGATATCCCTCTTGACACTCGTTGATCTTTTTGTCAATTCCCTTTTGCTGGGGATATCTTTTTTGACACTGGCCTCGCGCTTGTTCCTTGCTGACTATACCATTTGTATGTACTAGTCAGATCTTATCTTGGAAAGCTGATGGCCTATTTTGAAGTTATTTCCCACTGGTTCTGACCAAACAGACTCTACTGGGGAATTTTCTATGAAAGGAGAAAGATAAAAATGAACAGAATAAAAGACAAAAGAAAAAAGATGACTCTTTAACGAAAGAAACTATAAATAAAAAAAACTATCAAACGCAGACACCGACTCTAATGGTCATGACATGCATATGTGGCCTATCCTCTGCTGTCAATCATCTTTCAAGATCTTCAATTGGCAATTCCCCATCTGATTCTTAATCTTATTCGACTTGTAGTGCCCGAAGGGTTTTCACTATCAAGCCTCTCTCATTTTGGGTTTTTCTCTCAGCTTTCATCGCCTTATGGTGTCCGTGAAGATTTTCACCGATAAGACTCTCTCATTTATATCACTTTCCAGCTGGGGATTTGGAGTGTTGCCGGTATGACTCTCTCTGCTGGAGATTAGAGTCCTTTCTGCTGTGGAACAGAATGTTATGTTCGCCGGTAAGACTCTCATTTGTCTGACTTTGCATCTTTTGCAGACTGGTCAGAAGGTCTTTCTTTGGACCGTAATGTGGGTTTTTTGGATAGGCTTAGAAAGAAAGGGTATTAAAGGCTCAAAAACAAATTAAATTTGGGGTTCAAAATTACAACCTTCGAAATCATATTTGTTTACAACAAGCGCAACCTTTGCCCCAGTTTTTTGCTTGGGGATTATTTATTTATTATTTATATATTTTTTTTAAAATTTTTGTTACACTATGCACACCATGCACATTATGCACACTATGCACCCTATGACCGAGCCGTGAGGCGCCTACGTATCCTCTTTGAGGAATCAGGTCAAACGTAGTTCCCAATTCCTCTTTTTCATTTGACTTTTTTTTTCATTTTTCTTTTTCTTTTTCGTTTTTTTTTTATTTTTTCTTTACCTTCCAGGCTCGTATTTCCTAGTCATTGCTATTGATTCTGAACGAGGGGTATGAAAGAAAATAAATAAGGCTCAAAAGGGGTAACGAAGGATAAAGTGTTTAGGTAGCAGAACAAAATGCCTTCGTCATTCCAGTCTTCAAAACATGCCAAGTGCAAACAACACAATTGAACATAGATTTATAGTCTCTTCCGATGGTGCTGGACTTGACAATTATGTTAAACACTTGCTTTTTCATTTGTCATTTCTAAAGCACTGCTGGGCGACACTCTCACTCTCATGCACGACCCTCATGCCAATTTGGCGAATCTTGCATTTAACGGTTTTCTTTATGTTTTACTTGCCCCAGTTCCACATGGCTCGGGTTTCAAATAATATCAAACTGTTCTTATTTCCCTTAAATGCTTTGATCACCTCTCCAGGGTTTTATGATTAACTTTAAAGACCAGGCCCAAACTGTGTGCGCATGTCATGTCACTAGAATCGGCGTTGAATAAAAATGATAAAAGGACCAAACAAAAAGAAAACTGGAAATAATAAAGGACCGGATTTGCTTTAGACTACCGGCGAGATGGTTTGAATAACAAAACAAACAAAACAACCAGAATAAAATCCTAACACAATCTTGACAAAACTTAAACAAACTGATATGACAAACTGGAAAGATAAGAAGGTTTGACACAAGACAATATTCAGATTACAACCCTAAGAATAATCCGGACAACAGAAATGACAACAAAATGAGCCATCACCAGCTTCTCTTTTGCTAACCAAGGAACGGAGCGTCCTCCCACTTTATCAAAATTGGCATCTTTAGCCACTGAGCTTTGCATCAGTATTGTCCAGACCATTTCCAACTTCGATATCATCAACCTTAGTCAACAAGTCCCAATAGGATTCGAGTGCTTCTGTTATCATGCCTGATCCCCGCAAAGTGTGTTTCTGGGTCTTGTATTTGATTCCGCGCGATATTCGGTGTATCATTGTCCGGCTTACCACAAACCAACCACCTTCTTTCTTTGCGATTCAAAACAAAACAGGTTAGAATGGACTCAATCGGTCCCCATTATTAACAACATCTTTTTTTTTCATTTTTCTTTTTTTTTCTTTTCGATTTTTTATTCCTTTCTTTTTTTTCGATTTTGTTTTTCTTCATTTTTTCTTTTCTTTTTTTTCGATTTTTTTTCATTTGTTTTTTCATTTTGTTGTTGTTGTGGTCGAATCTTATGGAGATTGCCTACGTATCATGACCCCGCATGAATCAGACCTTGCGTAGTTCGGACCAATAAAAGATAAACAATAATAATCATTTTTTTCAATTTTCATATTAAAATAGACTGGGTTTCAAAGGTTTGAAGATGACCTACAAACTCGAAAATCAAACAACCCACATATTCTAATTAAAGATTTATAACCTCGAAACAAAAAGGCCAGCTTCCTTTCTCCGTTTGACAAATGCAATCGAACGGTTATTTTTGCAAATGTGGTCCTTCCAAATTTTGAGGCCGGAGAGGATTATTTTATGACACTTTACAAACTTGTTCATTCTTTTACGAAAATAGCCTTTCGACAATTGAAAGATACTCTAGGTCTATTTCGGCAAGAACGGTTTAAGACGTGGTCAAAGCTGGCTCGGCTTATTTTGACCAAAAATCCAAACGGTATTCACCTAACCGTTGACTCTTTTTTTTTCTTCAAATTACAATAAAATCGTGGTGTTGCAAACACGGCCCGTCAACGTCTCGGGGACGAAGATTTTTAAGGCTGTGTGGGTCAACTGGACCAAAAATCCTAAACATGACCCAAAAGGTGGCTGTTTATGCAAAGTCAGCCTTCCGGCGTCCCTTTCGGGAACATTCGGCTATGTCTTGATAAAACAGCATCACCCGACTTCTTTATGACTAAATTAAAATTTGACATATTTTTTCGGCTATTTTTAGCAAAATGGGAGGCTGGACACCACCCGACTTATTTATGACAAAATTAAAATTTTGACTCGTTTTTTTATTTATTTAATGGTTTTTGGCTATTTTAGCAAAAATGGGGTTGGACCCGATGAGGGTTGCCTACGTATCTCACATCCGGTGAGAATCAAACCCGCGTAGTTCGGGCTGATCAAGAATAAGTAAATGAACTAACTTCCTTTTTTTTTGAATTTGTGAAAGAACTACTTTAAAAGAAGAAAGGAAGTTTTTTTTTTGTTTTTGATTTTCTTTTTAAAAGAAAGACTTTTAAGATATTTTTTCTGACTTTTCATTTGTTTTTTTTATTCTAAAGAGAAAAGATATATATTTTTTTTTTTGGAATTTTACCTTTAATAAAAGAAATGCTTTCTAAAAAAATATTTCTTGAATTTTGAATTTTCTTTTCAATTTTTAAAGAAGAAGGAAAATATTTTCGAATTTGTTTTATTTTATAATATATATATTTTTTTAATAATTAAAAAGACTTTCTAAAGAAGTCAATAATGGAAAATATTTTTGGATTTTTTGTTTTGAAAATTGGGAGTCTAAAAAAAACTTTTCCAGATTTTTTTGGCAGGACAAATATTTTTGCAACAAATAAAGATATATATACATTTTTTGGAAATAAAGAAAAACTTTTTGGATTTTTATATATATATATATTTGCAACAAATAATAAAACCACTTTCAACGCGACTCTTTTTATTTTATTATTTTTATTTTTATTTTGGTATCTAAACAAATAAATAAATAAAAACCCATTTTAAAAACAAGACTCTTTTTCATTTTCATTTTTTATGGCAAGACAAACTATTTTTTTTTTCTAATTTGTTTTTTTTTAAAAACAAGACAGAACAACGACTCTTTTTTTTTTCTATTTTTCCTTTGCTTTTAATAAAACAAACTAATAAAACATTTATTTTTTTTCATTTTCTCAAAATTTCGGCAGAGTTTTGACAGTTATTTGGGCATTGTTTTTTTTTTCCAAAAATAAACAATCAATTCCCTAACCGCTATTTCTTTTCTTTTTTTCAATTTTAAAATATTATTCCTGATATTCAAAAGTCAGTCAACACACAAGTACGAATCAAATAAATGCGCAAGTAGGAGCAAGTAAGATGCATCAGGATGGTCATTTTTATTTTTTGGTACACCTGTCCTAGACAGACCCAACCCCTGTGTTGAGTCTCCAAAGTCAAATGCACGTGATGCAAACAAACGCTCCTACTAGGGATCCAGCATGAAGCTGAGTTATTCTAAGTGAAAAAACCTGAGGCATATTGATCTAGCCCTGGCTTACCCAAACGGACAGTTTAGCCGAAGCGGGGGCAACGTACCGGGAGCACGAAAGTCTACCCGGCCTAGTTACTTGTCCCAACTTCGTCTTATTTGGTATGACTTTAACAGAAAGGTGGGCCACGCGCACGTGTGCACCATAAATTTAGAAAACTCAGAAAGAAGGGGGTTTCGTAGCAGTTGTATATATTCATAATTCAAATAATATTAAAGCGGTAAAAGTGTCATTTAGCACATTCGGCATATATCATGTAAAAAAAAATCAGATAATAAATAAAGCCAACTATAACAATTATTTTAAGCTCGAATTCTTGAACCCTGAACCAGTGGTTCTGGGTCATATTCCCCAACAGAGTCGCCAGAGTTGTCACACCTCCTTTTTCCGCCCCCGCGAGGGGCGTAGAGAGTTTTCTCCAATTAAAGGACAGTCGAAACGGGATTTGTTTGTTTGTTTCAGAGTCGCCACCTGGGAATTTTAAGGCGTCCCAAGTCACCGGTTTTAATCCCTGAATCGAGGAGAATATGACTCTGTCTATTTAACAGTCTGCGAACCAGAAATCCGGATAAGGAATTCTGTTAACCCGGGAGAAGGTGTTAGGCATTCCCGAGTTCCGTGGTTCTAGCACAGTCGCTCAACTGTTATATTCGGCTTGATTATTTTGATTTGTAAAATACATTTTTATTGCATGATTTTATTGTTACCGCTTCTATTTAGATTTAAAGACCCTTCTTTGAATCGAATCACGCGTACATATATTCGTGTTATAAATTATATTTTAAAAAAAAACATGCAGAGTTGTGTCACGCGCACGTGTACACAATAATATAGATAATATTTTTATTAAAATAATTATTTTCGAAATTATGCTTTAATAAAATCAAGAACATTCGCCCTTTTTGTATAATTAAGTAGTGAACCTCACATCTCGGGTTTTTATGAAATTAATAATGATATTCTCCGAGGAATCCCTTTTATTAAATATTCGATCGAAGTTGCGCGAACGCATAATCCGAATTGCTTTTAGAAATATAATCAGGTTACGCAAACGTATCCCTAATCACAAAAATATTCTTGATAAGGTTCTCTACAAATTGTTATTATGTGTTGACCGCGAGCCTTGTTTTACACATATGAATCATATACCTCAAATTTTAAAGAATTAATGACGTGAAAAAGAAAACAGACAATATGTATCTAAAACTAACATTTTTTCGTGGATACAACATTTGGATGTCCATAAATCGAATCGTGTATAAAATTGGGAAAGAACTTAAAATGATAAACAAATTAATAGTTTCCGCAGAATCTTCATTGTTTCATTTAAGGCGAACTCTTCTTCTATATATCTTTTACATAAAATGCCACGATTCGTTTATAAATCCCATGTCCTTCTCATGTATTTTTTTTAGTCCAAAGTTGCAATGGTTTGGTTAATGTTTGCAATGGAAGATAAGAGTCAAGTTGATAAGAAAGAGAACTATTATACAAATTGATTCAATAAAATTACATCACATGCAATATAGTTGTACGTTTGAACCATTCCTAATATTCTAAACTCGTAACGAGCTGTATCAACTCACCTTCCACATATGATTATATATATACTCATCATCATGCCATATATGAACATGCAACTTATATCAATCTAAACCAAAATCAGATTTTTACAAGATATACTAATAATGTAATTTCTTGATACTTCCATTCTACTTTACATTTAGCTAACAATATTACGGGATGTAATTAATGGCCCATTTTATGCCATGTTCCCTACCTTGATATTTCAATCATGACTTCACTTAATGAAAATTCCGAAATAGATGATATTATTACAACACTTAAACGAACTTTAAGAGGTAACAATTACCTTATATTCATTACGCCAAACGTACTACTATATTAATCAACTGAAACAAAAACCAAATTTTTAACTAATGAACTTGAACGAATGAAAAACAGAATTATAATTCCCGAACTTCATTAATTTGTCATGTTGAAGCTTTTCGTGACATGAATTTACAGATATGTACCTGATATTGGAAGCAAAAGAAAATGAAGATGAGAATCAGCAGCAGTAATAACAGTACAACAGCAACAACTGCCCAGCAATAGTAACAACCCAGTAATAGACCGGTGGAGTAGTAATCCCAAAAAACAAAAGCTTTAAGCTTTGAATGAAACAACAACCATTAATACTAATTTCAAACAAAGAAAGAAAGCAAAAGATTTTTTAGTTTTTATTTTATTTTTGAAAGCTTAAATATTTTTCGGAATTTTTCTTTCTCTTAAATGTTCAGCCCTTTTTTTTCTTCTCTCTTTTTCTTCTCAGTTTCGTGTGTATTTTTTCTTGTCTTTTTTTTTTCTCTCTATCTGTCTCTTATTGTCTTTCTGATTTCAAGACTTCTCTTTTATAACACATCCCATAAACCTTTCAATTAATTAAAATCCATACTTTTTCTCTACCCAACCTATTATCTTCCCACTCATCCCCATTACATTAAGTAAACATATCACACCACCCCATTTCATTTTGTCCCCCATGCCTAACATAAAATAATGCAAGATTCCCCCTTTAAATTTTGTCTTGTCCCCCCTTTATATTAAATAACCATATCACAACCCACCCCATTTTATTTTGTCCCCCATGCTTCAAATAAACAATTACAAAATGTACAATTCCTAAACTACCCCTCCAACCCTATTACAAATTACTATTTTACCCCCGAAAGTACTACAAATTACCAAACTACCCCATCAGCTATAACAAACAATTAATCACACTCAACCAAAATATAGCCATTATGACCAATTTCTACACAAATTCAAACAACAAATCTCATGAACATGATTTCTTCAACATTTCAACAATAAATCATATGAACATGATTTCAACCACAAATTACATGAACACAAATTGAACAACAAAGAACAACTAAAATTTTATTGAACAATATTTTAGCAACAACAAACCTATTTTCGGATTCAACAACAACAACAAACAAAGTATGAAGATTTCTAAATTCAATCATATTGAACTTAAAATCAACTCTAACAACATTACAACCAACAATTTCTATATTAAACTTTAAACAACAAGATTATGAGACAAATTCAAGAAATAATCATAAACGATAAACAAGAAATCAAGCAATACAAATTTCGGATTCAAGATTATCCAAACAAAGTATGAACATGAATGAATCTATTTTAACACAACAAACATGACGGATTAAACGATTAAATCAATATATTTCCTTTAACACAACTAAATTCTTTTTAGACAAATAACAAGATCGATAAACAATTATGAACTTAAGCTTGATCTTAACAATATTAACAATTTCTAACAATACATAAATACATGAAACAAATTGAAGAAACAATTAATTAAACTTCAATTTGTATCTAACAAACATTAAACTAACAAATATTCACTTAAACAACAATACAAACATGAAATAAACATGAAACATAACTAATTAATCTTTCGTTTGAAATCTGAAAAATTAATTTAACAAACGACACATGAGCATGAACTAAAAATTAATTCAAACGATAAACAAAACAAACATTTGTCGATTTTAGATTCGAAAATATCAAAGCAAAATACGGACAAAATAAAACTCAAAAACTACTAACCGGATCGAAATGAAATATGTACGGACTGTTTCGACGAACCTCGAATGAGAATGAATCTGTCCGGATTCGACGACGAACTCAACGATGAACTCACCTTCCTTGTAAACTTTGACGAACTCAAAACGACGCTCGACGACCTCGACTAAAACTCAACCGAGCAGCTCGTCTGAAGATACAACAACTGGAACGTAGGAGAAGTGATGAACGGAAGCAGCTGGAAGTGAAGAAGAAGGTGGAACGGGAAGCAGTTGGTCGACGTTTGGACGCCATGGACGTGAAGCAAAAGCAGCAGCTCGGAGATAGCTTCCATGGCGACGCTCAAGCTGAAGAAGACGAAGAAGAACCGCAGCAGCTGAGGCTTGTTTTGGCCTCAAGCTGCTCGACGGAAGCAAGCTGGTCGACGCTCATCCATGGCGGAATGAGCTGGACGACGAGGGCAGCGACGGGCTTGGCCGTGACGAACAGCGGTGATGGGAGCTTCGAACAACAGCTGACTCGTCGAGGGCTGTGTTCGTTTGGTTGTTTGGTTGAGACAAAAGCAACATGGTCAGCCATGAGCGTCGAGCTCAAGCTTGAGCTCGACGAGCTTCGTCAATGGCGGATAGGGCTAGGAATTTCGGACGAAGAAGAAGAAGATGAAGACGATGTAGCCATGGGTGGTCGGAGAGCAGCTTTTTTGTTGCGTCAACTGTTGGACGGTGGTCGACGGGCGGACATGGGAGGGCAACTTGGAACTTGAGGAAGAAGAAGAAGATAGGAGGGTGGCGGATGATTTTGCAATTTTTTTTAGGGTTTTCTTCATTTTGTTTTGTTTTGTTTTTTTTGTAAAATGTAAGACAAAAGGGGTTTGGGTCTTTTGGGTTATGGACTGGGTCGACCCAGTTCGAAATGGACTGGGTCGTAGGGAAGATTGGGCCATTTTTGGGCCTGTGGCTTGAAATTGAAGAAGAGGCCTAATTCCGACTTTCTTTATATTTTCGCTCTCTTTTCTTCTTTTATTTTTCTAAGACTAAATTATAAAAATACTTAAACTATTATTAAGAACTAAATTAAGTTATAAAAGCGCAAATTAACTCCCAATATCAATTAACACACAATTAAATAATAATTAAGCATGAAATTGTATATTTGGACACTAAATGCTAAAAATGCAAACGATGCCTATTTTTGTAATTTTTAATTTTTGTAAAACAAATTTAATTACTAACAATTGTAGAATTAAATCCTACATGCAAAATGCAACATATTTTCGTATTTTTTATTAATTTAGCAAAATAAACACGCACAGACAAATACAAATAATTATTCAAAATATCACAAAATTGCACACCAAAGAAAAATCATTTTATTTTTGGATTTTTTGGGAGTAATTCTCATATTGGGCAAAAATCACGTGCTTACAACGGGGTATTTCACCGCGCTATCTTTTGCATGATAATGATTCTTTAGGGTACAATACAGCTTTTTCAAAATGATAGCTTTTTCAGGTCGAGAAAACAATGCACATAACATGGTATTTCACTGCGCTATGCTTCATGTGACAATGATTCTTTCGGGTATAAGAGAACTTCTTAAACTGAACCAAGTCATCTGTATTTCAAAGACCTTTTGAATAAATATTACAACATCCATTTAAAAATGCCATTAACATTTAACAAGTTGTTCAAAAAAAGGCAAAAGGGTAAAGGTAGTTCAACAGATTCCCATGGAACACGTCTTAACACTATCAATCCCTACCTTGAAAAAAGTATGCTAGGTTACTACACTGACTTGGTTGATGAAAAATGGTATGGTGTTCTGCGTACCTTGGAAAATCAGCCTATCAATATACACACTGATCTCAAAGTTGTAGGGCACATTTTTGAGGGCGAAGCGCATTCTACAAAGCCTGAAGGTATGCGAATTTGGGACGAAAAACTAGAATGGGTTCCCCTTTACTCAAAAAGGTATGATTATGAAGTACTATGTCGCTGCCATGGGCTTGTTGTTCCACAAGCACTGTCTACAACCTTCCAAAAAACACACACAAAGATGAACTAGAAGTGATTCAGCATTTGATGAAGGAGATTCTAGAGATGGAAAAGGCACTAGCTGTTCATCATGCAATGGATGACTTAACTTCTTGGGAGGAATGGAGGATCAGTACTGGGATTTATTAGAAAATGATAAATTGCATAGAGACAATGATTATCCTATTAACCTTCCAAAAAACACACACAAAGATGAACCAGAAGTGATTCAGTATTTGATGAAGGAGATTCTAGAGATGGAAAAGGCACTAGCTGTTCATCATGCAATGGATGATCTTAACTTCTTGGGAGGAATGGAGGATCAGTACTGGGATTTATTAGAAAATGATAAATTGCATAGAGACAATGATTATCCTGTTTTCCCAACAGTTGTCGAGTGGGAGGGACTACCTAAGTTTCTACCACAGATGTTGGACATAGGTGTCCCATATTGTTGTAGAAATCATGCAATTGGTCTTCTTGATGATAGCGATGAGATGCGAGAAATGAGTGTCAACTGGGACCTAGATTACGATGCCCTCGGTCCCGAAGGGTACGTACACGATGTTGACAGAGAAGATGAAAGTGACAATGAAATAGTGCCAGACATCAATGATAATGGCGAATGACAATTGTTTTTTTCTTAGGCTGTATGTTAAATTGTTGTACTGAAGTATTAATGCTAAATATCAATAAGACTTAACACTAATAGAAACATAATTTTATTTCATACATTCTACAAGATGAACATATACATGCACTTATTACAACAAATTATTGAAATACAAAACTACGGGTATTGTTGATAATTGGGCACATTGGATGAACTTTCATCGGGACTGAATTACTACCGCTACCCAAACCAGTTGAAGGACATTTACGACGATCGTGTCTTAATTGCGAGCATATGCCACATTTACGCGCATAAACGGTATCACCAACATCCATTTGGTTCCGTATACACCTTTTTTTTTATACTTGTCATTAACGAAAATACTCCTTGTTACACACCATTTTAAATGGTTTTAGCGGCCAATAATGCTCAGCAACCACTGGATGCAATTTTCCACTATAGATGTTTAAGTATACAGCAACAGTATATTCTTTATCAACATAGCTAGTTCGCGTAAAACTTGTATGTTGAAAGCACTTTATGGCATGTGAGCATGACATGTGGTAGATGTACCATTTCCCAGAGCATAACCTTCTGGCTTCATTTATGGTTTGTGTATTATTCCCCCGGTTTTGATGGATAGCGGTGCGAACTTCAAAAATATTTCACTCGGTGCAATACTGTAAATATAAATGCCAATGTGCTCGCCTCCTGTATTTCTCAAATCATTCATTGGTATTGGCATAAATTCAACACCCTTTTCCATCAATGATGATGCACCTCTGGCCCTTTCAACAAACCTCTCCTCTATCCGCTTGAGTGACATCCACACCATGGCAGTGACAGGCAATCCACGTGAAGACTTCAATAACCCGTTGAAAGACTTTGACACATTTGTATTCAGAATTCTCCATCTTCTGCCACCATCCGCATACAAAGTCCATTTGTCAAGCTCATATCCCATCAACAACCGATAGGCTCCTTCGTCTTCTTGCCTGATCGATTCCGTGCGCCTCCTGAATTTACACTATTGGTGATTTGTTGCAGCCATCCACATTAAATCATGCAAATCCTTGTTGAGATGTATCTTCTGGAAATTGGCCTTTAGGTGCCTCACATAGTAATGGTAGTAGGCATACGGTTCCTTCCACACAGACAAATTTTGTACAAAACATAAAATACTACCATGCAAATCATATATTAGACAAATACCTTAACGTTGTCTGACAACGTGCTCTTTCAAGTGGTTCAAAAATAGTGTCCATGTCTCTTGACTTTTATTGGAACAAATAGCAAAAGCTAGGGGAAATATACTTCCATTAGCATCTACTGTAACGACGATCAACAACATAATATCATCCTTTCTATAGACATGAGTGCCGTCTATGGATATTACCGGCCGACAATACACAAAACCATAAATTGCTGGTTTAAATATGTGTTCTGGTATTCCCGGACTCCGCTCAAGCTTCCATTCAACAACAGTCCTGGGGTTAAAGTGTTGCAATGTGGCCATGTACTTGGTTAGAGATGCAAAAGACTTATCCTAGTTACCATAAACAATTTCGAACGCACATTTGCGCCCGAAAAATGCCTTTCTTTTGGTAATGGTACACCCATATTCCTGGTGGATAGATGTTATACACTCTTTGATCTTGTACCTTATGGATGCTTCAATGTATGGAATCAAGACAAGAGAAATCAAGTCAACATCCCAGTTAAAGTGATTCCCACTTAATGTGTCCATTTCACAATTGTGGGTGTCAATGTATTTACCCACAACCCACATATTTGTTTTCTTCTTCCTCGCACGCAGCATCCAATTACCACCCATAAACCATCTACGACAAATAACCTTGTATAAATCTGGAGATGCTACCATCATCTCACGACACTCTTTTACGTTGTACATTCGCACCGCCCTGCTTAGGCGCACTTTATCAGTAAAAAGCTTGCCCTTTGACAGCACCGTTGCTCAAGATTCATCCCACATTGCTGTCCAAATTTCGTCAATATCCTTTGTAAGGGAATCCCAACCGGCATACTTGGCAAATGGTCAAGGTAGGGAATCTCTCTTGAATGAAACGACACGTTGGACTCGTACACTCTTGGTCTAACGGGAGGTGGAACATGCTCCCTCGTCAAATCAGGCTTAACATTCTCTTCCTCTTCATCATCACCCTCATCAGGGAAGGGTGTATCATCTCCAGACTCATCGACATTGTTATCATAATCACTATTCTCTTTCTGACTCTGCGCATCTGCTAGATCCCTATTGAATATGTCGTCTTCGGGCAATTGAGTAAGGACAGGACCTTCAAGTTGCTTGTTTTCACTGCACAACCAATAAAATAATGAGTTACTCAAATTGATCCAAATTTTACATATAGCTTTATCAATTTACTTACAAATCATAATGTGTTGATATCCTCTGATGGACATTATCCTGTTGATAATGACTTCCGGATGGACCACCATGATCCAACACACCAAAACTAGGCATATTCCAAGTGGGCGTTGGTTTATAACTTGTAAAATCCGTGTCTGGCCGGTATCCCCTGTGGATATATGACTATTAACACAAATTCAATACATAAAAAATTACATCTTAACATAAAGGAAAAATTAAGTTTACCACTCGGATTGTGGATCATGTAAACTAAGAGACAAATTATTTCATCGCTCCTCATTCGCCCGTGGAGATAAGTTTAGATCATGCCAAACTCTTTCGCCCGGAACTTGTTCAGTTAAAACTGCTCCAAAATAACCACACGATGATTAAGGGATATTCCTACTTTGCGCAACCTCATTATTACGAATGTCTTCAGCCTTGACATATATTTCCAATATTTTTATCACAATAAATTTTCGGTATTCATCTAGAGTCCTCAAAAAATCTCTTAGAGTTTCATCGTCTTCGATGTTAAACTCAGCATAACAAGCAACCCCTTGCGGAGTCACAGAATATAAATATCTTTCAGTTATTTTAAGATTCACCGAACGTTTGTTCACACTTATTTTTTTTTTACATAACAACGATGCCAATGTATCATACTCCATTGTAAGTGGTAACTTAATATGACACTATGAAGATAAACTATAGCTTACAGAGTTATTCGCCACCACAACCTCACCCCCCCAATATAATTGTGATGGCCCAAAAGATCATCTTATGTTTTAGAACTCGATTCCATGTTCTGAGGCCTTCAAAACCTCATTTTATTCCTCCCCAATTTGCTTGCATAGTCCGACTGCGTTTTCGGAAAGCTTTTATGTAGATAATTGATAAAAATAATAATTTTTGCCTTTAAAAGTTAATTTAGTTGACTTCGGTCAATATTTTGAGTAAACGAAACCGGACTCGTATTATGATAGTCTCGTTTGGTCCGTATTGAAATATGGGACCTGGGCATATGCCCGAAATCGAATTCCGAGGTCCCTATCCCGTGAAATGAATTTTTGGTAAAAATTATAAGACAAAATCTAATGATTTAAAGAATTTGATTAATGTTTGATCTCGTTGGTATCGAGCCCGTATTTTAGTTTCGGATCCCAGTACAGGTTTAATATAACATTTATATCCTATCTGTGAAATTTGGTGAGAAACAAGACTGATTTGAGGTGATTCAGACCTTTGGTTGAGAAAATGGAAGTTTTAAAACTTTCTTGAAAAATTTCATGCAATTTAGTGCTAAATTCGTAGTTCTAGGTGTTATTTTGGTGATTTGATCACGTGAGCAAGTTCGTATGATAGTTTTAGACTTGTGTGCATGTTTGGTTTGGAGCCCCGAGAGCTCGGGTGAGTTTTGGATAGGCTACGGGATGTTTTAGACTTGAAAAATCGGTGTGTTTGCTGCTTTTGGTGTACAAGTATTTTGTGCTTCGCGATCGCAAAGTGCAAGATGGGCTGGGGAGGGATTTCTTCTACGCGAACGTGAGGCTTCGATCACGAATGCGGAGCACTGGAGGGTTAGCTCTTCGTGAACGCGAACGCGATCGGCCTTACGCGAACGCGTAGTGTATTAGAGGTGGGCTGGGAATTTAAGGAGTTATTCTACACAAAAGCGGTCCTAGGCCTGCGAACGCGATGGTAAGGGGGGGACAGACCACCGCGAACGTGAGCAACTCTTCACGAATGCGAAGGCCTTTCTGGCCGCTGTGCATCACGATCACGACAGGTCTATCGCGAACGCGATGAAGACCTGTCCAGTGTTTTGAAAACAGACTTTAAAACGGGAATGGTTCAAAATTTCATCTCTTCCATCAAAACTCAAACTAGGGCGATTCTTGAAGAGGGATTTCAATACCAAATCATAGGTTTGTGTTCTTAAACTCATTTCCTTCAATTTCCATCAACACCCATTAGATTTCTAGTCCTAAATCTTGTTCTTAAGGGTAGAAAATTAGGGATTTTGGGAGAATTGGGGATTTTGCAAATTTGAGAAATTAGACCTCGATTTGGAGTCGGATTCTGGAACTAATTACATATTTGGGCTCGTGGATGAATGGGTGAATGAGTTTCGGTCCGAACATCGAGTTTTGACCAAGCGGGCCAGGGGCTGCTTTTTGACTTTTTGGGGGAAATGTTGGAAAACTTATAATTATGCATTGAAATTAATTTCTTTAGCGATAATTGATGTTATTAAGTTAATTATGACTAGATACGAGTGGTTCAGAGGTGGAAACTAGAGGAAAAATGGTAATTGAGCATTGAGTGGCCTGTAGATCGAGGTAAGTGACGTGTCTAACTTTGACTCGAGGGATTAGGAACCCTTGACTTAATTGCTATGTGAAAAATCGATGTGAATGGCGTATAGGTGAGGTGACAAGTACCTATGCGCCGCCACTTTATCTGTTTTGCCTATTTATTTCCCGTTCTTGTTATATTGTCTTTTCCTGCCTTAACTGGTACATGCTTTACTGTTATTTTCATGCTTAGTTGCTACTTGTCAGACCTTGTTGTCCATGGTTGAAGGTATTAGCTACACCGTAGTTTCATCATTTTATATTGTTGACTTATGCTAGTCTATCAGTGTTTTATGGTATAATCTGGATTGGTCTCGCTGAGTAGTATTAATTATGTAAAGTTTCATAATGTACAAGCTTTCCGTTTGCTTTGGTTGAGGTTTAAATATTGTGGAGAGTTGAGTTGAATTGTGAAATTTTTGTACTTACTGAATAATTGATACTGATATGGTGGGATCGGGTTGCGCACCATAACATGAGGAATAAGGATGATATATTAAGGAGGAATAAGGGTGAAATGTTAATGTCCGTCGGGATCGGGTTGCACGCCGCAACAAGCGGAATAAGCGTGGATTAATATGGAGTGATAAGGGTGAATATTTATATTGATATTGATGATATGGTGGGATCGGGATGCGTGCCACATCAGTTTATGTGTTATGTATCTTTCTTCTATTGTGTAAGTTATTCGGTAGCTTTGCATTTCACTTAAGGATTGGTTATAGCTGGATACTGATAAGATACTTGAGTTTTGTATTCATTCCTTGCAAGTTACTGCTTTATTTTACCCTGTCCTTCTCTCTGCTTTTATTATACACTGTATGCAGGTTATATTGTAATTGCCCCGCCGTAGCCTCGTCACTACCTCGTCGAGGTTAAGCTCGGCACTTACCAGTACATGAGGTCGGTTGTACTGATACTGCACTCTGTACTTTCTGTGCAGATTTTGGAGCAGGTTATGGTTGATCGAGAGATTAGCTTCAAATCACCCAGTTAGGAGACCCAAGGTAGTCTTGTTGGTGTCAGTAGGCCCTGACATCCCCTTCTACATCTCTTTATTCCTATTTTATTTACTTTCAAAATAGTTGTAATTTCTTTCAGACCGATGTTTGTAGAAAATCATAGTATGTTCGTGGATTGTGACACCGGATTCTAGGTAGAATAACAATAGTATTGGTATTAACATATAAGCAAAGAGGTTGTTCACTTATTTCTGCAATTATTTATGCTTGTTTTAATTTGCTTACATTTAACCATTGAAACGTAATGGAAATCGGCTAACAATACTCTAACGTTGGCTTTCTTAGCAAGAGTGATGTTAGGCGCCATCACAGTCCCGATGGTGGAAATTCCGGATCGTGACAAGTTGGTATTAGAGCACTAGGTTGCCTAGGTCTCACAATTAATGAACAACTTAGTAGAGCCTGAGGGACCGGTACGGAGATGTCTGTGTTTATCCCCTAGAGACTACAGAGTTTAGGAACAATTTCACTTCTATCCTTCTCTGTCGTGCGATTTGATCTCATAATGCTAATTGAACTCTCTACTCTTGTTCCTTCGCAGATGGCGAGAACATGTATTGCTTCATCAGCTGAGCAACAACCAGAGCCCCCGGTGGTAGCTCCTACGATGGACAGAGAATGAGGCTGAGGTAGGGGCAGGGCTCAGCCTAGAGCTTGAGCAGCAGCACCAGTAGCGGAGCCTCAGGTAGAGTTTGATGAGAAGGCTCCAGCCCAGACCGTTCCAGCATGGCCAGCTCAGGTTCCAGAGGGGTTCATCGCTACCCCGGTACTTCAAGATATTTGGTCCGTCTAGTGGGCATTATGGAGAGTGTTTCTCAGGCTGGCACATTTCCTGTAGCACTAGCCATCTCTCAAGCTGGGGGAGGAGCCCAAACTCCCCCTACTCATACTCCGGAGTAGATGGCTCCCCAATTTCGGACTCTAGTAGCTCAACTAGTTGGGGTAGTTTCGCCGGGTGTTGCAGCACATACCGGCGATGGATCAACTATGTTTTCTTAGGCTTTGTGGAGATTGGATAGGTTTACCAAGATTTTCACCACTCAGTATGGTGGTACACTTTCAGAGGATCCCCAGGACTATCTGGACAGTTGTCACGAGGTGTTATGGAACATAGGGATAGTGGAGACCAATATGGTCGACTTTGCTGCCTTTCATCTGTCAGGTTCCGCCAAGAAATAGTGGAGGGATTTTTGTTTGGCTAGACCAGCTGGGTCACCTGCTTTGACTTGGGATCAGTTCTCTCAGCTATTTCTGGAGAAGTATCTTCCTATCATTGAGAGAGGACTATCGCAGGCAGTTCGAGTGTCTCCAGCAGGGCAGTATATCCGCCACTCAATAGGAGACCCGCTTTATTGATTTGGCCCGTCATGCTCTTATTGTACTTCCTACTGAGAGAGAGTGAGTGTGAGGAGGTTTATTGAGGGACTTGCTCAGCCTATCAGATTGCAGATGGCTAAGGAGACAGGAAGTGAGATTTCTTTCCAAGATACCGCCAATATGGCCAGACGAGTTGAGATAGTTCTATATCAGGGGAGTGGTCAGGGGACTGAGAAGAGGCTGCGCCACTCCGATGGATTTAGTAGGACCTCAATTGTAGGTTGGGGTACTTTCGGTAAGGGCCATCCTCCAAGGCCGTTTCATTCAGCACTTTAGACATCCTATGGAGCTTCAAAGAGTCGTGGTCCTTATGTACCTCCTTCAGGGCAGCCAACTTATAGTGCACCACCAGCTCCTATCAGACCACCTCCTATTCAGAGTTATTATCGCGATCAGTTAGCCCATCAGGGCCAGTCTTAGTTTCCTCAGCCGTAGTATCAGGATGGTTGCTTCGAGTGTGGTAAGTATGGGCATATCCAGAGGACCTGTCCGATATTAGTGGGTTTTCAGTCACAGTAGCAGGGTTCTCATGCCATGATTCTGACACCGCTCTCTCAGCCAGCTAGAGGTAGGGGTTAGGGAGCCAGAGGTAGAGGTTAGGCCGTTAGAGCTGGAGGTCAGGCTGTTAGAGGTGGAGGCCAGCTAGTAGGAGGCCGTCCCAGGGATATGGTTCAGAATGGTGGGACCCAACCCCGATGTTATGCTTTCCCAGCCAGGCCTGAGGCCGAGTCATTTGATGTTGTTATCACATATACTATTTCAGTTTGCAGTAGAGACACTTCAGTTTTATTTGATCCAGGGTCCACATACTCCTATGTGTCATCTTATTTTGCCTCATATTTGGTTGTGCCTCATGATTCTTTGAGTGCTCCCGTATATGTGTCCACATTGGTGGGGGATTCTATTGTTGTAGATCGTGTGTATCGTTCGTGTGTGGTTATTATTGGCGGTCTTGAGACTAGTGTAGATCTCCTACATCTCGATATGGTTGATTTCGATGTTATTTTGGGGATGGATTGGTTGTCACCCTATCATACTATATTGGGTTGTCATGCTAAGACTGTGACCTTAGCATTGGCGAGATTGCCT
Source organism: Nicotiana tabacum (assembly GCF_000715075.1). Classification (NCBI taxonomy): domain Eukaryota; kingdom Viridiplantae; phylum Streptophyta; class Magnoliopsida; order Solanales; family Solanaceae; genus Nicotiana; species Nicotiana tabacum. Next base: position 104,401,607 of record NC_134080.1, on the reverse strand, counting down.
CGATTAGAGTGTAAAGGGACTCTTGGTCATTCTACCAGCATGGTTATCTTTTATATGAAGGCCTAGCACATGGTCGAGAAGGGGTGTTGGGCTTATTTAGCTTATGTTCGTGATTCTAGTGCAGAGGTTCCTTACATGGATTCTGTACCAGTTGTTTAGGAGTTTCCTGAGGTATTTCCTATAGACCTACCGGGGATGCCACCCGACAGGGATATTGACTTTTGTATTGATTTGGTTCTAGGCACTCAGCCCATTTCTATTCTGCCATACCACATGGCCCCGCTAGAGTTGAAAGAATTGAAGGAGTAGTTGCAAGATTTGCTTGATAAGGGCTTTATTAGACCTAGTATCTCTCCTTGGAGTGCGCCGGTGTTGTTTGTAAAGAAGAAGGATGGGTCGATAAGGATGTCCATAGACTATCGACAGTTGAACAAAGTCACCATCAAGAACAAGTATCCATTGCCGATGATTGATGACTTATTTGATCAGCTTCAGGGTGCCAAGGTGCTTTCAAAGATCGATTTGAGGTCTGGTTACCATCAGTTAAGGATTAGGGCATCTGATGTCCCTAAGACAGCTTTTCGGACTCGATATGGGCATTATGAGTTTCTAGTGGTGTCATTTGGCTTGACCAGTGGCCTAGCAACATTTATGGATTTGATGAACCGGGTGTTCAAGCCCTACCTGGATTCCTTTGTGATTGTGTTTATTGATGATATCTTGATCTACTCCCGCGGTCGAGAGGAGCATGAGCAGCATCTTCGGATCGTTCTTCAAACTTTGAGAGACAACTTGTTATATGCTAAGTTTTCCAAATGTGAGTTTTGGTTGAGTTCAGTTGCTTTCTTGGGTCACGTTGTATCAGCAGAGGGTATTCTGGTAGATCCTAAAAAGATTGAGGCCGTTCAGAATTATCCTAGACCTACTTCAGCCACAGAGATCCGTAGTTTCTTGGGTTTGGCGGGTTATTACTGTCGGTTTGTGGAGGGGTTTTCATCTATAGCAGCCCCGTTGACCAGGTTGACTCAGAAGGCCACCCCGTTCAAATGGTCAGATGAGTGTGAGGCGTGCTTTCAGAAGCTCAAGACAGCTTTGACTACAACGCCAGTATTGGTGTTGCCCACAGAATCAGGGCCTTATATAGTATATTGTGATGCATCTCGTATTGGACTTGGTGTGGTATTGCTGCAGGGTGGGAAGGTTATTGCATATGCGCAGCAGTTGAAGATTCACGAGAAGAATTATCCAGTTCATGACTTGGAGCTAGTAGCCATTGTTTACGCACTGAAGATCTGGAGGCACTATCTATATGGCGTGTCGTGTGAGATGTTCACGGATCATAAGAGTTTGCAGTATTTGTTCAAGCAGAAGGAGCTCAATTTGAGGCAAAGAAGGTGGTTGGAGCTATTGAAAAACTATGATATCACCATCTTTTATCATCCTAGGAAGGCCAATGTGGTGGCCGATGCTTTGAGTAGGAAGTCAGCCAGTATGGGCAGCCTTGCGTATATTCCAGTCGGTGAGAGACCGCTTGCATTAGATGTTCAGGCCTTGGCCAATCAATTTGTGAGGTTGGATGTTTCGGTACCCAGTCGAGTTTTAGCTTGTACACTTGCTCGGTCTTCCTTATTTGAGCGCATCAGAAATCGACAGTATGATGACCTTTATTTGCTTGTCCTTAGAGACACAGTGCGGCACGGTGATGCCAAGCAGGTTACAGTTGGAGATGATGGAGTTTTGAGGATTCAGGGTCGTGTTTATGTGCCTAACGTGGATGGACTTCGTGAGTTGATTCTAGAGGAGGCTCACAGTTCCCAGTATTCTATCCATCCGGGCGCTGCTAAGATATATTAGGACTTGTGGCAGTATTACTGGTGGAGGAGTATAAAGAAGGATATAGTTGCACATGTAGCTCGGTGTCTAAATTGTTAGCAAGTAAAGTACGAGCACCAGAGACCTGGAGGTTTACTTCAGAAGATAGAGATTCCTGAGTGGAAGTGGGAGCGTATCGCTATGGATTTTGTTGTTGGACTCCTACGGACTCAGAGGAAGTTCGATGCAGTTTGGGTATATAGATAAACTGATCAAGTCGGCGCATTTTATTCTTGTGGCAGTTTCCTATTCTTTAGAGCGGTTGGCAGAGATTTATATCCATGAGATTGTTCGTCTTTACAGTGTTCCATTTTCTATCATTTTTGATCGAGGTACGCAGTTTACCTCGCATTTTTGGAGGTTTTTGGGATCAGTTCTTGCCGTTAGTGGAGTTTGCCTACAACAACAGTTATTAGTCGGGCATCCAAATGGCTCCCTATGAGGCATTATATGGTAGACGGTGTCGATCGCTGGTTGGGTGGTTTGAGCCGGGGGAGGCTTGGTTATTGGGTATAGATTTGGTACAGGATGCCTTGGATAAGGTCAAGATCATTCAGGATAGACTTCGTACAGCTCAGTCCAGGCAGAAGAGTTATGCTGACCGTAAAGTTCGTGATGTGGCATTCATGGTTGGAGAGAGAGTGTTGCTTCGAGTATCATCTATGAAGGGTGTGATGCGGTTTGGGAAGAAGGGCAAGTTAAAGCCTAGGTATATCAGGCCTTTTGAGATCCTTGAGCAAGTGGGAGAGGTGGCCTACAAACTTGCGTTGCCACTAGGTTTATCAGCAGTACATCCAATGTTTCACATGTCCATACTTCGGAATTATCACGGTGATCCACCCCACGTGTTAGATTTCACCACTGTCCAGTTGGACAAGGATTTGACCTACGAGGAGGAGTCGCTAGCTATTCTAGATCGGCATGTTCATCAATTGAGGTCAAAGAATTATCTGTCGGTTCGAGTGCAGTGGAGAGGTCAGCCTGTTGAGGCAACTATCTGGGAGTCCGAGTCCGATATGCGGAGCAGATATCCCCACCTTTTCACCAGCTCAGGCACTTTTCTATGTCCGTTCGAGGACAAATGGTTGTTTTAGAGGTGGAGAATGTGATGACCCAAAAGGTCATGTTATGTTTTAGAACTTGATTTCATGTTCTGAGGCAATCAAAACCTCATTTTATTCCTTCTCAATTTGCGTGCGCAGTCCGAGCGTGTTTCCGGAAAGCTTTTATATGGAAAATTGATAAAAATAATAATCTTTGCATTTAAAAGTTAATTTAGTTGACTTCGGTCAACATTTTGAGTAAACGGACCTGGACTCGTGTTATGACAGTCCTGGTGGGTCCGTATCGAAATATGGGACCTGTGCGTATGCCCAGAATTGAATTTCAAGGTCCGTAGCCCGAGAAATGAATTTTTGATGAAAATTGTAAGACTGAAAATTTAATAATTTAAAGAATTTGATTAATGTTTGATCTCGTTATTATCGGACCTGTATTTTGTTTGTAGAGCTCGGTACAAGTTTAATATAATATTTATATTCTATCTGTGAAATTTGGTAAGAAACAAAACTAATTTGACGTGATTCGGACCTTTGGTTGAGAAAATAGAAGTATTAAAACTTTCTTGAAAAATTTCATGCAATTTGGTGCTAAATTCGTAGTTCTAGGTGTTATTTTGGCGATTTGATCGCACGAGCAAGTCAGTATCATGTTTTTAGACTTGTCTGCATGTTTGGTTTGGATCCCCGAGGGCTCGGGTGAGTTTCGAATAGGCTACGAAATGTTTTAGACTTAAAAAATCTGGTGTGTTTGCTACTTATGGTGTACAGGTATTTTGTGCTTCGCGATCGCGAAGCCACTCTCGTGATCGCAAAGTGCAAGCTGGGCTAGGGAGGGATTTCTTCTACGCGAACGCGAGTCGCGAACGCAGAGCATTGGGGGGGTTAGCTCTTCGCGAACGCAACCGGCCTTACACGAACACGTAGTGTATTGGAGGTGGGCTGGGAATTTAAAGAGTTGTTCTACGCGAACGCGGTCCTAGGCCCGCGAACGCGATGGTCAGGGGGGACATACCATCACGAAAGCGAGCAACTCTTCGCGAACGCAAAGGCCTATCTGGCCGCTGTGCGTCCGCGACAGGTCTATCACGAACGCGATGAAGACCTGTCCAGTGTTTTGAAAACAGACTTAAAAATGGGAATGGTTCAAAATTTCATATCTCTTCCATCAAAACTCAACCTAGGGCGATTCTTGAAGATGGATTTCAACACCAAATCATAGGTTTGTGTTCCTAAACTCATTTTCTTCAATTTCCATCAACACCCATTAGATTTCTAGTCCTAAATCTTGTTATTAAGGGTAGGAAATTAGGGATTTTGGGAGAATTGAGGATTTTGCAAATTTGAGAAATTAGACCTCGATTTGGGGTCGGATTCCAGAACTAATTACATATTTGGGCTCGTGGATGAATGCGTGAATAGGTTTTGGTCCGAACCTCGAGTTTTGAGCAAGCGGGCTCGGGGTCGCTTTTTGACTTTTTGGGGGAAATGTTGGAAAACTTATAATTATGCATTTGAATTGATTTCTTTAGCAATAATTGATGTTATTAAGTTAATTATGACTAGATACGAGTGGTTCGGAGGTGGAAACTAGAGGAAAAACGGTAATTGAGCATTGAGTAGCCTGTGGATCGAGGTAAGTGACGTGTCTAACTTTGACTCGAGGGATTAGGAACCCTTGACTTAATTGCTATGTGAAAAATCTATGAGAGTGGTGTATAGTGAGGTGACGACTTCCTATGTGTCGCCAATTTATCTGTTTTGCCTGTTTATTTCCCGTTCTTGTTATATTGTCTTTTCCTGCCTTAACTGCTACATGCTTTACTGTTATTTTCATGCTTAGTTTCTACTTGTCAGACATTGTTGTCCATGCTTGAAGGTATTAGCTACACGTAGTTTCATCATTTCATATTGTTGACCCAAGCTGGTCTATCGGTGTTTTATGGTATAATCCGAATTGGTCTCGCCGAGTAGTATTAATTATGTAAAGTTTCATAATGTACAAGCTTTCTGTTTGCTTTGGTTGAGGTTTAAATATTGTGGAGAGTTGAGTTGAATTGTGAAATTTTTGTACTTATTGAATAATTTATACTGATATGGTGGGATCGGGTTGCGCGTTGCAACATGAGGAATAAGGGTGATATGTTAAGGAGGAATAATGGTGAAATGTTAATGTCCGATGGGATCGGGTTGCACACTGTAACAGAAGGAATAAGGGTGGATTAATATGGAGTAATAAGGGTGAATATTTATATTGATGTTGATGATATGGTGGGATCGGGATGCGCGCGGCATCAGTTTATGTGTTTATGTATCTTTCTTCTATTGCATGAGTTATTCTGTAGTGTTAGATTTCACTTAAGGATTAGTTATAGTTGGATACTGATAAAAATGCCTGAGTTCTGTATTCATTCCTTGCAAATTACTGCTTTATTTTCATTTCGTTCTTCTTTCTGCTTTTATTATACATTGTATGCAGGTTATATTATAATTGCCCCACCGTAGCCTCGCCACTACCTCGCCGAGGTTAGACTCGACACTTACCAGTACCGGGAAGTAGCCTCGCCATTACTTCGTCGAGGTTAGGCTCGACACTTACCAGTACATGGGGTCGGTTGTACTGATACTGCACTCTGCACTTTCTGTGCAGATTTTAATACCGGCTGAGGTTGATCGAGATTTGCTACTGGTCCGCTGTCCGGAGACTCAAGGTAGATTTGTCGGCGTTCACAGACCTTGAAGTCCCCGTCTATCTTTTATCTCCTATTGTTTTTTTACTTTCAAACCAGTAGTAATTTCTTTCAGACCTATGTTTGTAGAAAATCATAGTATGTTCGTGGATTGTGATACCGGATTCTGGGTAGAATAGCAACAATATTGGTATTAGCATATAAGCAAAGAGGTTGTTCACTTATTTCCGCAATTATTTATACTTGTTTTAATTTGTTTACATTTAATCATTGAAACGTGATGGAAATCATTTAATAATACTCCAACGTTGGCTTGCTTAGCAAGAGTGATGTTAGACGCCATCACGGTCCCGATGGTGGGAATTCTTGGTCGTGATAATAATGAAATCCTAATTCTGCGCTCTTCAGACATTATGATAAAATGCAAAATAACTTAACAAAGAAATATTTTAGAAGACTTGAAAATATTTATGAATGAATTTTTAAAATCCTTAACCTCTTTAAATAAGGCAAAAACCAGTCTCGAGGGGTATAATTATTTGAGGTATAGCGCCTTAGCTTAAGGCGCTATATCCAGTTGAATTATTGTTATGTCCGTTAACCCTAGAAGAATTATTTATGGGCCCACATAATATATATAGTGCGATACGTTAGGGCTTTATACATATAGCGCCTTATATAAGGATGTTATATTTAACTGGGCAAACAGTCGTTAAGGTCTAGCGCCTTTAGCTAGGGCGTTATGTATATTTTGGTTACCCGTTTTTTTTCCCACATTTTAGTTCTTTGAATCCAAAAGAACCACATTTTGATTCCGGACTCCTTTTCCTAACTCGGATGGAGATTTCAGTCCTCCATGTGAATCCTTTTTGACCAAGTCACTGAGTGGACTAGGATTCAAGAACTTGCAGATTAAAGTTGGGAAAATGACACCAGGTGATGATTCATAAGAGGAATTAGTAATTTTTAGTTTGAAAAAAGACAGCCCAAATAATTAGCATTATATAATCAAATCCTAAAAAACCTAAGTTTTATTTATTCTCTCATTGGTTGCTACCCCACCTTCCCTCGTTTTCGCCACACCGCCCTTCTTGTTATTTGCTTCCCTCCCTCCTTCTTGTTCGCTGCTCCCCCCCTCCTTTTGATTGCTGCCCCCGATCCCTTTCCTTGTTTGCTGCCCCCACCCCTCAAACCTCCTTGTTCTCTAGATTAGTTTGATCCACAAGAAAGTGGTGGCTTTTAGAATTTATAGGGAATTCTCAGTTAGATCCGAATTAGACCCTATTCCCTTTTTTTTTTGAGATTTTCTTTTTTTAGGGAATTCTCATCTTGTATATCAATGTATTTCTAGCATATATATATTTGTGTATATTCATAAGAAATTATGTGTTATACACTGAGATATACAAGAAAGAAAAATAAATTTGTAATATACATTTACACAAAGAAGAAAAATAAAGTTGTGATATATATTTTGGTATACACTTTTTTGCTGTTTTATACACTGTGGTATATAAAAAATATACTCCCTCCGTTTCAATTTATGTGAACCTATTTCCTTTTTGGTCCGTGCCAAAAAGAATGACCCCTTTTCTTATTTGGAAACAATTTACTTTTATGCAATGATTTATAGCCACACAAAATATATGTGCCTCATTTTACACCACAAGTTTAAAAGTCTTCTCTCTTTTCTTAAACTCCGTGCCCAGTCAAATGAGTTCACATAAATTGAGACGGAGGGAATAATTATTTTTGTGTTATACACTTGGATATAGAGATAAGAATAAATTACAAACAATCATATTTATAATTTGCACATAGCCAATGGAGTTTTTAAAGACAAATATAAGGTTTAAATCAAAATTGTTAGGATTCCATTGAATACAAAACCAACACTATAGCTCCGCCAGGACGGTGCTTGATGCTTGGAGCAAAGAAATAGTTCAAATGCACTTTGATACAAAACAATAATTTTTCTTATCTGATTGTGTTTCAAGTATGAATTTATTTCCATGTTTGATGGGTACACGATGAAAATTATAATAAAACGACATCCATAAAAATTTTGGGTTTTGCCAAAATTAAATATATTTTAGTTCAAATAAATATTATGGACTATTATAATTAGGATAATTATTTAAATCTTCTTAAATTAATTTAAGTAAAAATCCAATGCTACTGGACTAGCCCATTTAGTTGGTTTACTACTAACTGGGTCGATCCACAAAGATCAAGCCCAATGACCCATGAACCTTCTTGTAGGAAAAATTACACAGTATAACCGCTCATAAAAATAATAGTCGGCAAATATTTTTTTTTATATATATATTGGATGTAATTATTTTGGCCGATCGGTCAGATGTGCAACTTTTCTTTTCTTGTAGGCTACTTCATCTCATACCTATATAAAGGGATCATACCTCTCACTTGAAGAGAGGAGAAACTGAGATCTAACAAGAAGACACAAGGGAGCTCGTGGATCAAATGTCATAGTTCTCTATAAACTACAAATGTTCAAGCACTTCAACACAAGTTTCAAGTAATCAAGATTAAGAAGGAAGTCAAATCAACTATAAGACATTCAATATCAAGGCTATTTGTTTATAAACTCACTGTTCATGGCGACCATCAGGGCGTTCGTGATGGATAAATAAAATTCAAATTCAAGATCGAGCTCAAATGCCCTTAAATTTATCTTAGAAAGGAAGAAGAGGAATCATAGAAAATATAACATTTATATTATTTCCAATAAAATATTACAAATATTGTAATACTATTCAACCTAGATTAATTTCTTGACGCAAATTTATTGTCTATAATTTTGGCGCGCCTAGTGAGACAATCTCTACCTCTCATCCCATCTTTTCAATCGTCAAATTTCAAGAACATCAAATGGCTTCAAAGAAGATTAACTCCAAATCAACTTCTTCTAAGGCTGGTAATTTCAAGTTCTATGCTAATGTGAAAAGCATCCTCGATGTTACTTTTGGAAGCCTTGGACCAGACACAAGGAGCAAAGCAAGCTTGCTAGGACAACAACTCCAAGTGTCGTTCATATCAATTCCTATTTTCATATCTTCATGTTCAAAAGGAGCAAGATCCTCTACCAACACATCAGAAGGAGGAAATAATGTTGATGAATAGATTAAAGAGACTTTAGGTCTGCTTAACTTCTCTGAATCCAAGAACTCTATTATGAAGGAAGATAATGGTACTTTAAGTAAAGGTTCCTCCCCACTTAAACCTCATAACGTGAGCCAATCAAGAATCAATCTATGTGATAATTCATGTTACTCTCTGTTATCCACAACAATCATGCAAGCAATAGTTATGAACACTTAATCTGTGGAGGAGCAACTAGCAAACTTGATATAAGTAATTGCTGACTTGATCAAGTGAATGTAAAATCAAGATGCTTGAATTGACAAGTTAATGGATATGATGGAAGTCTTGATGGAAGGAAAATCCAGCAATGCACCTGGCAAACGCCCAAAAGTTTAAGAGACTAATCCTCCCCCAAGATAAGTAACATCAACAAAGGAAATTCCCGTATGGTTTGAAGTGATGATTCCAATCGATCAACTAAATGAGTTCATTAAAGAGACTATAAAAAATAAGTATGAAGTTGCTGCCAAGTATCCCTTACATACACAAACTTGTACACTCAAGGGTTGATAGCTTGAAGATCCCCGCTGGCTATCAATCTCTCAAGTTTCATCAGTTCGAGGGCAAGTGAAATCCAAAGCAATATGTGATGCACTTTGTTGAGACGTGCAATAATATTAGGACTTATAAAGATTACCTCGTCAATTAGTTTGTCTGCTTGCTAAAGGAAAATGCTTTTGCTTTATATACAGACCTAGAGAATAGATCTGTTGATAGTTGTGATCAGCTACAGTAAGAGTTCCTCAATCAGGCTTTTATAGCACTAGTCATTGTGAACATGGTGAAACTTATAAACACTCGTCAATAGAAGGATAAATCAGTCATCCATTTTATAATCATTAGAAGAATGCACGCCTCAACTACAAAGATAGGCTTAGTGAAACTTCTGGTATAGAGATGTGCATCTAAGGCATACATTGGATACTTTATTGCATCTTGCAAGGTATCAAACCTAGGACATTTGAAGAACTTTCCTCTCATCCCCATGATATGGAATTGAGCATCTCCTCCACTGGAAATGAAATGTTGCATGTCTACGAGCTTCGCAAAAGGAATGATAAGCCAGACATTATGAAATGGAGCAAGTTTTTATCTAAGTCTGAAAAAAAACTATTAATGTAAACACATTGCATGTGAAGTGCACAACGAAGATGAGCAAGAAGAAAATTATGAAAACTTCTTTACAAGATAATCTAAGTGGGAAGTTGACTCTAAAAAAGATGCAAGAGAAGGAGTATTTGTTTGTTGATTCTGATATATACCTGCAATCTTTAAAGAACTCTTCGAACTAAAGCTCATTGATCTTCCACAAATGTAGCGGCCAAATGAAGTTGGGAAAACTAACGACCCAAATTACCGCAAATACCATCGGCTTGTGAGTCACACTCTTAAAAAGTGCTTTATCTTCAAAGATAAAGTTATGGACTTGGCTTGTAAAAATAAGATCATGTTTGAAGATGACTAAGCAAGTACAAACCAAGTTTCTATCACCTTTGGCTCATTCGATCCAAATGAGTTATGCAGTTTTGAAGAAAGTAAGATGAAGAATTATTTGAGGATAACAAAGCTAAAGTTGATCAACCTGATGATGAAGTTTGGACCTTGGTAACTCTCCGTAGATGCCATAAAATAAGTCCACAAAAGAATCAAACGAACAACTAATAAGGAAAATAGTGGTGAGCAGATAAAGGAAACAGAATCCCATTAAGCAAATAAAGATAGCAGAAGTAGAGGTGCACCACCTTAAAAAGCTTCAACATTCAGTGAATTTGGAGGAAATGTTTAGCAAGTTGATTTCACACAATGATTTTCCTTAATGGTATTGAGGCCTCTTGTTGCAATACCAATAAAAGAGAAGAAAAGAGTGATGACCTACCATTGGTACCATCTTTATCGAGTCCATCCCTCAACCAGTTAATTCCTGTGACGAAAAGTTATGTTTACGAGTGACAACTTTCTACTAGGTGACACTCTTCATATCGCCCCTTTTACATGGTTGGCTATATGCACGATGAATGGGTGAATCAAATTTTGATTGTTGGGGGATCCTTGGTGAACATCATTCCAGTTCTCACCGTCAAAGAACTTGGCATTCCTGTGGACAAGCTCTCGAAAAGCTGTTATTCAAGTATTCAATTAAAGGGGGCAAAGATCCATAAATACGATCAAATTGGACATTGCTCTTGAAGACATAAAATTAAGTGCATGTTTACACATGATTGATGCAAAGAATTTATATAATATCTTGCTTGGCTTGGCAGGCCTTGGATATATGAGAATAAAGTGATTCCACTTACCTACCATTAATATCTGAAGTATTATGAAGGTGGGGTCAAAAAAAGATAGCTGTTGATGACAAGCCATTCACCAATGCTGAGTCACACTTTGCTGATGCAAAGTTCTACTTGAAAAAACCACAGTGTGAAGGAAGTAAAAGCTGACGATGTTGCGAAGAGCAATAATGATGATCTTGCAACTAAGATAGAGATGTAGCTACTTGTAAAGTCAAAGTCATTGATGAGGAGGCGCACCCTAGTCAGAGTAAATCTCATAGAGGGAATGTCATCTCTTCTAGAAAAAGGTAGCTTTTGTGCTTTGTTATGCCCCACAAATGAAGAAAGAAGAAGGTCCATCATTTGATCTCCAATGTAATGTGCTAAAGGGGTTAACTCTTTCTATCAAACGAATTTGCGATAAAGTTGTCCTTAAAGCTACTTGGAATTTTTTTGTCTCAGAATCCACTGCAAAGAATGGAACTCCTCGCAAAGCGTGCAGATAAATGTTTTGATCCTAATGCTTAAAAGTTCTTCGCAAAGGCTGGATACAACACCAATGAGGAATCAAAATTAGGGAAGCTCCTAATAGAAGTTGCTATGAGGCAATCACGTGAAGGTTTGATATACAAAAAACCCTCTCCAATTCGTATCGCTTCATAAGAATGGCAAGCAACAACTATATCAATGTAGAATATAATTTTGCCACTTCCAAGAGGCCTTTGTCTTTGATCGACTTGAAAATCAACTATGATAACTTATATATTTTAGAGGTTAGGACCATTTAAGAATAAGAACAAGTTTCGAAGAAATTATTGAAGCGTAGAAACAACCGCTTTGCCTAGAATCCATAAGATCACTAGGGATTGCCGAAGTCTGATCCTTTTAGAATGAGGCGCCAAAAATATATATTGTTTTATGTGAAGAAATTCTTAAGGAAAAGACATACACAATGGTCAACATAGAGGAACACGATGAAGGCGAAGAAAGTGTAGGTTCTTCGTATCATGTTACTGTAGAAGGCGAGCAAGATACTTCTTCTTTAATAGAGGTTGACGAGAAATTGGAGAATATCTCTTGGTGTTACCACAAATCTTTTAATGATGGCAATTCTCAAGAAGATAAATATGCTAAAGACGCTCTGCTAGAACTTGAAGAGAATGTAAGGGTCACAGTGAAAGCCTTGAAAGAAGTTAATATTGGCATTGATGAAAGCTCGAGGCCTACCTATGTAAGTTCTTTAATTGTAGCTAATAAAGAAAGTAGCTGCAATATTCTAGGTTTTAAAGCATTAATTGGAGAAGATTTTTGGCCAACCTCACACATATATAAAGAGACCTTCTACAACCATTCATGACTTACTTTATTCAAATTTGTTCATACAATTATTCTTAGCAATGGCAACCTCGGAAGAAGGTGCTCTTGGAGATTGATGCTACTTAACAAAAGAACCTATTCTTGAAGACGAAGCTGCTTAGTTGTTTAGGTTGAGTCAATTGTTCTAAATTGTAATCTCTTTGCTTTTGAGAAGTGTAATAATAGGTTAGTGCATAAACTTTGAGTTTTTGTGTTCGCTTCCTATACTAGAGTTAGTTTAGGAAGGGTAGCTACAATTGAGTAATTGTAGGAGAAGAGTACTAGAGTTATTCTCCCTAGTTATAGAGTTGTAACCTAAATTTTGCTCATTGAAGTTAGTGAAGTTTTGAGGCAAATTTTACTGTGGTAGATTATAATTTTTACTCCCTTGAGCAAAGAGTTTTTCCTTGTAAAACTTACCATGTTATTTAATTTTCACACTTGACTTTCTGTTTGTGTTTGTTTATTTAGTTCAATGAATCAGGTTTTTTGAAATTGCAAAAATCAAGGCAAGACACAACTCAACCCCCTTTCTTGTGTCTGAGTGAATTCTAATTTAACAATTACTATTAGAGCATGTTCTTTTATAAGAGGCTAACACCTTAAAAGATCTACTATGACTACACCACCAGACGCTCAAGAAGGACAATCAACCGTTAGACCACCATTGTTTAATGAAAAATACTATGGTTGGTGGAAGGAGAGGATGCATGACTTTCTTAAAGGAGAAGATTTGGATATTTACGATATTGTTGAAAAAGGCCCTAAGATTCCATATTGATTGATGACAAAGGTGTTTCTATTGGACCAAAGCCAAACGACAAGTATTTTGAAGAAGATGTCACGCACGTTCAAAAGAATGTAAAGGCCAAAAAGATCTTGATATGTTGCATTGGACCAGATAAAAAAATAGAATCTCAACATGCAGAGATGTAAAGTCTATATGGGATGCTCTGCAGTGTGTGCACGAAGGCACGTCTCAAGTTAAACAGTCAAAGATTAACGTGCTAACCAGGAACTATGAATTGTTCTAGATGAACGAGGGGGAAACTATTCTGGAGATGCGTACGAGGCTTATCGATCATTAGTGAGTAGATATCTCTTGGAGAATTATCCCGAGAAATAAAATTGTGAGGAATATCCTGAGAAAACTACCACCCTCATGGGTTAGCACGTCAATGCAATTACTGAAGCAAGGAATCTCAATACAATAACTCTTGATGATTTTGTTGTTTACCTGGAAGCTTCTAAGTTAAAGTTGAATCAAGATTGTCTAGATCGTCAGATTGTAGAACCTCGCAAGACCAAAAACCTGGTTCTTAAGTCCACTCAGAAGTAAGGCACTAAAGAAGATGATATGGGACTAGTTACTATATGTTTTCCACGAGTAATCAAGAAAGGTGGATTTCTAAGAAAGGATAGTTCATCCAAACCTAAAGTTACATATAAGAACAACGCAGATAGATGCTACAAGTGCAGTAAAAAAGATCACTTTATTAAGGACTGCCCACTATGGGAAACTGAATGGAAGAAAAATAATCCTAAAAAGGTAAAATAGTAGAAAAGAGACTGGGTTCCTAGAGGCAGGTTGACCAAAAAGACTGTGGACAAAATTGTGAAGAGGGCATTGGCTGCCATACAAATATCTTCAACCGATAAGAGTTGTGATAAGGAGAGTGATGAAGAGGATCAGTCCCTGATAGCCAAAGTGGAAAGTGATTTAGAACCTGAAGATCACTTTAGTTTAATGATAAACTCAAATTCAGATGTTGATAATGAAGAAGAACCTGAGGTAAGTTTTTAAGACATTAAAAACAGTGTTCATGCGTATACTAAGAAAAAATTAATATCTCTATTTGGTGTACTGATTTATGCATATCAAAAGCTCTCAAATGAAATGGACCAATTAATGAATCATTTTGCATCACTGAGTTTTGATAATAAATATCTATAAGTAAGTAAATAAAACCTAGAAATTTTCATCGTTTATCTAAAGGTTTCTTACACTAGAAGATGAAAAGACAACTTTAAAAATTGAGAACAAAAATATAACGATCCCACTGGTCGTTTTGAGAATTTGTATTTTTGGGGGGGTTTAAGATCTTGAGTAGATTCATATGATGTATTATGATTTGCGTGTATGTTCAGTTTTGGTTTTTGAGTGATTCGATATTTGATTTTGAGAATGATTCTCAATTTAGAAGCTCTAAGTTGAAAGGGTTGACCAATTTTGACTTTTATGTATTTGACCTCGGATCAGAGTTTTGATGGTTACAATGAGTTCATAGGGTGATTTTAGACATAGAAGTATACTTGGAATTGAATTCGGATGTCCCTAGGTTGATTTGGCTATGTTTACCCAAAATTGGCAATTTGAACGTTTAGAAATTTCCTAAGTTTGACCATAGATTGACTTTATGACTATCGTGTTCGAATTTTGGTCTCGAGACTTTGAATAGGTCTATTTTGTCATTTGGAACTTGTCTGCAAAGTTTGGTGTCATTCCGAGTTGATTTGGTAGGAATCGGATGCTTGGTTGTGATTTTTAGCGATTCTTGAGTTTTATTTGAATTCTATGTGTTTTGGTGTCTGATTCGTGGTTCTAGATGTTATAATGGTGTTTTGAGAATGCGAGCGAGTCCATATGATCTGTTTAGACTTTTGTGGATGTTTAGTGTGGAGCTTCGAGGGCTCGGGGTGAGTTTCGGACGTGTTTCGGATTGGTTTGGACTTGTTTCAGGTTGTTGGTGTGCTAGTGCAGCAGTTATCACAATTATGAGTACCAGTATGCAATTGCAAAGATTTTAGGGGGTGTTAGGTGTCACAAACGCGACGCCTTGATCGCATTTGCGAAATTAGTGTTGGGCTTGGGCAAGTTGCATTGGCGACCACTTGGTTGCTTTTGCAAAGAAGGTTCCATCGCAAATGCGAAGTCCATGTTGCAATTGCGACATATCCTTGGACTGATAGGGTTAACTTTTGCGATCCCTGTGTCTCATTTGCAGGAGTCACAATTGAAAATCCTAGGTCGCATTTGCGAGGGGTTGCGATTGCGAACCCAGGTCGCATTTGCGACATCCACAGCTGAACACAAGGTTAGGATTTCGGGACTTAGTCTCATTTTATCATATTTTGGAGCCCTAGACTCGGTGGGAGGCGATTTTAGGAGAGGACTTTCATAAAAAGCTATTGAGGAAGTGATTTTGACTCACTTTTGATATTATAACATGATTATTTATGAATTTTAACATCTAAATCATGAGATTCAAAGGGAAATTTTGGAGATTTTTTACTATGTTTTGAAAAAATAAAAATTTGGTATTTAAGAGTTAATTTGGACTCGGATTTGAAAATCAAATATATATTTGGACTCGTGGAGTTATGAGTAGTAATGATCTATTCGTTGACTCGGGTTTTGATTGGGTGGGCCCTTTGTTGACTTTTGGGGAATTATGTAAAAAAAAATTAACTTTATTAATTGGAATTAGTTTGTCTTGTATTGTTTGATATTATTATGTCATTTTTGGCTGGATTTGGGCTGAACGGAGGTGAGTTTAAAGGAAAAACACTTTTAGATTATTGATTGAGGACTTTTGAGCTAAGTATCTTGCCTAACCTTTTGTAAGGGAATTATCTCTTAGGATTTGGCCTAATTGCTTAATTGTGATATGTGTGAACGACGTGTACACGAGGTGACGAGTGTGTACATGATTGCATGTATGATTTTATGACCAGATTTGACTCAAGGTTTGCTCTTATCGCTTTGTTTTGATTTGAGAGATCCTTGCTCTACATGTATTCACTTTGGATGACTACTTGAGTTTATGTTCCATGTTAGAGATCATGTTTTAGGATCCAATTACCTTATTTGGCCAAGTTGGTCATTGTGAGATTTCTGTCAATCTGAGTTTGATTTCATGCTTATATGTTGAAGACTTATCCGTATTCCTTGTTGAATTATTTTTTGCAATGTGTTGGAGGAATATGAATTTATGTATTGGTGACAATTGTTGGCATTCTATGTTGTGATGATTGTTGCACATGTAGACGTGTTGAGCGGATTGTTCGGGGTGTTTGCACGACTTATTATTATTATTATTATTATTATTATTATTATTATTATTATTATTATTATTATTATTATTGATATTTGCACATGCGGCTTGCACATGCAACAAGATAAGGGAGATATATATGTATCGGATTTGCGCATGTGGCGAGACAAGGTAGGATGATTGTTAATACGTGTGTGGCGAGACAAGACAGGATATTACCTTATTATTGTGCAGGCAGTGAGATAAGAGTGGCTATATGGGGATGATATGTGATGGCATGTGGGCGTTTTATTGATGATGTTGTGTGGTGGTATAATGACCTGACCGGTCGTTTAG
Source organism: Nicotiana tabacum (assembly GCF_000715075.1). NCBI lineage: Eukaryota > Viridiplantae > Streptophyta > Magnoliopsida > Solanales > Solanaceae > Nicotiana > Nicotiana tabacum. The sequence continues at coordinate 104,384,802 of NC_134080.1, read as the reverse complement.
AGCATTTGCACTTCACTCGATTGTTTGAGGGCATGAGTAGCTCTGTATAATGTAGTATGACTTATATAAATCGTCATTTTGGGTTTTCAGGTTATTCGAAATTGATTTGGAAGAATGATTCTCAGCTAGAAGCATTAAATTTGAAAGGTTTGACCAAGTTTTGACTTTTTAGTATTTGACTCCGGATTGAATTTTTGATGGTTCCGTTAGCTCCGTTGGGTGATTTTGGACTTATGAGCACGTCCGGATCATGAATTGGAGGTCCGTAGTGGAATTTGGCATGGCGAAAGTTGGACTTTTGAAAAGTTCGATCGAGAGTGGACTTTTTGATATCGGGGTCGGATTCTGATTTTGGAAGTTGGAGCAGGTCCGTAATGTCAAATATGACTTGTGTACAAAATTTAAGGTTAATCAGATGTGATTTGATATGTTTCAGCATCAGTTGTGAAAGTTTGAAGTTTCAAAGTTCATTGATTTCGAGTTGAGGCATGATTCATCATTTAAATGTTGTTATGCATGTTTTGAGGCCTCAAGTAGGTCCGTGTTATGTTATTAGACTTGTTGGTATGTTTGGATATGGTCCCGAGGGGCTCGGACGGGTTTCGAACTATTTTCCCTACATTATGCATTGCTAGTTCTGCAAAAAACTGAGTATCTGAGTTCCTTAATCGCGATCGCGAGGTATGGATCGCGATCGTGTAGAGTTAATTTGAAGGCTAAGAGAAATTGTTCACCGTGTTCGTGAGTATTCAGACGCGATCGTGTAGGCTACTGCAATTTGAGCATCGCGTTCGCGTAGAGTGTTTGGCTGAGCTGGGTAGTGTCCGCTTCTTCTAAGCGTTCGCGGTCCTTTGTACGAGACCGCGTAGTGTATTTTTAGGGGGCAGTGCATTTCCTTTTTCAAGATCGCGAGGTTGTTTCCGCGATCACGATTTATTGATTCGCCTAGTGATTATCAAGTATTCTATTTCGAGGGTTTCTGCCATTTTTGCATTTTGGGAGCTATGGAGCTCGGATTGAGGCAATTCTTGAAGCAAATTTCACCATATGAATTGGGGTAAGTGTTCTCTACTCGGTTTCGGTTATATTCCACGAATCTATCTTCATTTTTTGCAATTGGTTGATGAATTTTAAAGAGAAATTGGGGGATTTTGGCCTAATGTTTCATAATATGAATGTTTGAGTTTTGAACACCGATTTGGAGTTGGATTTGAGTGAAACTAGTATGGTTGAACTCGTAATTGAATGGGTTGTCGGATTTTGTGAGTTTTGTCGAGTTTCAAGGCATGGGCCCAGGTGTATTTTTGGCCGGATTTGAGATTTGACTTAGGACTTCATCTTTATCATTTGTAATTGCTTTCTTGGGCTTTATCTGATGTATTTGAGTTTCTTTTGGCTCGTTTTGAGCCGTTCGGAGGTCGTTACGCGCGTGATGGCATTCTTGGAGCATCGCTTGGCTTGCTCAGTGTCGGAATTGGCTTGTTTAAGATAAGTAACTCTTCTAAACTTAGTGCTGAGGGTATGAATCCCCGAATTACGTACTATGTGATTGATGTTGAGGTGACGCACATGCTAGGTGACGGGCGTGTGGGCGTGCACCATGTGAATTGTGACTCTGTTGTTTGTTTTTTCAGGGCACTAAATAGTGGCCCTATTTTTTTAATATCTATGTTTTCACCATGTGACAAAGTAAATGAATATGTACAACATGCTAGATATCATGCTTAGTTTTATGTTGATATTGTTGGGACCGATAGTGGTCATTTCTTACTGTCATCTCATTGATTTTATTGATATTTCGTACTCAGTCACATTCATGCATTCATATCATATCTCAGTCTCATTTGTTGCTTATTGATACACCATATCATTGTTCCGGTTTAGTTTTCATAACATTGTTAGTCGTGGGCGAGACTAGAGAGATTGATGACTGAGTGAGGCCGAGAGCCTGATTATGAGTGACAGTTATAGGATCGGCCTGCACGCCGCAGCGGTTATTTTGATTTATGATAGCGCGTGAGTTATTCGTGCGGATTATAGCAGTTGAGCTGAAGGAGCCCCTCCAGAGTCTGCACACCCCCAGTGAGCGCGGTTGATTATACCGAGGGATGGATCTTCCCTGGACATGGATCTTGTCCGAAGCATTTATATACCTGGAGATGGATCTTCTCCATGGGGCTGGATTGACCTTCCTCGGTACTGAGTGACTGATGGTCAGTGATGTATATATATTCCGGGATGGATCTTCCTTGGGTCGTATGGGCTATATACAATACCGAGTGGTTGAGTATTATGAGTGGAAAGTGTGAGACAGTGAGATTGAGTGCTTTGAGAGTGTGAGTATATGATTCATCTCAGAGATACATGGCATTGGCATGCACACATAGCATACATGCATAGAGATGCATTTTTCCTCATGTTGTACAGTATCACGTCATTTTATGACTTTTTTTACACACATTGATATGTGGGTATAGAGTGGTATTTCACACTTGTTATTTGGGAAGGAAATGAATCATTTTATTTATTGTGGAAAAGATTTATCAGGAAAATTACAATTTTCAAACTGTCTCATAATTGTGTGACGATTTCGATAAAGGATTTGGGTTTTCACTGATATTCTTGAAAAGCGGAACTATTTTCGAAAAAACTGTGCCAAAGTTGAACATTTTTTTATCTCCGAGATATTTCCTTATTTATATGCTCTACGTTGTTATGAACTGCTGTTGGTTATTGGAGTTGGACTCGATCTATGATCTAGCTCATCACTGCTTTCAACCTAAGGTTAGATTTGTTACTTCTTGAGTACATGGGGTCGGTTGTGCTCATACTACACTTCCTGCACATTGCGTGCAGATTTCGGGTGCTGATGTTAGTGTGCATTGCGGGAGCTGGATTCGAAGTTGTACCTACATCTTTGTTGTTGCTGCCTTTTCTTCATGGATGATGACGTCCATACCTATCTTCGAGAGGCTATAGGACATTTAGGATATACTTCCTATCTTTCTTTCCTTATCGTGCGACATTGATTCAACTTGAAGTGTAATCCTTTAATTCCTTCCACGCATTCGCATGTGCACTTGAGCGCCCAGTATCAGCTGTGCATCGACGGCTTGTGATTCCCTGGATGAGGTGCGAGGTGTGATTTCTGTGTGTTGATGATGGGCCAATCTGGAGGACTTGAGGCTGGGTTTTGACTGTAGCTTGAGCACAGAGATGTTGACTGTGGGAGCACATGCTTTTGGACTTATATGGATGCAGCGTCCCTATGAGTGGAATTTGTGACTAGATGAGTGGTCGGATTGCTATATGATGAGTATGACGACTATGGGTGTGTTCGGATAGATTGGATTTGACGAAAAGGGGTTTGATTGAGATGTAGATTGGGTTCTTGATTTCCGTCTAGATTTGATGTATAGTCCCGAGTTATGGGTGTGTTGACGGATCTTTTTATGTCGTTTAGTTGAGGAGTGAAGTAGATTTTAGTGTCGTGATATGAGTTTAGAGTCGGGAAGATTAAGTGATTGCATAATAGTTATGACTATGGAAGGGTATAGAGAGATGTCAATTTGAGGCAAAGCAGGTGGGTTATCTCCTGCGGGGTGTCTTGAGAGTTGTGTGATCCCTATGTTGTTTTGTAGCGAGTTCTCTTTTACCAGTGAATTATATGTGTTGCAATTTGAGTTTGGACTGCTTATGAGAGAGGGCTTGACCGTTACAAGGGTGAATACGAGATTTGTAGATGATTTGAGATATTAGATGGGTTGTGTTGTATGAGCTTATGAAGGATTTAGTTGAATCTCACCATGGTATTATAGCAGTAATAGAGTATGGTCATTGCGAGCTATTGTGTGTTTTGATTTATGGCTTTGAGCCAAGTGGGGGAATCTGCTATTGATAAATTGATTGCACGGTTATGCGTTGTATTAGTTTCAGTTGAGGTATACTTGTGACGTAGTTAGAGCTTACAAAGGTCAATTTTGATGATGAATTAAGAAAAGGAACCTCTAGATGCAGGTTATGTTACACTTTAAGGGTATATGTGAATCATGGGACTATTGAGTTGTTATTTGTAAAGGATGTGGTGTGCGTGGAGTAGGGATTCACTCGGTTGCTTAGAAGTGTGGATTACTTCTTAGGGTATTGGTGTGCAAATAAGGCACAGGTCGTTCGGTCCGTTTGATCAGTTTAATTGAGATTTGAGCATAGCGGATGAACGAGAATGGTTTTAATGGATTCAAGACTTATATGTAGCAATTAGGAATCTTCAGGATGTGTATATGGCTAGAAACTGATATTTACATTGGATGGTGTCGAGACTTGTGGCATTCCTATATCCTTATGGATTATATATTTGAGTGTCAAGAAGGTGAAGGAAACAACTTTAAATTCATAGAAGGTCTCTTCAGAGTGGGTATCTCGGTTGTGGTACTTTTGTGGTGCTTAAGAGAGCATTCAGCGGCTTATGAGCCTTAGGGCGGTGTGATTTTATGCTAGGGTCTTGTGTGGTGAGTCTTGGCTGAGGATTGTGGTATTATGGCGAGGAGAAGTATCAATTAGAAGGTAATTCAGAAGGAACTCAAAGAAATAGGACAGCTTGGTAGTAGGTTGGATCGGCATGATAATGGATACGATAGGTTCTTTGGGTGTTTATGATGTGGTGGGTTTCTATAGGTGTTTTGTGGCAATGCTCTTGGGTTTTTGGTGATCACCATAGCTTGGTTGAGTTAGAGAGGTTTGGTTCTGATGGATTAATCATGTGCAAATGAGTTTCGAAGAGATCTCAATAGTTTTTACCACGATTCCAGGAGTATATTTCCTACTGGCGTGAGGAGCATGTGATGTATAGTGATTGTCTCCGAATGAAATCAAATGGAAAATTCTTGGTTAATTGAGTACGTAGTTGCTTGTGACTCGGAGTGGATTATGAATTTTTCTTATTTTCATATGATGGCATGGTATATGTGGTGTGTTGTGTGGGATTGAGATTTGCATGTGCAAGGTCACAGTTCATTTTAAAGGGAAGGTCATGAATCCTTAAGCAACATGGATGGTTTTAGAGGACTAGATAAATGGTACTACTAACAAATATGGCTTGATGAGAGTGTAAATTTCAGAAGGGGCACTGTGTTTTGATTTATGGATACTTCATTGATATTGCGACACTCTCCTGGTTGATCGACTGCTGATAATCAAATTTTGCTACATTGCACGGAATAATTTTAGAAGTATTCCTCGTGGGATGATCGTGTATGAGAGATGTGTTAGATATTCGGATGGTGGAGTTGGGATCAGATATGGTGATTCGTGTGCTCTATGGATTTGGAGACTAAGAGTTCTCCTGAGTAGATTGTTTCTTGGTTATGGACTATGAAAATGTAGCCAAGGTTAGTCAGAGGATAGTATGTGTTGTGATTCAGTCATTATAGAATTTTGGAGGGTTATTTATCTATTGTGGGTGACTAGAGTTGATTTGGGGTTTATTGGTAGGCCAATATAGATGTGTGTTTTGCACCGGGTCGGATTTGTTAACTCTGAACTGCTATTATTGAGGAATGTGCCATTTAGTTGTTGTTGAGCTTATTCATGTTCTGAAACGATCTAAGAGTTACTCTTCTATGCTATGAGAAATTGTGATTCGTTAGTTATATGCACATATGGTGCGGTTCTATTTGAGCTTCATATCAGGATTTGAGTGGGATAAGTATATGAGTATTGCATGATTGATTGCGCGTTGGCTATGTTCTTTCCGGATCGTGGTATTGTGTTAATTGCTCTACATGGTTATGGTAATGCACTTTGGGTACTTGATATCGAATTCTGCGTGGTTATTGAATTTGAGCAAGGCGACTCGAGGTATATAATATGGACCGGTGTTTGGATAGGGTCATGCATTGCAGCGAAGTTATGTTGAGATATGACCCTTTGTGTTAGATTCGTGTGTTTTGGTTCTACGGTATGTGCTGGACTCTTAGAATGGTATTGTAATGGTACTTGTTAAGCTGGCGGGACAGTCCTCTCGTTTGAGGCACTTTCAAGATTGAGTACATTTGGAATGTTGCTATTTGGTGCAAGGGTTGTGGCTTTAAGCTATATTGATGTGTCATGTCACTAGAGTGATTATGTTAGATGGGATGACGTCATCGCACTTAGAATGGGTGCTATCAGATCTGATTGCGGTATATTTGGAAGGATATTGATACTGATGACTTAGAAATTTGCTATAGTTCCTATCGAAGGAGAGAGAGTTCCACAACCTGTTGATCTGACGAATGGTTATGGGTTTCTGCGTGTTTCTTTCATCGTTGGCAGTATACAAAGGTTCTAGAACGAGGCTTTGTTTGATATAAGGTTTATTACCGGTATTGGGTTGTTTTGAGCAACTGCTGTGATTAGAAATTATCGCTTTAAGTGTTTGAGTTATGTGGTATATCATGTGATTTCATCTAGGGTTATGGCTGTGGCTTGATACAGCTTGTTCAGACTTATACAGTATGTAGATGCGAGATTCTGATCTCATAGAGAAATTTTAGAGATGGAAATTGGATTCTAAGGCTTATGGGCTAGGTTGGATTAAGAAATTTCAGTCATGTTGTGTTATCAGACCTATATGGGATAGGGTGACGTGGGATCACCCCAGGGTATGTGCATAGTGAGGTTGCCCAGCAATTTGATGGCTTTTGGAACAACTCTAGGCACGTTTGAGGGCGAACGCATGTTTAAGTGGGGGAGGATATAATGATCCGACTGGTCGTTTTGAGCATTTACACTTCGCTCAGTTGTTTGAGGGCATGAGTAGCTCCATATCATGTAGTATGACTTATGTCAATCGTCGGTTTGGGTTTTCAGGTTATTCGGAATTGATTTGGAAGAATGATTCTCAGCTAGAAGCTTTAAATTTGAAAGGGTTGACCAAGTTTTGACTTTTTAGTATTTGACCTCAGATTGGATTTCTAATGGTTCCGTTAGCTCCGTTGGGTGATTTTGGATATAGGAGAGCGTCCAGATCATGAATTGGAGGTCCGTAGTGGAATTTGGCTTGAAATGGTGAAAGTTGGAATTTTGGAAACTTTGACTGGGAGTGGACTTTTTGATATCAGGGTTGAATTCTAATTCCGCAAGTTGGAGCAGATCCGTTATGTCAAATGTCACTTGTGTGCAAAATTTGAGGTCAAACGAACGTGATTTGATAGGTTTTGGCATCGATTGTGAAAGTTTGAAGTTTCAAAGTTCATTGATTTCGGGTTGAGGTGTGATTCGTCGTTTTGATGTTCTTATGAGTGTTTTGAGGCCTCGAGTAGGTCTGTGTTATGTTACTAGACTTGTCGGTATGATTGGATGTGGTCTCGAGGGGCTCGGATGAGTTTCGGACGGAATTCGGACTATTTTCCCTTCATTATGCATTGCTGGTTCTGCAGAAAACTGAGATCTGGTTTCCTTAATCATGATCGCGAGGTATGGATCGCGATCGCGTAGAGTTATTTTGATGGCTGGGAGAAATTGTTCACTGCGTTCGCAAATATTCAGACACGATCGCGTAGGCTGCTGCAATTTGAGCATCGAGTTCGCGTAAGCCTTCACGCGTTCGCGTAGAGTGTTTGGCTGAGCTGGTCAGTGTCCGCTTCTTCTTCGTGATCGCGGTCTTTTGTACGCGATCGCGTAGTGCATTTTCAGGGGGCAGTGCATTTCCTTCTTCGCGATCGTGAGGTTGCTTCCGCGATCGCGATTCATTGATTCTCCCAGTGATTATAAAGTACTCTATTTCGAGTGTTTCAGCCATTTTTACATTTTGGGAGCTATGGAGTTCAGATTGAGGCGATTCTTGAAGCAATTTTCACCATATGAATTGGGGCAAGTTTTCTCTAGTCGTTTTCGGTTATATTCCACGAATCTATCTTCATTTTTGGCAATTAGTTTTAAAGAGAAATTGGGGGGTTTTGGCATAATGTTTCATAATATGAATTTTTGAGTTTTGAATACCAATTTGGAGTCGGATTTGAGTGAAACTAGTATGGTTGGATTCGTAATTGAATGGGTTGTCGGATTTTGTGAGTTTTGTCGAGTTTCAAGGCATGGGCTCGGGTGTGAGTTTTGGCCGGATTTGGGATTTGACTTACGATTTGATCTTTATCATTTGTAATTGCTTCCTTGGGCTTTATCTGATGTGTTTGAGTTGCTTTTGGCTAGTTTTGAGCCGTTCGGAGGTTGCTACGTACGTGATGGCATTCTTGGAGCATCTCTTGGCTTGCTCGGTATCGGAATTGACTTGTTTAAGATAAGTAGCTCTTCTAAACTTAGTGTCGAGGGTATGAAACCCCGAATTACGTGCTATGTGATTGATGTTGAGGTGACACACATGCTAGATGACGGTCATGTGGGCGTTCACCTTGTGAATTGTGACTCTGTTGTTTTTATTTCCTGGGCACTGAATAGTGGACTTTGTTAATATCTATGTTTTCACTATGTGATAAGTAAATGAGCTGTACAACATACTAGATATCATGTTTAGGCTTTATGCTGATATTGCTGGGACCCATAGTGGTCGTTTCTTGCTGTCATCTCATTGATTTCATTGATATTTTGTACTCAGTCACATTCATGCATTCATATCACATCTCAGTCTCAGTTGTTTCTTATAGATACATCATATCATTGTTCTGGGTCAGCTTTCATGACATTATGAGCCTGTGGATGAGACTGGAGAGATTGATGACTGAGTGAGCTCGAGAGCCTGATTATGAGTGACAGTTATGGGATCGGGCTGCACACCGCAGCGGTTATTCTGATTTATGATAGCACGTGAGTTGTCCGTACAGATTATAGCGCTTGGGCTGAAGGAGCCCCTCCGAAGTCTGCACACCCCTAGTGAGTGTGGTTGATTATATTGAGGGATGAATCTTTCCTGGACATGGATCTTGTCTGAAGCATTTATATACCTGAAGATGAATCTTCTCGATGGGGCTGGATTGGCCTTCCTCGGTAATGAGTGACTGATGGTCAGTGATGTATATATATATTCCGGATGGATCTTCCTTGGGATGTATGGGCCATATACAATACCGAGTGTTGAGTATGATGAGTGAAAAGTGTGAGACAGTGAGATTGAGTACTCCGAGAGTGTGAGTTCATGATTTATCGTAGAGATACATGGCATTGACATGCACACATAGCATATATGCATAGAGATGCATTTTTCCTCATGTTGTATGGTATCACATCATTCATGGTTTTTTTATACACATTGATATGTGGGCATAGAGTGGTATTTCACACTTGTTATTTGGAAAGGAAATGAAGCATTTTATTTATTGCGGAAAGGATTTTTCAGGAAAATTACAGTTTTCAAACCGTCTCATAATTTTTTGATGATTTCGACGAACGATTTGGGTTTTACTGATATTCTTGAAAAGCGGAACTATTTTCAGAAAAACTGTGCAAAAGTTGAACATTTTTTTATCTTTGAGATATTTCCTTGTTTATATTCTCTACGTTATTATGAACTAATGTTGGTTATTAGTGTTGGACCCGGCCTATGTTCCAGCTCGTCACTGCTATAAACCTAAGCTAGGTTTGTTATTTATTGAGTACGTGGGGTCGGTTGTACTCATACTACACTTCCTGCACATTGCGTGAAGATTTCAGATGCTGATGTTGATGTGCATTGCGGGAGCTAGATTCGAAGGTGTACCTGCGTCCCTGTTGTAGCTGCCTCTTATTCATGGAAGCCTTAGATTATCAAACTCTGTTTATGTACTTTTCAAACAGAAGATGTATTTACTTTATATCATCTTTGTAAACTCTATTCTTAAAAGCTCATGATTTGTACTATCAGCCATTGGGAAATGTATAAGATTCAGATAATTCCTTTGCTTAATTGTCTTATTAATATTGTTAAGATTGGATAGTTATTAGTTGGCTTACCTAGCGGGTTGGGTTAGGTGCCCTCACGACTAGTGGATTTTGGGTCGTGACAGGTGGTGAAAAAGAAGTATTCTTATTTGTGCTTATGACTTTTTGTGCATGTCATGCATTCTATGTGATTTTTTGTGTTGTTTCCAATGTGCTAATATATGTCCTTGTTAGTATTTGATGATTGGTTGTTGAGATGGATTTACCTATGTGGAGTTATTATCACATTTTTGTAATGGCCCGACCGTTTGTTTTGAGCATTTACACTTCGCTGGTAGTTTACGGGTATGAGTAGCTCCTCATGATGTATTTTTACTTATGTGAATCGTCAGTTGTGGTTTTTAGGTTATTCGGAATTAGATTGGAAGAATGAATTTCATTATTGAAGCTTTAAGTTGAAAGAATTGACCAAGTTTGACTTTTTGTGAATTTGACCTCGGAAGGGAGTTTTGATGGTTCCGTTAGGTTGGGATGGTGATTTTAGACTCGGGCGTATGCCCGGATTTGCATTTGGATATTTCTAGAAGGTTTCTTCACAAATTGGCGAAAATTGAAACTTTGAAGGTTTAGAAAGTTCATAAGTTTGACCGAGGGTTGACATTGTTGATATCGGATTTGTATTGTAGTTTCAGGAGTTAGAATAGCTTCGTTATGTAATTTGGGACTTGTGTGCAAAATTTGGGTTCATTCTAGATTAATTTACTATGTTTCAGCACGAATTTCGGAAGTTGAAAAGTTCAAAATTCAATAAGTTTGATTTGAGGTACGATTCGTCATTTCGATGTTGTTATATGTGATTTGAGGCCTCGACTAGGTCTGTGTTATGTTATGGGACTTGTTTGTATGTTTGAACGTGGTCCCGAGGGGCCCGGGTGAGTCTTGGATGGGTTTCGGGGTATTTTTCCTTCATTATTCACTATTGGTTCTGCTGATGTCTGGTGCACCCAGTGTTCTTCGCGATCGCAGACAGAAGGGATTAGATCGCGTAAGGGAAAAATTGAGGCTGAGTGTTCCTTCATCGCATTCGCGTTGGTGTGCATGCGTTCGCATTGTAGAGTTGAGTTGGGCATGTCTTCATGGCTTCTCATCGCGTTCGCGATCCTAGGGCCGCATTCGCGTAGTGTATTTTTCGGAGTAGTGCATTTTCTTCTTCACGATCGTGAGGGTATTTCCGCGATCACGATTTATTGATTCGCCCAGTGATTATAAAGTACTTTATTTCGAGGGTTTCAGCCTTTTTTTTGCATTTTGGGAGTTATGGAGCTCGGATTGAGGCGATTCTTGAAGCAATTTTCACCTTATCAATTGGGGTAAGTGTTCTCTACTTGGTTTTGGTTATATTTCATGAATGTATTTTCGATTTTAGCACTTGGTTGATGAATTTCAAAGAGGAAATTGGGGGGTTTGGCCTAAAGTTTCATAATATGAATTTTTGAGTTTTGAACATCGACTTGGAGTCGGAATTAAGTGAAACTAGTATGGGTGGATTCGTAATTGAATGGTTTGACGGATTTTGTAAGTTTTGCCGGGTTCCGAGGTGCGGGCTCGAGTTGGGCTTTTTGGCCGATTTTGGGCTTTTGATTAAAGATTCGACCTTTTTCTATTAGGATTGGTTCCTTTAGCATTGTTTGATGTATTTGAGTTGCTTTTGGCTAGTTTTGAGCCGTTTGGAGGTCGCTACGCGTGTGATGGCATTTTTAGTGTATCGCTTGGCTTGCTCGGTATTTGAATTGGCTTGTTCTAGGTAACTAACATTTCTAAATTTAGTGCTGAGGGTACAAAACCCCAAATTACGTGTTATGTGATTAGTGTTGAGGTGACGTACATGCTAGGTGACAGGCATATGGGCGTGCATTGTGTAAGTTATAACTTCGTTATTTCTGTGGTACTGTGTAGTTACCTGATCGTATCTGTAACCATGAAATCTCTACGTACTTGAGCTATTGAGCTATGATACATGTTAGAAACCATGCCTAGGCTACATGCTTATCCTGTTGGGACCCACTGAGCTCATTGTTTTTGCTTTTGAGCTATCTGCTTTCATTGCTTTACATACTCAGTCATATGCATTCATATGCATATTATATTTCAGTCTCTGTTATCATTTATTGATATATCATATCGTTATTTTGGGCTAGTTTCATGGCATTATGAGCCCGAGAGACTGGAGAGTTTGATGATTGAGTGAGGTCGAGGGCCTAAGTGAGAGTGATATTATGGGATCGGACTGCACGTCGCAACATGTTATATTAATTACATCTTTTGGGATCGGGTTACACATCGCAGCAATATAGAGCTTGGGCTGAAGGAGCCCTCCGGATTCTGCACACACCCTTAGTGAGGCATTTGACTGTGTGTGTATATATATATATATATATATATATATATATATATGGATCGGGTTGCACGCCGCAATGAGCGTTATGGCTATATGTAGATGGATTGTGTTGCACGCCATAACGAGCCTTATGTCTATATATATATATATGGATTGGGTTGCATGCCGCAACTGGTATTGTACAATGCTGAGTGATTGAGTGTGCTGAGTATTGAGCACGATAAGAGAGAAATGCGAGACAGTGAGATTGAGTACTCTGAGAGTGTGAGTGCATGAGTTCATCACTAAGAGGCATTTTTAGTTGGCATGCGTACTTGAGATACATGAATAGAGATGCATTTCCTTTTGCTGCCCAGTTTTGGTGACATTCATGATTTGACCTATATCTTGACATGTAGGCATAAAGATGTACTTTCCTCATGCTATATGAAAATGAAACATTTACCTGATGAAAGGTTTTTCGGAAAATTACAATTTTCAAACTTACTCATATTTTTGACGATTTCGGTAAAGGATTTGGGTGTTTTATTGATATACTTGAAAGGCAGAACTATTTTCGGAAATTATGAATAAGCTAAGCATTTTAAATTCTAAGTTACTTCTTTTATTACTTGTTTTACATTATTATGAAATGTTGTTGGCTATTGGTGTTGGACCTGACCTTTGTTCCAGCTCGTCACTACTTTCAACCTAAGGTTAATGTTTTTACTTATTGAGTACATGGGGTCGGTTGTACTCATAATACACTTCTGCACCTTATGTGCAGATGTTGACTGATGTCGTTGCTGTGTTCGACGGAAGCTGGACTTGAAGACGTACCTGTGTTCTGATTGCAAGTGCCTCTTGTTCATGGTAGCCTTAGATTTATAAGACTCTATTTGTGTACTTTTCAAATAGAAGATGTATTTACTTCATATCAGCTTTGTAAACTCTATTCTTAGAAGCTCATGATTTGTACTACCAATCCTTGGGAAATGTATAAGATTCAGATAATTTCTTTTGTTTAATTGTCTTATTAGTATTATTGGAATTAGATAGTTATTAGTTGGCTTACCTAGCGGGTTGGGATAGGTGCCATCATGACTAGTGGATTTCGGGTAGTGACAAAATGATATTAGAGCTCTAGGTTCATATGTTCTACAAGTCATGAGCAAGTGTCTAGTAGAGTCTTGCGGATCAGTATGATGACGTCCATACCTATCTTCGAGAGGCTACAGGACATTTAGGATATATACGTCACATCTTTCCTTCTTTATCATGCGGCATTTATTCATCTTGAAGCGTAACTCTTTGAATTCCTTCCACGCATTCGTATGCACACATAAGCGCTCGATATCGGCTGTGCATCGACGGCTTGTGATTCTATGGATGAGGTGCGAGATATGATTTCTTTGTATTGATAAGCCAATCTTGAGGACTTGAGGCTGGGTTTTGACTGTAGTCTGAGCACGGAGATTTTGATTGTGTGAACACGTGCTTTTGGACTTATATATCTATAGTGTCCCTATTGGTAGAATTTGTGATTTGATGACTATGTGATGAGTATGATGTAACTGCGAGACACTGATTGTTCGAATATGACGAGAAGAGTTTACATGAGATGTAGAAAGGACTATTGGGTGTTTGGTTTCTGTCTTGATGTGACGTATAGTCTCGAGTTATGAGGCAAAGCAGGTGGGTTATCTCCTGCGAGGTGTCTTGAGGTTGTGTGATTCCTATTTTGTTTTGTATAGAGTTCTACTTTACCAGCGAATTATATGTGATGCAATTTGAGTTGGGACCGCTTGTGGAAGTTGGCTTGACTGTTACAAGGGTGAATGCGAGATTTGTAGATGATTTGAGATACTAGATGGTTTGTGTTACATAAGCTTATGGAGGATTTAGTTGAATCTCACTATGGTATTATGACAGTAATAGAGTATGGGCATTGTGAGTTATTGTGTGTTTTGATCTGTGGCTTTGAGCTAAATCGGGGAGTCTGCTATTGGTAAGTTGATTGCATGGTTATGTGTTGTATTGGTTTCGGTTTGAGGTATACTTGTGAATCAGTTATGACTTGCAGAGGTTGAGTTCGAGAATGACTCGAGTAAGGAAATTTCTAGGTATGGGTTGTATTACGCTCAATGGGTATATGGGAATCATGGAATGAATCAAGTTTGTTATTCATCACGAGTGTAATGTGCTAAGAGTAGGGGTCGACTCAGTTGCTTAGAGGTGTGAATTACTACTTAGGATGTTGGTGTGCAAATGGGGCACAGGTCATTCGGTCCATTTGATCGGTTTAATTAAGATTTGAGTAGAGTGGATGACTCTCGAGAATAGTTCTAATGAATTCAGGATTTATATGTGGCAATTGAGAATTTTCAGGATTGGTATATGGCTAGAAATTGAGATTTTCATTGGATGGTGTCGAGTCTTGTAGCATTTTTATATCCGTATGGATTCTACATTTCAGTATCAAGAAGGTAAAAGGAACAACTTTAAATTCACTAAAGGTCTTTTCGGAGTAAGTATATCGGTTGTGGTACTTTTGGGGTGCTTAAGAGAGCATTCAACGGCTTATGGGCTTTAAGGCATGTGGTTTTATGTTAGGACCTCTTGTGGTGACTTTTAGTTGAGTATCATAGTGTTCTAGCAAGGAGGAGTATCAGTTTGAAGGCAACTCTAGGTTGGATCAACACGGTAATAGATATGATCGGTTCTCTGAGTGCTTATGACGTGGTGGGTTCCACAGGTGCTTTATGGCAATGCTCTTGGGTTTTGGCAGCCTGTGTGGCTTGGTCGAGTTAGAGAGATTTAGTTCTGATGGCTTGATTATGTGTTAATGGGTTTTGAAGAGTTTTTAGTAGTTACTACCATGATTCGAGGTGTATATTTCTTACCAGTGTGTGGAACATGTTGCGAATAGAGATTTTCTCCTAGATGAGATCGAATAGAAGGGTTCTAACTAGTTGAGTATGTAGTTTGCTGTGACTCAGAGTGGATTATGAGGTTTTCATACTTTTCATATGATTGCATGGTATATGTGGCGTGTTGTGTGGGATTGAGATTTCCATGAGCAAGGTCACGGTGTATTCTTAGGCAACATGGACGGTTTCAGATGACTAGGTGAATGAAATTAATATTTGGTATTGCTTGACGAGAGTGTATGTTTCAGAAGGGGCACTATATTTTGATTAATGGATACTTCGTTGGTATTGTGGTACACTCCTAGTTGATCGACTGCTAATATTCAAATTTTGCTATGTGGCACGGGAGATTTATAAAAATATTCCTCGTGGGATGGTCGTGTTTATGGGAGATGTGTTAGACATTTAGGAGGTGGAGTTAGGATCAGATATGGTGATTCGTGTGTTCTATGGATTTGGAGACTGGGCGTTCTCAAGAGTAGATTCTTCCATGGTTGTGGACTGTGAAGTTGTGGCCGACGCTAGCCAGAGGATGATATATGTTATGGTTAGGTCATTGTGAACCTTCAGAGGGTTATTTATCTATTTGTGGATGATCAGAGTTGATTTGGGGCCCATTGGTAGGCCCAATTAGGATGTGTATTCTACATCGAGTCAGATTTGTTGGCTCCATACTGCTATTGTTGAGGGATGTGCCATTTAGTTGTTGTTGAGCTTATTCGTGTTCTGAAATGATCAGTTAGTTACTTTTCTATGCTTCGAGGGGTTGTGATTCGTTGGTTATATGCACACCAGTGCAGTTCTATTTGGGTTTTATAGCAAAATTTGAGCGATATGAGTAATTGGGCATTGCATGATTGATGGCATATTGGTTGTGTTTTTTCGGGTTTTGTGTGGCATTGTGTCATTTGCTTCTCCGTGGTTATGGTAATGTACTTTGGGTACTTGATATCGAATTTCGTGAGGTTATTGATTTTGAGTAGGGTGTCTCGAGGTATATAATATGGACCAATGTCTGGAGGGGGTCACGCATTGTAGTGGAGTTGTATTAAGGTATGATCTTTTGTGTTAGATTTGTGTGTGTTTTGGTTCTGCAGTATGTGATAGGTTCTTAGCATTGTGTTGTGGTGGTACCCGTTGAGCTTGCGGGACGGTCTCTTGTTTGAGTCATTTTCCATGTTTGAGTACATTTGGAATGTTGCTTATTGGTGCACGGATTGCACTGGTTGTGGCTTTAGATTGTATTGAGGTGTCATGTCATTAGAGTGGTCGTGTTGGATGAGGTAAGGTCATTGGACCTAGAATGGATACTGCCGGATTTGATTGTGGTATATTTGGAAGGATAATATCGGAAGTTGGCTTAGAGATTGGCTATAGTTCTTATCGAATGAGAGGGAGCTCCATGACTTTTTAATCTGATGAATGATTATGAGTTTTGCGTGTTTCTTACATCATTGGCAGTGTATGAAGGTTTTAGAATGGAGTTTTGTTTGTAACACTCTAAGCAGAACCCTCTTACCCACCATGAATGACACATCACGAGCCCTTCTATCTGCATAACTCTTCTGCCTGGACTGTGCTGTACGAAGTCGATCCTGAATTAACTTCAATTTCTCCAAGGCAAAATGTAATAACTTAATATTAAATAAAATTGAGGAAATGGCCCAAAACATAGACAATATGGTAATACAACACGCACAATCCCAAAACCCGAGAATACTGAGTCATAAGCTCTATAGAGAGTACACTAGAAATCTTAAAATACAACACTGTTTGGAAATACAATAAATAGTACTCCCTCCGTTTCATATTAGATGAGATAGTTTGACTCGACACAAAGTTTATGAAAAAAGAAGAAGACTTTTGAAACTTGTGGTCATAAAAGCTTAAGGGGTAAAAGATTTGTGGGGCCATGATATTTGTGTGGCTATAAAAACTTCTCATTAAGGGTAAATGGGTAAAGGAAGAGTTTAAAGTTGAAATATTTCCAAATTTAGAAATGCGTCATTTGTTTTGGAACAGACTAAAAAGAAAAGTACCTCATCTAATATGAAATGGAGGGAGTAACAAGTAACAATAGAAGGTGACTCTGAGACATGCGAGTGGAATAACATGTATATCTTGAAGTCTCCTCAACTCAGGTCAAGATTCTAGCGACCAACATGCTCTGTGTTACCTGGATCTACACAAAAATGTGCAGAAGCATAGTATGAGTATACCACGGTCGGTACCTAGTAAGTAACAAGACCAACCTCGATGGAGTAGTGACGAGGTTCAAGTCAAAACACTCACTAATAAATAACCTGTGCAAAAATACCAAAAACCGGCAACAAGAAGAATGACAAAAGGCAATAACTGTAATCTCATCAGAATAAATGATAACCATTTAGAACAAATAAAGGTCCCTTTCTACAATGAGTCATCAAATAGAATCACACCCACACAACACCTCATGCCTACATTATCAATAAATCACCCTCGCACGGCAAAGACTTCGTGCGACAACATAAGTCACACTCGCACGGCACAGACCTCGTACCACAATATAAGTCATACTCGCATGGAAAATACCTCGTGCCAGAATATAATTCACACTCGCATGGAAAAGACCTTGTGCCTCAACAAAAGTCACACTCGCACGGCAAAGATCTCATGCCACAATATAAGTCACACTCGCATGGCAAAGACCTCGTGCCTCAACATAAGTCACACTCACACGACAAAGACCTCAGGCCACCACGTATATCATACCCGTATCAGTTACCTATAAATTTTTCAAGAATTAAATAAAGTAATGCATGACAACATCTTCCTTGCATTTCCATATGTTATGTTGCCAACAGCTCAACATAAAATTGTCACGACCCGAAATCTACTAGTTGTGATGGAACTTATCTGAACCCGCTAGGTAAGCCAACTAATAACTATCAAATTCTAATAATACTAATAAGACAATTAAACAAAAGAAATTATCTGAATCTTATACATTTCCCAAGGATTGGTAGTACAAATCATGAGCTTCTAAGAATAGAGTTTACAAAGCTAATATGAAGTAAATACATCTTTTGTTTGAAAAGTATATAAACAGAGTTTTATAAATCTAAGGCTACCATGAATAAGAGGCAGCTACAACCAGAACACAGGTACGTCTTCAAGTCCAGCTCCCATCGAACACAGCAACGACATTAGTCAACATCTGCACGCAAGGTGCAGAAGTGTAGTATGAGTACAACCGACCCTATGTACTCAATAAGTAACAAACCTAACTTTAGATTTAAAGTAGTGACGAGCTGGAATAAAGGTCGGGTCCAACACCAATAGCCAACAACAGTTCATAATAACATAAAGCAAGTAATAAAAGAAGTAACTAGGAATTTGAAATGCTCAGCTTATTCATAATTTTCAAAAAATAGTTCCTCTTTTCAAGTATATCAATAAAACACCCAAAAACCTTTCATCAGGTAAATGTTTCATTTTCAGATAGCATGAGGAAAGTACATCTCTATTCCTACATGTCAAGATACAGGTCAAATCATGAATGTCACCAAAATCGGGTAGCAAAAGGAAATGCATCTCTATGCATGTATCTCAAGTACACATGTCAAATGAAATGCCTCTCAATGATGAACTCATGTACTCACACTCTTAGAGTAATCAATCTCACTGTCTCGCATTTCTCTCTTACCGTGCTCAATACTCAACAGACTCAATCACTCAGCACTATACAATACTCGTTGCGGCGTGCAATCCAATCCATATATATATATATATAGAGAGAGAGAGAGAGAGTCGACTACGCTCATTGGGATGTGTGTGCTCGGAAAGCTCTTTCAGCCCAAGCGCTATATCGTTGCGGTGTCCAGCCCGATCCCAAAAGATGTAATCAATATAACATGTTGCGGTGTGCAGCCCGATCCTATAATATCACTCTCACTTAGGCCCTAGGCCTCACTCAATCATCAAACTCTCTAGTATCTCGGGCTTACACTGCCATGAAACTAGCCCAAAATGATGATATGATGTATCAATAAATGATAACAGAGACTGAAATATCATATGCATATGAATGCATATGACTGAGTATATAAAGCAATGAAAGCAGATAGCTCAACAACAAAAAAATGACCTCAGTGGGTCCCAACAGGATAAGCATGTAGCCTAGGCATGGTTTCTAAAATATATCACAGCTCAATAGCTCAAGTACATAGAGATTTCATAGTTTATAATACGATCAGGTAACTAGATAGTACCATAGAAATAACGGAGTTATAACTTACACGGTGCACGCCCACACGCTCGTCACCTAGTATGTGCGTCACCTCAACACTAATCACATAACACGTAATTCAGGGTTTCGTACCCTCAGCACTAAGTTTAGAAATGTTACTTACCTCGAACAATCCAATTCCAATACCGAGCAAGCCAAGTGATGCTCCAAAAATGTCATCACGCGCGTAGCGACCTCCAAACGGCTCAAAACTTGCCAAAAGCAACTCAAATACATCAAACAATGCTAAGGAACCAATCCTAATCGAAAAAGGTCGAATCTTTAATCAAAAGCCCAAAATCAGCAAAAAAGTCCAACCCGAGCTCGTAACTCAGAAAACGACATAACTCATAAAATCCGTCAATCCATTCATTTACAAGTCCAACCATACTAGTTTCACTCAATTCCGACACCAAGTCGATTTTCAAAACTCAAAAATTTATATTATGAAACTTTAGGCCAAAACCTCCAATTTCCTCTTTAAAATTCATCAACTAAACGCTAAAATTGAAGATACATTCATGAAATATAACCAAAACTGAGTAAAGAATACTTACCCCAATTCATAAGGTGAAAATTGCTTCAAGAATCGCCTTAATCCGAGCTCCATAGCTCCCAAAATGCAAAAATGGCTGAAATCCTCGAAGTAGAGTACTTTATAATCAATGGGCGAATCAATGAACTGCGATCGCGGAAATAACCTCGCGATCACAAAAAATAAAATGCACTGCCCCTAAAAATACACTATGCGATCACGTAATAAAATAAGCGATCGCGAAGCGCAAACTGCTTAGTCTCAAAAAGAACCTATGCGAATGCGGCCCCAGGCTCCCGAACATGATAAAGAAGCCATGAAGACCTGCCCAGCTCAGCTCTACAATGCGAATGCGTGCATACCTACCCAAACCCGATGAAGGAACACTCAGCCTCAATTTTCCCTTGCGCGATCGCATCCCTCTGTCCGTGATCACGAAGAACAGTGGGTGCACCAGACATCAGCGGAACCAGCAGTGAAGAATGAAGGAAAAATCGCCCAAAACCCGTCCGAGACTCACCCGAGCCCCTCGGGACCACGTCCAAACATACCAACAAGTCCCATAACATAATATGGACCTACTCGAGGCCTCAAATCATGCATAACATCATCGAAATGATGAATCGCTCCTCAAATCGAACTTAATGAACTTTGAACTTTTCAACTTCCATAACTCCTGCCGAAACATAGCAAATCAATCCGGAATGAACCCAAATTTTGCACACAAGTCCCAAATTATATAGAGAAGCTATTCCAACTCCCGGAACCACAATCCAAACCCGATATCCACAAAGTCAACCCTTGGTCAAACTTATGGACTTTCCAAACCTTCAAAGTTCCAATTTTCGCCAATTTGTGCCGAAACCTTCTAGAAACATCCAAATGCAAATTAGTTAATACGCCTTAGTTAAAAATCACCATCCGGACCTAATGGAACCATCAAAACTCCGTTCCGGGGTCAAATTCACAAAAAAGTCAAACTTGGTCAATTCTTTCAACTTAAAGCTTCAACAATAAAATTCATTCTTCCAAACCGATTCCGAATAACCTAAAGACCACAACCGACGATTCACATATGTCAAAATACATGATGAGGAGCTACTCATGCCCGTAAACTACCGAGCGAAGTGTAAATACTCAACGACCGGTTGGGTCGTTACATCTTCCCCCACTTAAACATATGTTCGTTATCAAACGTGCCCAGAGTTGTTCCCAAAGCCATCAACCGTAGTGTAACCTTACCATGCACATACCTGGGGGTGATCCCACGTTACTGTATCCCATATATGTCTAATAACACAATGTAACTGAAATTTTCTTAATTCAACCTAGCCATGAGCCTTAGAATCCAATTCCAACATCCGAAATTTTCTATAAGATCAGAAATTTTGTTTGATATGAGGTATATTACACCCCACGTTTTTGTACGTTAAAACTTTGTCATAAGTTAATCGACGTAAGTTTGGGAATGAGATTTATTTTGGGATTATAAGCATCATGCTATTTCAACAAGTGATAAGTGAATTCGTGAAGGTAAGAGGGTAAGTGAATTGAAGAAAATGAGTTTCATCGAAGTTTGACAATTTGGGATTAAATACGGTCCGAGCTATAATACCCGATATTTATGGACTAGTACTATACAAGGTACCACATGACTATGATAGTAAGATGTATAAAATGTGTTAAAAGTGAGTAGAATGTTAAGTAATTTGACATAATTTTTAATTATGTGGATAACTGGGTAATTATGGATTTTTAAGTGGTAGATTAACTTATAAATTAAATTTTGTGGATAAATAATTATGTGAAATTTTGGATAATCACTACAGGCCACTACTTCCACGTGGGATTGTAGAATTATGGCAACAAATTGCCACCTAATTAAGTGCTTAAGGAGGTGGTGTGAAAACATTAAAGATATGGGCACCTTATCTCATTCTTATTGGAGAATTATATTAAAAGACATTTCTTTAAGCCACAAAATGGAATGAAAATGTTTTATATGGAATTATCGCGTAACAGCAAAAATTCATATGGAATTATCGCGTAATAGCAACGTGGGAATTTCGGATCTAAGAGAGTACGGTGCAATCTTTCTCAAGAATATCATACGGATTGTTCCCTATTTCGATCTCGCAGTTATGTGTTTCGTCCCGATTGACGTGTGTTAGAAGGATTGTCATGAGAATCAACTCAGGTATGTTAAGGCTATCCCTTCTTTCTTTTTGGCATGATCTATACGACACGAACGAAACGAGTAAATGCACAACTTCCATAAATGACTCTATTCATAGAAGTATTAGGGATGCCTATATTCTTGAATTCCCATGTGTCATATTATTCTATCATCTGTGCATGAGTCTCAAAAAATACATAAGTTGATTTTACGATATTTATCAGAGGCATAATGGTTTTATGGCACTCCAAAAGATTTTATTGACGTACTTCTCATGCATTGCATTCATGTACATTGACCCATGACTAGATGGCATTATATACGCGTATATATGTATATAGATATATGGGATATGGAAAAAGGTTACAGCATTATATACGCACCACTACCTGATCAGCTGGTATACGTTGATGATTCTGCCCATAGTGGACCAGATGATATGATGGGATGCCCTCAGAGGCTTGATGATGTTATGAACACATGTACCTATGCATGACATGACATTCATATGCATATGCATAACACTATAAGTATTTCATGAATTACAGAGTGATCCAGACTTACAGGTTGAGTCATTTACTCTATATTTCTTCCATGTCTTTTATGCACTTATTTATGTGCCTTATATACTCGGTACATTATTCATAATGACGTCCCTTTTGCCTGGGGACGCTGCGTTTCATGCCCGCAGGTCCCGATAGACAGGTTGAGAGTGCTCCAAGTAGGATATTAGCTCAGTGGAAGAAGATGTTGGTGCGCTCTATTTGCTCCAGAGTTGTTTATTTGGTCAGTATAGAAAGGATATGTATTGATTGGTATGGCGGGGCTAGGTCCCGACCTTTATGATACTTAAGTAGTCTTAGAGGC
Source organism: Nicotiana tabacum (assembly GCF_000715075.1). Lineage (NCBI taxonomy): Eukaryota > Viridiplantae > Streptophyta > Magnoliopsida > Solanales > Solanaceae > Nicotiana > Nicotiana tabacum. The sequence goes on along the minus strand of NC_134080.1, from coordinate 104,361,801 downwards.
TTGTAGATGGATGTCATATATACGGATACTTGTATGGCCTTGTCGGCCTATGTTTTGAGTATACAAATGATCATGTCGGCCTTATAGGCTACGTTGGTACTTGGTTGAGTAAGTTACCGGGTGCCCGTCGTGGCCCATCGGTTTGGGTCGTGAAAAAAGTGGTATTAGAGCAGTTCTGTCCTAGGGAGTCTACAAGCCGTGTCTAGTAGAGTCTTTTTTATGGGTGTGTCGTGCACCACACTTATAAGTAGGAGGCTATGGGGCATTTAGGATTATTACTCTTTCTTCTTACTCTAGATCGTGTGGTAGAGCTTAGTTGTAAGAACTCAATTTTCTAAATTCTATCTTATTCATAATACAACGATGCCTGCATTTAGAAAGGTGGTCGGTAAGAGATATAGCTGTGGAAGTGTTGATTCAGAGCAACTTGATTTTGCATCATGCTTATGATGAGTAAATGTGAGATCTTCAGCGTACCATGCATGTACTAAAATGTTTAAGGTTCTTGATAAGGAGTTTTAAGGCAAGAATACTTATCCACTCGTACGATAAAAAGGAATAACAAAATCAGAAGGACAACTCTTTCATCCTTCCCGGGTAAAGAGGGGCAACTGTTGATACCCAATTTTTCCTATGTATTTTTACATGCAAATACTTTCAAAATAACATATATATGCATATATAAGTATGTCCAAGTGTTTCAATAATTTTTCTAATTTCTAAAAGATTTTTAAACTTATTTATTGCCCATTTTAGCAGTACAAAAACCAATAATTATTCCCAAAATTATCATTTTGGTGAATAACTTACTTTATTCTCATATTTATATCAAAATATAGCTAGGGTAATTTTTATACATTTTTTACAAATTTATTTGGTATTTTAAAAGCTAAATTGAATATAATTACAATTTTAGCCTATTTTAAGACTAATAGCATTTTATAATTATTAAATTGATTCCAATATTTTAAATTAATATTTATATATTATTAACTGATCCAGTACTTTTAATTTGCTTTCAAAGTCATTTTTACTATTTTTATAAAATAGAAAGGGAAAAACTGGCTATTTTAAAATCTGACCCATTTTTATTTCAATTATAGCCAAATTTGATCCCTTTAATTGACCCAATTTCAAGCCCAATTTCGGACCAGCCCAATTTCAATTTAACCCGCCCCTGAACCAACTAATTTAACCTGCCCGGCCATCCCTTTTGATCTAGGCTGTTGATCATTTTAATCAATGGCCACGATTTCTCCTTTCCTTTTTAATTCACAAACACCCCCAACCCTACTTCATTTCTCACCAACCGCCACCTCTGAACTCTCAAACTCTCTCAAACACTCTCGAACATTCCCTAACCCTAGCCCCCTCTCACCGTCTTCCACTTTAAACTCACCGGAATCCATGGCTTCTCAGGCCATGGGAGTCTTAAACTCACCTCCCTTTGCTCTTGTACAATGGGTACTTGAAGATTCGGGGTCTGACCTCGAAGGTTCTCACTCAGATCTTTGCCGTCTTGAGGTTTCACAGCCATCTCCGGCTTTGCTTCGGCGTATCCTGGTCTTATGAGCCTGGTTCTGACTTCTCCGACTCAGATCGGAGACCTTTTCAAAGCCTTTCTCATTCTAGGGTTCTTCTGAAACCCTAAGCCTTTGAGGTTTTCTCCGATTTTTCTTAGATCTGTTGTATATCCATGCTCTACTTGAGTTTTCAAACCATTTCCCCAATTTCTTCTTTCAAAAATTATTTTTTTAAGGTCTTTCTTTTCCGATCTAGGGTTTTCTAAAATGTTTAAGTGATTTCTGACTTTCCTTTTCCTTTACGTGTACTTGCTCCTACTGTGTTATTGTATTCTTCCTTTTACCATACTCTTGTATGACTATCTTACTGTGTTCTTCTATATGTGCTTTTCTGCTATAATTTTCTAATGTTTTTGTGTTCTTCTACTGTATTTTCCTACTAAGTTCTTAAAGTTCTTTGTTTGCCTTCTACTGAGCCCTGTTTAAGTTCCTTTTAGAAAACTCCTTAAGCATGTTTCTTCTACTATTCCTACCAATATTTCCATTATGCTCTATGAATCTCTCTACTGTATTTTTATACCACGTTCTTAAGTGTGCTTACTACTTTTCTTCTACTGAACTTTGTTTGAGTTCTTCTAAAAGAGCCTCTTAAGCATGTTTCCTCTGCTATTCTTATCAGTATTTTCCATTCTATCCTCTGAATCCTGCTACTGTTTGCATGTTACTTTGCTATCATGTTCTCTCATGAGTTCTGAAAGAAGCATGTTAGAAGCTTCAATTCTCTTCTGAAATCTCTACACATGTCTCTACTTAACTTGATTGCCCTCTCCTTTATGTTTTCTGGTTTGATCGAACAAGGGCTTTATTTCAAAGATCCCTTAGCTCTTTCAGACTGGTTTTAAACCTCTGAATGAGTTTGGATATCTTTGTTTTCATACAATGTTGAACCTTTTCTTTCTACTGATTTTACAAAGGCATGACAGTTCTTTCTTGTTTAAGCATGTCTGTATGCTTTTATATGTGTGTTAAACCTTTCTTCAAAAGTCTTTCCAACTTATGATTGATTCAGAATCTTTTTTTTAGGATTGATTTATTGTTACTGATTTTCCTTAAGTAAAACCCTTCCTCACTTTTCTTGACTTGGTTCATTCGTACAAAGCCTTCAATTTTGATTTCTTGGCTGTTAACTGATTTTCTTTCCTTACTTGCGCAAATCGTGCGCTATTAGACTTTTTCCTTAAATAATTCTCTTGTATTTACCCTTCTTGTACTGCTTTGGAAAAGGTTTTGATCAATCTCTTTCCTTAATTATTTTTATGTTTGAAATTAGAATCCCTTAATCAAAGGGAAATTTTTGTAATTGATTTTCAAATTATTCTCCTACCTTATTTTGTTTGCCTTCTACACTATTAAAGGGCACAACCCTTCTGCACTTTAACACACTCTCAATTTAACACTTTTATACTACTCAATTATCATAGTTCTCTAATCATAGCATTCTGACTATTTGCTTGCACTTTGGCTTCACAAGACTACTGCTTTATTTTCTTGTTTCCCTGAAACTGGTATGTTCTAGTTTGATTTTTAGCCTCATCCCAATGTGTTTATTTTATAGCTTCTACACCCATGTCAGCTTTACTGCCTTTGTTTAATGTTAATTAGCATATGTTTCTACTGTGAATCCCTGCGCCCATGTCCCCTTCTATGTGTTTGATTTGAAGTTCAGAATATGGCAACATCCAAGTTGTTGCTCATGTCTGGACTTGATCCCTTAAGGGATCCTAACTCCCAAACAATGTGGCTAACAGGCAGGTTTGGGTGTGCCAGCACTCCAATTGCCAGGTATGACCACTAGCTTGTCTTGTCTTTCCCCAAAATCCCCTCTCTGCACTTACACTCTCTCTTAGATTCTAAGTTTTGCCCCCCTCCTATGAGCCTTGCTTTGGGACTTTGAGTTCCCTCTCAACTTGGGCATTTGAGGGTTGGCCCTTCCACACTGCACTATGACTCATATTTTGCAATATACTTGCGTGTGAGCTCTGCCCAGAGTCCATTTGAGACTCTTAGGGAACTCTGACACATCCCAAGTAAGAGAAAGGCTTTGGATATTTGATCTTTGGAGTTGGTTCATTTCATATTTCAGACCTGGAGTCTGAATTAGGCTCCCCTTGGTTGTACTTTAATTTCTGATGTAATTTGCTTTTCTTATTCATTCTGGGCTGCAATAATTTGTAATAACTTATGGGGTTTTAGTGAAAAGGGGAGGGTAAATCATGCATGCAAAAGGGGTAGATATCATGTTCATAGGTATTTATTATACTTCTGCAATCATGTCCTGCTTTCAATTCTGCATTTTCATATAGAAATCCTGTTAATAGGTTTTGCATTTTCATATAGAAATCCTGTTTATAGGTTCTGCATTTTCATATAGAAATCATGTTTACAGGTCCTGCATTTTCATATAGAAACCATGTCTATAAATTTCTGCATTTCTGTATTATCTAGAAAACATGTCTATAGGTTCTATATTTCATAACGTTGCATATCATAGATGTATTATTTCATAACGTTGTATTATCTAGATAACCTGTCTATAAAACTTCTTGAATTCTGCATATGCATCTATCACTAGGCAAACGTGTTCACAGGTTTTAATAACAAACAACATTTTAGACACCATGCCTATAGGACTCCTGCATTTTTATTTCGACTATAAACGTTTTTTTAAATCAATAACGCTTAGAAAGTATGCCTATGGGAGTAATCAACCGAATCTAAATCGTCTATCTCGTTTAGAAGTCTAAAAAAATAGTAGTAATGTTGCTTAATATTTGCAGAACTTATGTTCCTGCAATTAATAAGTCATTTTCTTTAAAATCAGTATATTTTTGTATGCATAGATGTCCTGCCTATAGGTTTCACCTAGGCAAGCTTTAGGGTAAAGGTTATAACTGCACCAGTCATTGATAATTACAACAAGCGGGCAGGCCTAATTCGGACTTCTTATCTGAAAATATGTGATAAATCAGCCTGCTTTAACGTGTTTTTTAAGTTTAATTCAGACCATAACCAGTACATGCAAGACATGCTAAACAATTTGTCTTTAAGTTGAGGAGGCCTGTTTGAGCCTTTAAATGTTATGTGTTTCCCATATCTTCTCTATATGTTTTGTTTGTCGCCCTAGATTTTGTCCTTTAAACCATAAAAGCCCAATCTCCCTTCCCTTTAGGACTAGTAGTCCCAAATGCCTCCGGGACTGATAGGATTGGGACGGGTAAGAGCATGCAATAAGTAACAAAACTATTCCGCGTTTTAATACCTTAACGGGGTGGGAAAGGGTAGATATGGATATGATGACCGGTGCGCTAATACCACGTGTAACCCCTCTTATGAGGAGTGATTACCGGGTATTGCATTGATGTGATCCATATTATTTGTAAACCTAGGACTCCCTTCCCTTTACTTGTGTATTTTATTACTTTTCAGAATTTTCAAACTATTTCCTCAAAATTTCAGCTTTCTTTGTTTCTTCAAACTTTAATTTATTTGTAGCCATAATGTGACAATCCCTCATATTTGAAACCTTTATTTGCTTACTTGTTACTTGTACTAAAAGTCACAATTGTAGCATGGCCGGGAACCACACTAGTGGATCCTAAGGGGTGCCTAACACCTTTCCCTCGGGATAATTTCTAGCCCTTACCCAATCTCTGGTTTTCTAGATCAATTCCTTCCTAGTGTTCTAATGCACTTTAATCATTAGGTGGAGACTCTTCAATTCAAACCCAATTCCCAGAAAGGGAACGAGTTGTCCTCCCAAATGTCATAAACCCGATTTCGCAAGAAAAAGGGGGCGCGACAGCATGGCGACTCTGTTGGGGAAATACTTTTAGGCTTTTACCATTTCAAGCTATTATTGTGACTTTACCTTTCTTCTGCACTTTATTTGTTTAATACCTTTAAGCATGCAATTCCCTCTTCTACTGCAAAAGCTAACTTGTCTCTTGTTTCTTTCCCTTGTTTCTTTCACTGCTCTCATTTACTGCACTCCTTTATTACTCTTTTAAATTATTGTAATTATCACTTTATGAACATGCAAATATGTGACAACTTGTTTTAATTATTGCATAATCATGCTTTCAACATCATATTGCACTCGTGCCAAACAAATACCATAGCAACGCTTATAATGAGTGGTTGCGCTCTTCCGATATTATCACCTTTTAGATTCGGCAAAGGCGTATTTGTGGTAAAACCAGTCGATCAACGGTGTAGTCGACAGTTCCATGCCTTTCCCTCTTGAGTTGTCCGCTCAAGGGTACCAGTCTAAAACCCCCATAGAAACCTTACTCTGTTTAATTTTGCATGCATCATGGTCAAACCTAGCCGAGTCAGTTATGTTGTCCGCATAATGACTTTTTAAGATAGCCTTATCCAAAGCCCACTAGGTTTCCCAAAAACCCAAATGGACACTATCACGTTTTGTGCATTCATTTGGAGAACTAAATGCTTTTATGCCAATTATTAGTATTTAATAGTCGAGTCTGGTGGGGGTAAGGGCCTAACACTTTTGTCTTGCAGAAACATGAGGCACGAAGTCCCCAGATTCGGCATGGTCACAAACATCCACCCAAGGTTGCTAAGCTGGTGGGAGGATATTCATTCCAGTGATCAGACTCTTGTCCGGAAATACCTAGGAAATCTACCTTCCCTCCTAGAGGTCCAACCCAACAACAAAATCATAGAATCTTCTACTCTGTTCTGGGATTGTGATAGATTTGTGTTTCACTTCGGAGAGATTGAGATGACACCCTGCTAGAGGAAATAGGAGGAATGGCTGGTATATCATGGGAGACCCCGGGTTTGTTAATGCTGGAAAATCGCAAGGGTAGAGGTTTTCTCAAAATGATGGGCCTAAAGAAGAATCCAGCCTTGACATGTTTGAAGGAGTCCTATATTCCCTTTGATTATTTGTACGAGAGGTACGGTCACAACAAATCCTGTCGTACTTATCCGGATGAGCTCGCCCTTACATCGCTGGGGCATATTCACCGAAGGGTCTTTGTCTTCATGTTCTGTTTCTTGGGGATGATAGTGTTTCCAATGAAGAAAGCAAGGATCCACACCAGGCTAGCCATGGTCACCAAAACTTTGATGGAGGGAATTAGGGGACAACCATTTAGCATAGTGCCCATGATCATTGCAGAGATATACCGAGCCCTGGAAAAGTGTCAACAAGGAGCCCCACACTTCGAGGACTGCAACTTGCTACTCCAACTCTGGCTCATGGAGTATCTCCAAAGGGGTGAATATCGGCAAGAGATTCAGCGTAGAGACTGGGACTATCATATAGTCTTCCATCAACCAAGGCGAATGAACTACATTCCCAACATGTTTGCTCAGCCAGAAGATGCCAAGGGATGGGTGGAGCTGTTTGAAAATCTAACTGAGGATCAAATACAATGGATGTTCGAGTGGTTCCCTACTGAAGAGTTCATCGCCCGATCCAGGGACGCACCGTTTCTGATACTTATCGGTTTGAGAGGAACCTACATTTATGTCCCTCTCTGGGTTATGAGACAAGCTAGTAGGAAACAGGTTATACCAAGGGTCAACAAGATGAGTCACTTCCGGGCCGACTTCCAAGCTGATGACAGTCCTTATAAGTGTCAAGCTCAGCATATGTGGCATTGCAAGATCATTATGGGGAGAGATACTATCGAGCCAAACAGATACCATGCTGGCTGCACCCCATACTATTCAGGATGGCTGGAGGACAATCACAATGGTCTGGGCCAACCTGGGTTTGTTCGAGGTCACAGAATCATCGATGAAAGGGCTGAAACACAGGTCAAATACAACTAACTGCGCAAGAGGATTTGGGAGTGTGAAAGCGAGCACCATGAGATTCAAGAAGCCCACCAAAAACTGATTGAAGAGTGGAAAGACATGGCTGTCAGTGCCAACAAGCGATTAGGATACCTGGAACGAGGTTTAGTGGAGCTCGAAAGGAAGTTTCTCGAGAGGATCGAGGACTGCCAGAATGCTAAAGGAAACGAGGGTGGACACCTGGCCAGAGCCTACCTGCTGCTGGGACTTCGTGATCTGGTGAAGCTATTTGATGGAGCCAAATATGCCGAGTTTGGGGAAGGTCTTTCTGGGACCAAATAGATAGGAATTTACCTTTTTATTTTATGAATGTAATAAGGCCAATGGCCATTAGTGACATTTTTATCTTCTGTTATTTAGTGTCGTTTTGGGATTTGTCTGATTTTTATTAATAAAATGAGTTATTTAGCATTATAAGTTCTCCAAATCAACTTGCCGCTAGGCCTACCTCGGTCCCAACGAGGCTCCCAATTAGGACATGACTTACATTCTTGCACTACGTGTTTAAATATCGCAACATTTCTTTTCATAATCCTCACTGGCTTGTTGCCTTTTTGTTTTTATTTTTTATTTATTCCCCTCCCCAAGGTTATTTCGTGCACTCTAGCATCATCATCATATTCCACAAGATCCAGGGGCCCTCCACCCACTCCTCCTCCTAGCCCGGTCAAAAATAGGAACAAAGGAAATATGGAAGATTTGAACAACACCAGAAGGGAAAACTCAACTAAACGGGTAGAGGTCACTCATGGTACTCTGGTTCCTAAGGAAAGTGCATCCCAGCTTGAACAAAAGCTGTTGAAATTCCAAGAAGAACTTGATCAGGTCCGGAGCTTGGCGAGCTTATCATTTTCTCTCACCACCCCAGATGCCAATTTTCCTAACGCTCAGAATCCTACACCTCCACAAAACATCCCAAAACCACAAAACCATCCCGCTCCTCACCACCACTACAACACCTGTCATACTTCCAACAATACTCCACTACTCATCCCAGAAACGGTGAACTCCACAAATGACTATTTCCACACTCATAACACCCCCATCTACGTGGAAACCATGTCGCACTCCGCCCAACCCATTTCAAGCACACCCGAGTCTGATGATAAAGACTCACTCATTAGGAGTCTGGCTGAAGAGCTTAAGAAGTTGACTAGCCGAATTCAGGGCATCGAAGGAAGCAAAGGAATTGAGGGGCTAAACTATGAAGATCTCTGCATACAACTCGATATTGAACTATCCGAGGGGTACAAACCTACGAAGTTCGAGATGTTTGATGGTACAGGAGATCCGAGAGTTCATTTGAGAACATACTGCGACAAGCTAGTCAGAGTAGAAAAGGACGAAAGGATCCGCATGAAACTCTTCATGAGGAGTTTGAAGGGAGATGCTCTGTCTTGGTACATTAGCCAAGATCCGAAGAAGTGGTCGAACTAGGTAAGCATGGAACCCGATTTCATGGACAGGTTTAGGTTCAACACAGAAAATGCGCCAGATGTGTTCTACATCCAGAACCTAAAAAAGAAACTCGCAGAAATATTTCGCGAGTTTGCCACTCACCGGAGGTCAGAAGCTGCCAAAGTCAGACCTGCTCTAGAGGAAGAACAAATGAATAGGTTTTTCGTTCGAGCTCAAGACCCCCAGTACTATGAAAGGTTGATGCTGATTGAATGCCAGAAATTTTCCGACATCATCAAGCTAGGTGAGAGGATCGAGGAAGGCATCAAAAGTGGTATGGTCACAAACTTTGAGGCTTTGCAGGCTACCAACAAGGCTCTGTAGTCTGGTGGCACGACCAAGAAAACGGACGTAAGCACCGTGATGGTTGCACAGAGAACCAAGTCCCTATCAAATACCAAACCTACCCGATGCCTCCACTCCCATATCAACCTACCCCAAATTACCAAGCACTCTCGCCCTCTTACCAAACTCCATCACCTACTTTCCAATCACCTCCACCTCCCACATATCAGCCTACTTCACCTAGATATTCCCAACCCGCACATGTCTACCAAGCCTACAATACTCAACCCTCTCACTATCAATCGCCTCCCACTCACCAAAACTTTCCTAGACCCCAACCAAATTTCGACCACAGACCTCCCAAACAATATACCGCCATTGCCGAACCAATAGACCAGCTGTATGAAAGGCTCAAAGCTGCTGGTTATGTCACCCCCATCCCCGCTATAACTCCTGAAAACCCTTCCCAATGGGTCAATCCTAATAAATCATGTGCATACCATTCTGACATGAAAGGGAATACCATTGATGAATGCCACTCTCTGAAAAATAAAATCCAAGCACTGATTGATAACAAGATTATTGTGGCAAAGGAGCCCGCTCCGAATGTCCGTAATAACCCTCTACCAGACCACACGGGTGGAGGCGTTCACATTATTGAAATAGAGGACGACTGGGACCCCAAGGGGTCAATAGGTTTGATCATAGAAGGCGACGATACAAAGAAACCAACAGTCACCCTTAATCCGATTGTAGTCCAGATTCAGCCTTCTGGGGACACTGAAGTGAACATGTCCATACCACTTGAGTTTGAAACACCATCCTCTGCAAAGACGCCAACACCGATCGAGGTCGAGTTTGGGTCCCCGGCAAATGTACCTGAACCATTTGAAGTTGCGGTCTTGCCTTCCAAAATACAGGCTCCATTTAGAGTAAAGGTGCCCATTCCAGTAGCAATGTCAGCTATAATGCCATTCCATACAAATGACATACCTTGGGACTACACAGCCAAGGCAAGAAGGAAAGGGAAAGCCAAATCTGTAGAAGCAGTCGCGGTACAGGGTATGACAAGAACCGGTAGAGTACACACCCCGGAACATTTGGCTGAATCAAGCAAGCAGTCCTCTGGATGGCCAACCATCACTGAAGCTAAGATCGATGATCTCTGGAGAAAAATACAAGCAAAAGGAGTACTCAGTCATCGATCAATTGAACAAAACACTGGCATATATCTCTATCCTAGCTTTGCTGCAAAGCTTCAATGCACACAGGAACGCCTTGTTGAAGGTGCTGAGTGAGGCATACGTACCAAGCAACATCACTAGAGGAGAAATGACAAACATGGTAGGGCAGGTATTGGAGAGTCACAAGATCACTTTTCATGAAGATGAGTTGCCACTAGAAGGGTTGAGTCACAACAAGGTGCTGCACATCACTGTGCAATGCGAGGATTATTTCATCACCAGAATCCTGATTGACGGTGGGTCCAGCCTCAATATTTGTCTGTTGGTAACACTCAAAACATTGGTAAAGAGTCTGCATGAGATCAAGGACGGGGCCATCAACATCAAAGCTTTAGACGGTTCCCAAAGGTTCACTATTGGGGAAATTAGCTTGTGTTTGCAGATGGGGACTACTTGGTTTGATGTTGAATTTCAAGTAATAGATGTGCTGGTATCTTACAACTTACTGTTAGGACGGCCGTGGATTCATGCCGTTGGGGCCGTAGCATCAACACTGCATCAGGCGGTGAAATTTTAGTGGAACCACCAAGAGGTGATCATTCATGGCGACGGTAGCAATCCCATAGACAATCGCCAAACCATCCCAGCGATTGGAGGAAGGAGAAAGATAGGCGGGGAAACCTATCACCACATCGAGCGAGTCAACACCGTTGACAAAGACAGATGGTGGAACAACAAAATTGAAAGAATATTGAACTGGAGCGGATATGAGCCTGGTAAGGGACTTGGCAAGAACCTCCAAGGAGTCGCCAAGCCGATCAAACTGAAGAAACATGGCACCACTTTCAGTCTGGGATACGAGTATACTTGGAAGGAATTCAACAATTGGTCGCCACCATGGCACGGCCCTTACTACCCACTGGAGCAGCTGATACCCCATTTAAAACAGACTTTCCAGCTAGCCGATGTTATATATGGGTCGGAAGAAGAGGAAGCACTGCAGCAATGAGGAATTTATTCGTGGAAGATGATGACATGGATTGCTGTGTCATTTTCAAAGAGGAGGGGGGAGGAAGGCCCTTCTATACAAGCCGTAAGCCAAGGAGCATGCCTCAACAATTGGACCATCAGAACCACCAGAGCCCGGAAAGCCTCGGGGTAGCAAGGCTGAACAAAGCATCATGCACTATCTTTTATTTTTACTAGTTGATTTTCCTTTTGCAATAAGATCTTCTAATGTTCAAAATAGTTATGAAATTTATCAAAGTATTTCGGTTTCCTTACAAATCTTACTCTTATTATTTTCTCTCATTACTTTACTTATACAACATTACCCTTACCTATCTTGATGAACCAATGGTTGTGACATGCAATGAGACAATGCAACAAATGGATACAGATTCAGAGGAAGATGACATACCAGAAGAGATTGTTAAAGAGGTTGAAAATTTTGAGAACCGACCTAAGTCCAACCTGGATGAGACTGAGATTGTTAACCTGGGAGATGCGGAGAATGTCAAAGAAAAGAGAATCAGTGTCCACTTATCGCCATCAGAAAAGAAGGAATACACAGAATTTCTAAGGGAATATGAAGACATATTCACTTGGTCGTATGATGACATGACTGGTTTGAGTACATCTATTGTGGGTCACACACTACCAACTGATCCGACATGTCCACCTGTAAAGCAGAAGCTCAGAAAGTTCAAGCTTGACATGAGTTTGAAAATCAAGAAAGAAGTCACTAAGAAAGTCAAAGATAAGGTTCTTAGGGTAGTAGAATATCCGACATGGTTAGCCAACATCGTGCCAGTGCCGAAGAAGGACGGGAAGGTCAGAGTCTGTGTCGATTACCGGGATCTCAACCGGGCCAGTCCAAAAGATTACTTCCCCTTGCCAAACATACACATCCTGATTGACAACTGCGCCAAGCACGAGTTGCAGTCATTCGTGGATTGTTTTGCTGGGTATCATCAGATCTGGATGGATGAAGAAGACGCTGAGAAAATGGCTTTCATTACACCGTGGGGAATGTACTGTTACAAGATGATTCCGTTCGGGTTAAAGAATTCTGGGGCCACCTACATGAGGGCCATGACTACCATTTTCCATGATATGATACATAAAGAGATCGAAGTGTATGTAGATGATGTCATCATCAAATCCAAGAAAGCCACTGATCACATGGAAGATTTGAGAAGGTTCTTCAATAGACTGAGAAGGTACAACTTGAAGCTGAATCCCGCGAAATGTGCATTTGGGGTTCTTGCCGGAAAACTACTTGGGTTCATTGTGAGTCGCCGAGGAATAGAACTGGATCCATCAAAGGTCAAAGCTATTCAATAACTGCCACCGCCAAAGAACAAGAAAGAAGTAATGAGTTTCTTGGGGAGACTCAACTACATCAGCCGGTTCATAGCTCAATCTACTGTCATCTGTGAGCCAATCTTTAAGATGTTGAAGAAGGATGCCACTACAAAATGGATTGATGATAGCCAGAGGGCCTTCGACAAAATCAAGGAGTACCTGTCCACACCGCCAGTTTTGGTCTCGCCCGAGCCGGGTAGACCCCTATTACTCTACCTTGTAGTGCTATATGGAGCATTCGGTTGTGTTCTTGGGCAACATGATGAAACGGGGAGGAAGGAGCAGGCCATCTACTATCTTAGCAAGAAGTTCATGCCTTACGAGGCCCGGTATTCTCTGTTAGAACGCACCTATTGTGCTCTGACTTGGGTAGCTCAGAAGTTGAGGCACTATTTCTGTGCCTATACCACATGTCTCATATCAAGGATGGATCCGTTGAAGTACATCTTTTAGAAGCCCATGCCCACTGGCAAGCTAGCCAAGTTGAAAATCCTGCTGAGTGAATTCGACATTGTCTACGTAACTCAAAAAGCAATCAATAGACAGGCTTTGGCAGATCATCTTGCCGAGAATCCCGTGGACGGAGAATATGAATCCTTAAAGACGTATTTTCCTGATGAAAAGATATCATTCATAGGAGAAGACATTGCAGAATCCTATGACAGTTGGAGAATGTTTTTTGATGGAGCAACAAATTTCAAAGGAGTTGGCATAGGAGCAGTCCTAGTGTCAGAAACCGATAAGCATTATTCGGTGTCTGCCAAACTCAAATTCCCTTGCACCAACAACATGGCTGAGTACGAGGCCTGCATCTTGGGACTCAAGATGGCCATTGACATGAACATTCAAGAGTTGGTAGTGATCGGGGATTCAGACTTGCTTATACAGCAGGTCCGAGAAGAATGGGCGACCAAGAACTCCAAGATACTCCCTTATCTACATCATGTGCAGGAGTTGAGAAAGAGGTTCACAAAGACAGAGTTCCATCATGTTCCCAGAGTCAAAATAAGTTTGCTGATGCATTGGCTACCCTATCATCTATGATATGGCATCCAGATAAGAATTTTATTGACCCTATTCCAGTAAAGATCTATGATCAGCCAGTTTACTATGCTCACATCGAAGAAGAAGTGGATGGAAAACCTTGGTTTCATGATATCAAGGAATACTTGGCAAAAAGATAATACCCAGAGCTCGCAAACGCTATTCAAAAGCACACGCTTCGGAGGTTATACAACAATTTCTTTCACAGCGGAGGAATCCTGTATAGGAGGACTCCTGATTTGGGATTACTAAGGTGTGTCGACGCAAAGGAAGCATCTAAATTACTAGAAGAAATCCATGCTGGGACCTGCGGGCCACATATGAATGGCTTTGTCTTAGCCAAGAAGATACTCGGAGGTGGTTATTTTTGGATAACTATGGAAATGGACTGCATCTAGTATGTTCGGAAGTGCCACCGCTGTCAGATACATGCAGATATGATAAAGGTGCCTCTAAACGAGCTTAATGCAACAAGCTCACCATGGTCGTTCGTCGCTTGGGGAATGGATGTTATCGGACCAATCGAACCTGCCGCATCAAATGGGCACAAGTTCATCCTAGTGGCAATTGATTATTTCACCAAATGGGTTGAAGCAGTATCATACAAGGCAGTGACTAAGAAAGTTGTAGCAGACTTTGTCCGCGACCGTATCGTTTGCCGGTTCAGAATTCCAGAATCAATCATTACTGATAATGGTTCCAATCTCAACAGTGACTTGATGAAAGCCATGTGTGAAACCTTCAGGATCAAACACAAGAATTCTACAGCCTACAGACCTCATATGAATGGAGCCGTAGAGGCCGCCAATAAGAATATCAAGAAGATACTAAGGAAAATGATAGAGAAGCATAAGCAGTGGCACGAGAAGTTATCACTGGCTTTATTGGGGTATCGCACCACGGTCCGCACATCAACCGGGGCAACCCCCTATATGCTAGTTTACGGTACAGAGGCTGTTATTCCCGGTGAGGTAGAAATTCCTTCCCTAAGGATCATATAGGAAACTGAACTCAATTATGCAGAATGGGTAAAAAGTTGTTACGAACAACTAGCTCTTATAGACGGAAAGAGAATGAATGCAGTTTGCCACGGTCAGCTTTATCAGAACAGAATGACCAGAGCCTTCATCAGATCTGGATGGATGAAGAAGACGCTGAGAAAATGGCTTTCATTACACCGTGGGGAATGTACTGTTACAAGATGATTCCGTTCGGGTTAAAGAATTCTGGGGCCACCTACATGAGGGCCATGACTACCATTTTCCATGATATGATACATAAAGAGATCGAAGTGTATGTAGATGATGTCATCATCAAATCCAAGAAAGCCACTGATCACATGGAAGATTTGAGAAGGTTCTTCAATAGACTGAGAAGGTACAACTTGAAGCTGAATCCCGCGAAATGTGCATTTGGGGTTCTTGCCGGAAAACTACTTGGGTTCATTGTGAGTCGCCAAGGAATAGAACTGGATCCATCAAAGGTCAAAGCTATTCAATAACTGCCACCGCCAAAGAACAAGAAAGAAGTAATGAGTTTCTTGGGGAGACTCAACTACATCAGCCGGTTCATAGCTCAATCTACTGTCATCTGTGAGCCAATCTTTAAGATGTTGAAGAAGGATGCCACTACAAAATGGATTGATGATAGCCAGAGGGCCTTCGACAAAATCAAGGAGTACCTGTCCACACCGCCAGTTTTGGTCTCGCCCGAGCTGGGTAGACCCCTATTACTCTACCTTGTAGTGCTATATGGAGCATTCGGTTGTGTTCTTGGGCAACATGATGAAACGGGGAGGAAGGAGCAGGCCATATACTATCTTAGCAAGAAGTTCATGCCTTACGAGGCCCGGTATTCTCTGTTAGAACGCACCTATTGTGCTCTGACTTGGGTAGCTCAGAAGTTGAGGCACTATTTCTGTGCCTATACCACATGTCTCATATCAAGGATGGATCCGTTGAAGTACATCTTTTAGAAGCCCATGCCCACTGGCAAGCTAGCCAAGTTGAAAATCCTGCTGAGTGAATTCGACATTGTCTACGTAACTCAAAAAGCAATCAATGGACAGGCTTTGGCAGATCATCTTGCCGAGAATCCCGTGGACGGAGAATATGAATCCTTAAAGACGTATTTTCCTGATGAAAAGATATCATTCATAGGAGAAGACATTGCAGAATCCTATGACAGTTGGAGAATGTTTTTCGATGGAGCAACAAATTTCAAAGGAGTTGGCATAGGAGCAGTCCTAGTGTCAGAAACCGATAAGCATTATCCGGTGTCTGCCAAACTCAAATTCCCTTGCACCAACAACATGGCTGAGTACGAGGCCTGCATCTTGGGACTCAAGATGGCCATTGACATGAACATTCAAGAGTTGGTAGTGATCGGGGATTCAGACTTGCTTATACAGCAGATCCGAGAAGAATGGGCGACCAAGAACTCCAAGATACTCCCTTATCTACATCATGTGCAGGAGTTGAGAAAGAGGTTCACAAAGACAGAGTTCCATCATGTTCCCAGAGTCAAAATGAGTTTGCCGATGCATTGGCTACCCTATCATCTATGATATGGCATCCAGATAAGAATTTTATTGACCCTATTCCAGTAAAGATCTATGATCAGCCAGTTTACTATGCTCACATCGAAGAAGAAGTGGATGGAAAACCTTGGTTTCATGATATCAAGGAATACTTGGCAAAAAGATAATAACCAGAGCTCGCAAACGCTATTCAGAAGCGCACGCTTCGGAGGTTATACAACAATTTCTTTCACAGCGGAGGAATCCTGTATAGGAGGACTCCTGATTTGGGATTACTAAGGTGTGTCGACGCAAAGGAAGCATCTAAATTACTAGAAGAAATCCATGCTGGGACCTGCGGGCCACATATGAATGGCTTTGTCTTAGCCAAGAAGATACTCGGAGGTGGTTATTTTTGGATAACTATGGAAATGGACTGCATCTAGTATGTTCGGAAGTGCCACCGCTGTCAGATACATGCAGATATGATAAAGGTGCCTCTAAACGAGCTTAATGCAACAAGCTCACCATGGTCGTTCGTCGCTTGGGGAATGGATGTTATCGGACCAATCGAACCTGCCGCATCAAATGGGCACAAGTTCATCCTAGTGGCAATTGATTATTTCACCAAATGGGTTGAAGCAGTATCATACAAGGCAGTGACTAAGAAAGTTGTAGCAGACTTTGTCCGCGACCGTATCGTTTGCCGGTTCAGAATTCCAGAATCAATCATTACTGATAATGGTTCCAATCTCAACAGTGACTTGATGAAAGCCATGTGTGAAACCTTCAGGATCAAACACAAGAATTCTACAGCCTACAGACCTCATATGAATGGAGCCGTAGAGGCCGCCAATAAGAATATCAAGAAGATACTAAGGAAAATGATAGAGAAGCATAAGCAGTGGCACGAGAAGTTATCACTGGCTTTATTGGGGTATCGCACCACGGTCCGCACATCAACCGAGGCAACCCCCTATATGCTAGTTTACGGTACAGAGGCTGTTATTCCCGGTGAGGTAGAAATTCCTTCCCTAAGGATCATATAGGAAGCTGAACTCAATAATGCAGAATGGGTAAAAAGTTGTTACGAACAACTAGCTCTTATAGACGGAAAGAGAATGAATGCAGTTTGCCACGGTCAGCTTTATCATAACAGAATGACCAGAGCCTTCAACAAAAGAGTCAAGCTAAGACAATTCGCACTGGGGCAACTGGTGTTAAAGAAGATTTTCCCGCATCAGGACGAGGCCAAAGGGAAGTTCTCTCCCAACTAGCAGGGTTCGTACATGGTCTACCGGGTTCTAATAGGAGGAGCCCTCATAATTGCAGAAATGGACGGAGAAATTTGGCCGAAGCTGATCAATTCAGATGCAGTGAAGCGATACTATATGTAACCTTTATGCTTTCCTTTATGATGTAATTTGAATTACGTCTGACCTGATTCCCGTTTAAGAGGGGATACATAGGCAGTCCTATGGGTTCGGTCACAATTCAATAAAAATTTTATTTCCCCCGCAATTGGAAACTAGGGTAGAATTTTGAGGAGGACCCTCAAAATTCCGAAGTGATTTCAGCCATTCGCCGCAAGCAGCCGTCAGAAGCAGCAGCCCAGTAAACTGGGGCAGAATTTTGAGGAGGACCCTCAAAATTCCGGAGCAAGAGAGGTTGCAATATCTTGAACCACGTCGCAGTCGTAGGTTCATCTAAGGAAAACTATTCTCGATTATGTATTTATCTTATATTTTTTACTAAATCATGCATGTCTGTTACCAAAGTTGCTTCGTTTAGCAACGCTACCCCAATGATACGCACAGTATCACTGGAACAGAGCCGAGCAGGTCAAGCAGAGCCAGCGAGAATATGAACTAACCTCCCCCTTTACAAAACTCACGATTTTCTTTGGATGCAGGCACTTGAGTTGCAAAATCATCAAATATACTATACACTCACAAGACTCACATTACTCGGAAATACTACTCTCAGAACCGTTGCACTTGCTCACAGCTACTATCCGCACGCAGTGTCCCCAGCAGACACAGTATCCCCAGCAGTCGCAATATCGCAATCCGCTATCAGCTAAGAAAATTCTATTATTATTTGCCTTTTTACTTCCTGCATAAGGCTACCATTCTGCCTTCCAAGGTTAAGCTCTACCTCCATCTGCATTTTTTGCGTTGCATAAGGCTACCATTCTTCCTTCTGAGGTTAAGCTCTACTTCCATCTACATTCTCTGCGTTGCATAAGGCTACCATTCTGCCTTCCGAGACTAAGCTCTGTCTCCATATGCATTCTCTGCATTGCGTAAGGCTACCATTCTGCCTTCCGAGGTTAAGCTCTACCTCCATTTGCATTCTCCGCATTGCATAAGGCTACCATTCTGCCTTTCAATACTAAGCTCTGTCTCCATCTGCATTTCCTGCATTGCATAATGCTACCATTCTGCCTCCCAAGGTTAAGCTCTACCTCCATCTACATTCTCTGCATTGCATAAGGCTACCATTCTGCTTTCCGAGACTAAGCTCTGTCTTCATCTACATTTCCTGCATTGCATAAGGCTATCATTCTGCCTCCCGAGGTTAAGCTTTACCTCCACCTCGCATGGCTGAAAGAATGCCACCTTCATTTAATCCTTGCATGGCTGAAAGATCACCACCTTCATTTACTTCTTACATGGCTGAAAGATCGCCACCTTTATTTACTTCTTGCATGGTTGAAAGATCGCCACCTTCATTTACTTCTTGCATGGCTGAAAGATCGCCACCTCATTTATATTTGCATAGCTGAAAGATCGCCACCCTACTGCATCTCATGGGCTGAAAGATCACCAAATTATCTGAGGGCATCATCGTTTAGAGGCACCATTTGCATAGCCCGAGAACACCGTGTCATGGCCCGAGTATCCCTTTTAATCTTTTGCATATCATTATTCAAAGGCATCATGGTTTGAAGGCATCATCCTCATAGCCCGAGAGCATCATTTCATGACCCGCGAATCCTTTATTATACGCTTCAGGGCCCATGACATCATAGTCCAAGGACGTCATCCTAACCGTCCAAAGACAGCATTCATGGTCCAACAGGAACTTGCATCATGTTTAAATTTACGCACAATATACACTTGTATTGCTTATTTGCAGGTAAACCGGCGATCAACGGCCGTCTCAGCAGGAGCAACCCCGCTCCAGTTCCTACAGCTCCACCATCCATCCCAACCCGAATATCTCGTCTGTTCTTGAAAAATCTCCATCGGCATATTCCGCCGACGAATCCTGAACTACATATGGTCTGATTCCTATAAGACTAGGGATATGTAGGTAGCTCAGGAACCAGATCATGGTAAAGTTCTTCAAACCGTTTCGTTCGGTCAAATTGGCCATCATATCTTTACCCGACAACTCTTTCATCCTTCCCGGGTAAAGAGGGGCAGTTGTTGATACCCAATTTTTTCCTATGTATTTTTACATGCAAATACTTTCAAAATAGCATATATATGCATATATAAGTATGTACAAGCGTTTCAATAATTTTCCTAATTTCTAAAAGATTTTTAAACTGATTTATTGCCCATTTTAGCAGCACGAAAACCAATAATTATTCCCAAAATTATTATTTTGGTGAATAACTTCCTTTATTCTCATATTTATACCAAAATATAGCTAGGGTAATTTTTATACATTTTTTACAAATTTATTTGGTATTTTAAAAGCTAAATTGCATATAATTGCAATTTTAGCCTATTTTAAGACTAATAGCATTTTATAATTATGAAATTGGTTCAAATATTTTTAAAATAGTATTTATATATTATTAACTGATCCTGTACTTTTAATTTGCTTTCAAAGTCATTTTTACTATTTTTATAAAATAGAAAGGAAAAAACTGGCTATTTAAAATCTGACCAATTTTTATTACAATTATAGCCAAATTTGATCCCCTTAATTGACCCAATTTCGGACCATCCCAATTTCAAATTAACCCGCCCCTGACCCAACTAATTTAACCCGCCCGGCCTTCCCTTTTGATCCAGGTCGTTGATCATTTTGATCAACGACCACGATTTCCCCTTTCCTTTTTAATTCACAAACACCCCCCAACCCTACTTCATTTCTCACCAACCTCCGCCTCTGAACTCTCAAACTCTCTCAAACACTCTCGAACCTTCCCTAACCCTAGCCCCCTCTCACCGTCTTCCACCTTAAACACACCGAAATCCATGGCTTCTCAGGCCATGGGAGTATTAAACTCACCTCCCTTTAATCTTGTACACTGGGTACTTGAAGATTCGGGGTCTGACCTCGAAGGTTCTCACTCAGATCTTTGCTGGCTCGAGGTTTCACGGCCATCTCCGGCTTTGCTCCGGTGTATCCTGGTCTTATGAGCCTAGTTCTGACTTCTCCGACTCAGATCGGAGACCTTTTCAAAGCCTTTCTCATTCTAGGGTTCTTCTGAAACCCTAACCCTTCGAGGTTTTCTCCGATTTTTCTTAGATCTGTTATATATCCATGCTCTACTTGAGTTTTCAAACCATTTCCCCAATTTCTTCTTTCAAAAATTATTTTTTTTAAGGTCTTTCTTTTCCGATCTAGGGTTTTCTAAAATGTTTAAGTGATTTCTGACTTTCCTTTTCCTTTACGTGTACTTGCTCCTACTGTGTTCTTGTATTCTTCCTCTTACCATGCTCTTGTATGACTATCTTACTGTGTTCTTTTATATGTGCTTTTCTACTATAATTTTCTGATGTTTTTGTGTTCTTCTACTGTATTTTCCTACTAAGTTCTTAAAGTTCTTTGTTTACCTTCTACTGAGCTTTGTTTAAGTTCCTTTTAGAAAACTCCTTAAGCATGTTTCTTCTACTATTCCTACCAGTATTTCCATTATGTTCTGTGAATCTCTCTACTGTATTTTTCTACCGCGTTCTTAAGTGTGCTTACTACTTTTCTTCTACTGAACTTTGTTTGAGTTCTTCTAAAAGAGCCTCTTAAGCATGTTTCCTCTGCTATTCTTATCAGTATTTTCCATTTTATCCTCTGAATCCTGCTACTGTTTGCATGTTACTTTGCTATCATGTTCTCTGATGAGTTCTGAAAGAAGCATGTTAGAAGCTTCAATTCTCTTCTGAAACCTCTACACATGTCTCGACTTAACTTGCTTGCC
This sequence comes from Nicotiana tabacum, assembly GCF_000715075.1. Lineage (NCBI taxonomy): Eukaryota > Viridiplantae > Streptophyta > Magnoliopsida > Solanales > Solanaceae > Nicotiana > Nicotiana tabacum. The sequence continues at coordinate 104,340,375 of NC_134080.1, read as the reverse complement.
CTCTCCTTTATGTTTTCTGGTTTGTTCGAACTAGGGCTTTATTCCAAAGACCCCTTAGCTCTTTCAGACTGGTTTTAAACCTCTGAATGAGTTTGGATATCTTTGTTTTCATACAATGTTGAACCTTTTCTTTCTACTGATTTTACAAAGGCATGACAGTTCTTTCTTGTTTACGCATGTCTGTATGCTTTTATATGTGTGTTAAACCTTTCTTCAAAAGGCTTTCCAACTTATGATTGATTCAGAATCTTTTTTTAGGATTGATTGATTGTTACTGATTTTCCTTAAGTAAAACCTTTCCTCACTTTTCCTGACTTGGTTCATTCGTACAAAGCCTTCAATTTTGATTTCTTGGCTGTTAACTGATTTCCTTTCCTTACTTGCGCAAATCGTGCACTATCAGACTTTTTCCTTAAATAAATCTCTGTGTATTTACCCTTCTTGTACTACTTTGGAAAAGGTTTTGATCAATCTCTTTCCTTAATTATTTTTACGTTTGAAATTAGAATCCCTTAATCAAAGGGAAATTTTTGTAATTGATTTTCAAATCATTCTCCTACCTTATTCTGCTTGCCTTCTATACTATAAAAGGGCACGACCCTTCTGCACTTTAACACACTCTCAATTTAACACTTTTATACTACTCATGTATCATAGTTCTCTAATCATAGCATTCTGACTATTTGCTTGCACTTTGGCTTCACAAGACTACTGTTTTCTTTTCTTGTTTCCCTGAAACTGGTATGTTCTAGTTTGATTTTCAGCCTCATCCCAATGTGTTTATTTTACAGCTTCTACACCCCTGTCTGCTTTATTGCCTATGTTTAATATAAATTAGCATATGTTTCTACTGTGAATCCCTGCACCCCTATCCCCTTCTATGTGTTTGATTTGAAGTTCAGAATATGGCAACATCCAAGTTGTTGTTCATGTCTGGACTTGATCCCTTAGGGGATCCTAACTCCCAAACAATGTGGCTAACAGACTGGTTGGGGTGTGCGAGCACTCAAATTGCTAGGTATGACCACTAGCTTGTTTTGGCTTTCCCCAAAATCCCCTCTCTGCACTTACACTCTCTCTTACATTCTAAGTTTTGCCCCCTCCTATGAGCCTTGCTTTGGGACCTTGAGTTCCCTATGAACTTGGACATTTGAGGGCTGGCCCTTCCACACTGCACTATGACTCATATTCTGCAATATACTTGAGTGTGAGCAATGCCCGGAGTCCATTTGAGACTCTTAGGGAGCTCTGACACATCCCATGTAAGAAAAAGGCTTTGGATATTTGATCTTTGGAGTTGGTTCATTTCATATTTCAGACCTGGAGTCTGAATTAGGCTCCCCTTGGTTGTACTTTAATTTCTGATGTAATTTTCTTTTCTTATTCATTCTGGGCTGTAATAATTTGTAATAACTTATGGGGTTTTAGTGAAAAGGGGAGGGTAAATCATTCATGCAAAAGGGTTAGATATCATGTTCATAGGTATTTATTATACTTCTGCTGTCCCGCTTTCAATTCTGCATCTTCATATAGAAATCCTGTTATAGGTTCTGCATTTTCATATAGAAATCCTGTTTATAGCTTCTGCATTTTCATATAGAAATCATGTTTACAGGTCTTGCATTTCATATAGAAACCATGTCTATAAATTTCTGCATTGTTGTATTATCTAGAAAACATGTCTATAGGTTCTACATTTCATAACGCTGCATATCATATAGATAACCTGTCTATAGGACTTCTTGAATTCTGCATATGCATCTATCACTAGGCAAACGTGTTCACAGGTTTTAATAACAAACATCATTTTAGATATCATGCCTATAGGACTCCTGCATTTTTATTTCGACTATAAACTTTTTTAAAATCAATAACACTTAGAAAGCATGCCTATAGGAGTAATCAACCAAATTTGAATCGTCTATCTCGCTTATAAGTCTAAAAAAACAGTAGTAACGTTTCTTAATATTTACAGAACTTATATTCCTGCAATTAATAAGTCCTTTTCTTTAAAATTAGTATATTTCTTTTATGCATAGATGTCATGCCTATAGGTTTCACCTAGGCAAGCTTTAGGGTAAAGGTTATAACTGCACCAGTCTTTGATAATTAAACCAGCGGGCAGGCCTAATTCGGACTTATTATCTGAAAATATGTGATAAATCAGCCTACTTTAACGTTTTTTTTTAAGTTTAATTCAGACCATAACAAGTACATGCAAGACATGCTAAACAATCTGTCTTTAAGTTGAGGAGGCCTATTTGAGCCTTTAAATGTTATGTGTTTTCCCATATCTTCTCTATGTGTTTTGTTTGTCGCCCTAGATTTTGTCCCTTAAACCATAAAAGCCCAATCTCCCTTCCCTTTAGGACTAGTAGTCCCAAATGCCTCTGGGACTAATAGGATTGGGACGGGTAAGAGCATGCAATATGTAACGAAACTATGCCATATTTTAATACCTTAACGGGGTGGGAAAGGGTAGATATGGATATGATGACCGGTGCGCTAATACCACGTGTAACCCCTCTTATGAGGAGTGATTACCGGGTATTGCATTGATGTGATCCATATTATTTGTAAACCTAGGACTCCCTTCCCTTTACTTGTGTATTTTATTACTTTTCAGAATTTTCAAACTATTTCCTCAAAATTTCAGCTTTCTTTGTTTCTTCAAACTTTAATTTATTTGTAGCCATAATGTGACAATCCCTCATATTTGAAACCTTTATTTGCTTACTTGTTACTTGTACTAAAAGTCACAATTGTAGCATGGCCGGGAACCACACTAGTGGATCCTGAGGGGTGCCTAACACCTTCCCCTCGGGATAATTTTTAGCCCTTACGCAATCTCTGGTTTTCTAGATCAATTCCTTCTTAGTGTCCTAATGCACTTTAATCATTAGGTGGAGACTCTTCAATTCAAACCCAATTCCCAGAAAGGGAACGAGTTGTCCTTCCAAATGTCATAAACCTGATTTCGCGAGAAAAAGGGGGCTCGACAGGTACAAGGTACCCAGTTAATAAAGTTTATCATTATTTACCATTCAGGAAGGGAGATATAATCATTTTGAGTTACCTTCAACAGTCACAGATGTACGTACAATCGGAAACACCAATCTCAGTTATGCCCTATGGGAGCTAACAAATATAGTTTAAGAGAAGGACGAGTTATCAGGATCTAGCTAGGGTTAGAGTAACCCAAAATAGGGGATGGATTGGTAGAGTTAGTTGACATTTCCGAAGGATAGTGCAAACGTGGTAATGGATCTCCTTGTGAGACACCTAGATGGTGCACTCTAAAATAGTATAGCTAGATATGAGTGCTACAAAGATAGGCACTAGAAGCCTGGAAATGATAAATATTATCTTAGTATGACTCTCGTCCCTAGTAGAGAGATAATGCTAGGCAACCCGAAGAGCCAGTGGATGGAGCATTGGGGAGCTAAAAGCAAAAGAATATCTTGTTGAAATTTTTAGAATAAAGTGATAGACATAAATGTTAGCAGGAAATAAGAAGAGAGCTAATGAAGTATTAAGAGTAAGATGTGATACATGGATGACAATGGTAGGTCAAAAAGATGACAGTATTATAGAGTTTGTAGTCAAGTGAAGGAAAAGACGAGAGGTGACAGGCCTTGAGACAAAAAAAGATTATAGGCCATAAAGTCATATCCTCACTTCGAGAAATAAGTTCGTGACTCCAACATAACTAGCGGAAGGAAAAGTTAGACCCAGAATAATAGAAATCAGTATGGGCTGGTGAACAAGATAAACTAAACATGAATTAAAGACTGAGTGATTGGATAATACTCGGCATCATGAGAGTTTCAAATTTCGTTCCAACGATAATAGAATGGACAACAGAAGAAGATTCATGAGAAATTCAGAGAATGGTCATTCAGGAAGACGCTTCCCTAAAGCAGGCAATGTGAGCAAAGTTAATCTTAAGGGACTATGTGTGCCAATTACACTAAGTGCTACCCTCGCGAGTAACGAATTTCATTATCCTTGGTACAGAAGGATTACTGCAAGGTGAGTAAGGGTCATCAATAATGTGAGAAGACGCCAATGATGAAGAGGTAAAATATCTATAGGGATATCGTTGTAGCGCTAAATATTAGTTTTTTGCTAAAGGGGGAATGTGGAGTGAGGTGGCATTTCAGTAAGTGGTTCTAGTAATTATGGAATGGTAAAGGAAGAATGCGATAAAATGAAAAAAGGATGAGATTGCACTTATTTAAAGCCTACAGATATGCTACGATACTAGAGCATTATGCAAACACGACGTCAAGAAAAGGAAGTAAGGGTTCCTGCCCGAGATGTTATTGATTAATAAGGATCCAATGCGAGAGGTAAGATAAGACAATGAAAATAACCCAAGAAAGATTACGCGGAATATTTATACGGGAATGGGCCAACTAGTAGTTAGTAATTGATCAGGAAGAGCCTAGTTATGGCTAAACAGGAGGTTACATACGAGTCATCGGATCGTGTAAGATAAACATAGTAAAACCCAATATAGTGAATTCAACCTCGCAGTTATGACATCGTGATCATTGAGAAATATTCATATAGGAGTTGGAGTAGTTAAGGGTACCGTATGAGTGTTACGGAAATAAAAGAGAGTCCCACTAGGAAGACAGCCAAAACTTCAGTTCAGAAGCAACTGTACGAGCACATGAGCATGGAGGTAAGTAATTAAGGATAATTATAGGTGAGTATGAACATCAAAAATTTTATTAGGTATACGATGTGATAAGCTCACAGCTTCACAAAAGTCAAAGGGTCCTCCCTAAGTATCACAGTGAAAGACTAGCTGAGGAAATAAGGAAGAAGGCTTCAACCTAAGCACAGTGGCCTAAAGAGGAAATGGTCTTGTAATAACAGTATCACAACAACATTGTATGCACTCTATAAGAAAGTGGCACCTACCGTGGCTAATGAACGGGAAGTAAAGTCAAAAGTATTATTCAAGATTATATGAGTTGCACGAAAACTCTGGCATGTGTGGGAACTAAGATAAGCTAAGTATGCACGCAATAAGGGGGCAGAAAAACCAGGAAAAGTAATAGCTTACGTTTAAAGAAAGCTGAGAAGGAACGAAAAGAATTATTCGATCAATGATCTAGAGTTAGTTACGTTATGAACACACTTAAGATTCCGGAGTATTATCCATGTAGCATATATGTTGACAATCATACAGCCGTAGAAGACTCCAGTATAAGTTGAAAGAAAGAATTGAGCCCAGGCATAAACAAAGGATTGAATTGTTAGAAGATTATATCATGGATATTCCATAGCTTCCATGAAGGGCTAAAGTAATAACTAATACCAGGAGCCATAGATCGGAAGATAGCTTAAGCCTAAAAAAAGTTGATCAGAAGGAAGAAGAAACTAAAGAGTTACATCAACAAAGTAAATCAGGAGTCTGATTTTTGGACCCAAAAAATTATAGACATCATGATTAAGAACATTGCAAAATCACTCTTAATATGAAAGGCATAAGATAGATAGTACAATAGCCATATTTTATAATGGTCCTATGATAAAGCCAATTAGAAGAGTACCAGCCTTATAAGAAGTCAGTATGAAGCTCCCATCGGATTGTATATGCACCAAAGGTACAAGTGGTATAATAAGAGCTTCAAGTTGTGGATGAGAATTATACCTATGTGGAAGGGAGGTCATGAAAGAGATAGAAGATATGATGCGAGATTTTAAGGCAAAGGTAAACAATGTACGAGATACTCTGATGCAGGAGGTTGGGAATAGTCCATACTTCGGATAGAAGACTAGAAGAGCGGGGATTCAGTATCGAGGAATGACAGCGGCGTCGTCAGTGGCATATCTTCCATCCTATGGTTTCTAAGTACTGAGAGATCTAGTCAGGAGAGCAAAGAAGAGTTGGAGATGATGTGATGTCTCGCTTGATGTTCCAAAATAACATAAGAAAATCTATGGTGCAAGCAAGTTGAAGGAAGGTGGCGAATAATATAAATAGATATGTGTAGGTCACAAGCTAAAGTATGGTAAAGCGACAAGATTTTAGGAAAATAGGAGAAAGGATAAGAAAGGGCAAGTGAGAAGGTGACGAGAATGGATAACTCCTCAGGATTAAGCCCATGAAAACAAGAAGAGCTGATGGTTTCTCTAATTATACAAAGCTCAGTATAGCCTGAATAAATTCAAAGGAATCTAAGACTAATGGCATTTAGAATAGATGGAATGCTGCCCTGGTAGTAGAATGAGGGTGTCATTGTGATAGATAAAGGATGACGTTTGGGCCTTCGATTGAGTTATGATTTGAATTACCTGTATGAGTTTTATCTCGTGGAAATTGTGAGAAAACATCTTACGTGACGTCCGTTCTTTTCCTTATGCTTATTAGCTGGTAGGAACTATGTTAAAGCACTTGCACAAACATACACGTAGTTGAACACTCCCATTGGATATGAAGTTCTCCTGATATTGCTGAGTATAGATGTACACCCTCGTCTAATTGTCAAATATGTGCGAGTAGATCTAGTTAGTAAGTGAGTTATCAGCGTGACCATGAGTTGTGATGGGGGCACAAGATGCCAAGTGCTAGAGTTCAGGTATTGGGACCCGTGAGTTGTAAGTTGTCCGAGGTTTGGTATCTCGTGGAGTCTGTTAGCTAAGACTTAATGTGAACACTGTCGTAGGTTCTGAGTTATTGCTTACCTTTACTGTATTTGTGATTTGGGTTTTGGGTTTGTGATTTCGCTCGCTCTTCTATGTCATTATTATGGTATTTCCGCTATTACTTGCTGTTTTTCTTCCCTTACTGTGATTGTTGTATTGTTAGCCATAATGTGTAGTCTTTATATGTATACATCAGGTTCCGTTGTTTCTATGCTTATATTTGTACAGTTTATTAGACCGGTATGTGTCTTGACTGTTCCTCGTCACTACTCCACCGAGGTTAGTCTTGATACTTACTGGGCATCGTTGTGGTATGCTCATGCTACCCTTCTGCACATTTTGTTGTGCAGATCCAGGTGTCGATCGTTAGTAGCTGTGCGAGTCATTGCTGAGGAGACTCAAGGTAAACCTGCTTCTGCGTTCGTAGGCTCCGGAGTCACCTTCTTACTTGTATTCAACTGATTTCACTATTTTCCAAATAGTTTATATAGAAGTGCTAGCTAACTTTGTAGAGCTTATGACTTGTACTACCGGATTTTGGGAATATGCTCATTGTATAAAGAATTCATTCCAGAAAAATTTTAAGATGTTATTTATTATTATTGTTCTTCCGTAAATATTAGGCTTACCTAGTCCTTAAGATTAGGTCCCGTCACGAAACCCAACAAAGGAGAAATTGGACCTAGGTCCCGTCACGAAACCCAACGAAGGGGAAATTGGACCTAGGTCCCGTCACGAAACCCAACGAAGGGGAAATTGGATCGTGAAAGAAGGAATACCAGGGGCATAACAACTCAAGGCAGCTGGAAGGATTGTGCGAAATAGTTTGAAGATCGAGTTGTCAATTAGTAATATATAATGAGCTACCACAAAAATTAACATTGAGTAGAAGACACCACTTAGCGAGTCTAGCTAAATAATTACCATAAGAATCACTTACTACACTTAGTTTCTTATTTTGTGCCATTAGTAAGGTTACAAAATCAATGAATAATGACATATGATTACTTTTTCCCCTCATTCTGTGTTGCGCATACAAGTTTGTTGGGATTGTCTGATAGGTAATTGCTTCTTCACCCGTCTTTCCAAGTATCCTCGTGAGAGTTGAAACGGCATTCGCTAACTAGCTTTATCTATCTAATTGGTGTCTCATAATCAGATCCCGCACCTACAAAATAAAGGATAAAAAGAGAGGAAAAAGAGAAAACATGGCTTCAATTTTTATTTTTTGAAAATAATTTTTCATAAGAAAAATGAAATAAAATAAGTTACACTTTTCATGTTTCAAAGCAATTGTATTAAACTTATTATTCTAATATTCTTTCACGCTTTTTCTATGATACAATTTATCATATGTTCGGCTAAAACCGATTAATGATACACTTAATATGGCGTATGATATTATTCGCTTTGAGCCAAATATGTACGGTTTTTTGCAAAAGGCCTCACACCATTAAGAGATCTCTATACCTTATATGTAGACTCTAATCTTTCCAGCTACCAATATAGGGTTTTGTTTGCAAATCCAACAATTTTTCCTTCGAACTAAGTTTCGCATGACCCACTACCACAATCCACGAGTCTCCCCTCGAACCAGTTCCATAATGTATTATAGTTTGGTTTGGGTATGAGATTGCAATTAGATAGAGAGCCAGGAGTCTTATTGTTATCTGATTGAAGAGTTTGATTATCACTTGTACTCGGTATCATCTTATAAAGAGGAATACAGTAAAGCACAAAGGTGCGGAGGTTATTTATCAACAACCACAATCCACTGATTAATTTTCAATATTTACAGTGTATCACCCACATCATTAGAGTATTTATGGCAACTACTATAATCCACAAGTCTCCCACTCGAACCAGTTCCACATGACCATTACCACGATCCACGGGTCAATTATCACGATCCACGGGTCGATTTCGAGATTCATTGTGTCACCCACTCTATAGAAACTGAAGCTCGCAACTAGCTTCTTTTTGTGTGCGCGTCTCCAAGCTCGTAAGGGTAAGCAAACTGAGCTTGGAACCATCACTCTATCATCGTCATACTCGCCTTGCTGAACACGGGCTCTGATACCCATTGTTGTCTAAAATGACCCAATAATACTCTTAACATAATGTAATATTGTCCGCTTACTCTTTTTTCCAAAATGCATCACATCATTAAGAGACCTATATATCTTATATGTAGGTTCCCAATCTTTTCTGCTAATTTGGGACTTTGTTGGCGCACCCAACATCATAGATATATTGCGAAAAACAAACAAAACATTCAATTTTTTTGCTCGTTGTTCGGTTATAATTTTAAAATTACTAACTTTATTGACAAATTTTTTTGAAAAACAAATAGTACACACACACAAAAAATACAAGTTAGCAAATTGAAGAAAAAGAGCAAAATTTCTTTAAACTCTAAAAAAACAGAACATTCAAGATTGCACTAACTAGAATGGACAGCATGTTATTATGCCAATAGCCATGAGATCTTTCCAGACCTACCAAAAGAACTCTTGTTTTTTCTCCCAAAGATAGCATGTTTGTATCTGACATTTTTTCTTTGATTGTTTTCTGTTTCCACATTTTATTTCAATTAACAGAAATTAGCCATATTTCCCTTTTCCCCTTTAGTAAAATTTCAGGCCTCAAAAATAGGCACCAAGTCAAGAAGTGCGACACATCCTCCACTCAACCATGTCCCCATAAGCCCTCGTTAACCCCCCCCCCCCCCCTCCAGTACCCAGAGTTCCGCACCAAATCTGGCAAAATACACCAAACTTAAGAAATCATTTTGCTGAACTTTTTGCTTTTCAAAGCTCTCATATAAACAACTTCTCGATTTCATAATCTTTGTGAACTGTGGAAGAGAAGATTATGGCGTCTTTCTCAAACATGGGCGTCATTTGCAGAATTACCTCTCCTCCTCCTCGTAGTAGCACTAGTAGTAGTAGAGCTCTCTTTCCTACTTTCCGCAGTTACAGTTATTCACAAATCTCTCGCTCTCGGTCAGTATTCCTTGATTTAACATTCATCTTCTAATGCTCTTTTATTCTTTCTTTTTTCTTTTGTAATTTGTTTGTTGAACATGTTGAAGTATAATTATTTGATGCTTCAAAAGAACTTGCTGCTTAATTAATATGACTAAATCGAAAAATCGGGCATTCATGCTGCTTCACGGAAAGAGAATGAAAGTACTGTTCTACACCTAATCTAATACACATATCACACCATTGATTTAGATCTTGACCAAAATATTGTTCTTTTCAGGAGTTATAAAGGACTGTTAAAATGCACTGACGTTGCAGTTCTGAATCTTTCAATCAATTAACCCCTCAAATTTCAAATAAGTTGGGGTCGACTATGTGAATCTTTTATATCCATTTCGCTCTATTTTATTTCAGAGGATTCATCATGATTAATTAGTTAGTTATCTTTAGACCAACATATAGCAACCAACCCCCTTCCTCTGGGCTCGAGGGTTGCAAAGCTCAAGAATGCGAGGTTGGTGCAATTTCAAATCTTTAGCAAAATTAGATAAAGCAAATAATAACACCATTAGAATTACATCTTTAAAAGAATTGTAAAAGAGTAATCATTCATGTTGTGATTATTTAACATTGAAAAATATATGCTTATAACTTCCAGTTTCATAGTTTACTCAAGAGAGTTTTCCTTGTTAACCATGATTGACTTTTTGTCACAGCATAATCTAGATATGCACAAAAACTACATTATTTTAATTGAGCCTTGACTAAACTTGTTTTCTGAGTACTGGATTAAGGTTTTCATGAAAACTTTATTGGTTATCCGTATTTGGGAATTTACCCACATTTCTGGCTATTTTAACTGTTGAAATTTTCTTTCGGCTGATCTGACATCTAACTTGATATGGTGAGATGTTTCTCTTCATTTTAGTTCTTGCAGACTTGGTATCAGATGCAGTTATGCTGAAGCTGTTAGAGAGGATCCTAGCTCGGGTGCAATTGATGTTGTCGCGGATGTGAAATCTGAACGAGTATTAACATTTTCTTTTTCTCCTGTCTAGATCAAAGACCATTTACATCTGTCTCAATTTCAGCTACTAGATGTCATTCCCTTTCTTTTTTGACAGATTGTAGTTATAGGAGGCAGCGGCTTTGTTGGCTCTGCGATATGCAAGGCTGCAGTATCTAAGGGTATAGAGGCCATAAGTCTGAGCAGGTGTGCTGGTAGATCTTAAACATTTTCTGTTGATTCATACAATTGCTTTATCCTCTTATTTTGTTGTTATCTGTTGTGGGTTCTTAATTTGTAGTATTTCCTACACAGATCGGGACGTCCTTCCTACTCAGACCCATGGGTAGATCAAGTCACTTGGATGGCAGGCAGGTTCATTTCTTGATCATATCTTAAGTAGGATGATAATGAGTGCAAGTGAAAAATTTGCATTGGTGAGCACTTTGCGAAAGTTGGTTTTTAGGCCCTCGCCTGATGAAAGCCATAGCAGTTTATTTCTTCCTGATTAATAAGTACCTACTGAAGATAATGGAAGACTCTCTTGCTACACTTAATAAGGAAAAGATTAATCTAGTGAAGCTCCTCATCAGTTTGCAAGTCCAAAAGTGGGAAGCCATGTGGCATCCTGCTGCTTTACCTCATCTCATGAAAGTGACATGTACCGACGTACTCAGTGTTTATGTTTAATCCAATCAACCTGGAAAGGAGATTTTGTCTGTGTTGATTGTGGTGTAATTACTGCTTTTGGCTAAAATCCTTTGCCATGTCAATGGAATAGTTTTCACCCAATTCAGATTATTCATATGATCTTCGTATCCTGTAGGAGATGTTTTCTATGCAAACTGGGATGAAGTACTTGTTGGTGCTACCGCAGTTATTTCAACTTTGGGAGGTTTTGGTTCCGATGAACAAATGCAGAGGATCAATGGTGAAGCTAACATTGTGGCTGTGAATGCTGCTAAAGATTATGGTGAGTAGCTTTTGATTTATTCCTATGAAAAAATCCATAAAACCGAAGATCTTAAAAGGATATGCTTTGTGTTTTTTTATGTCAAGCGAGAACGCTTTTGGTTCATACTTTTTCCTAGGCTCATCTTCTCAATTTCATTTGGCTTTAACTTGCAAAATGTCTAATGAATCAGATAGGGATGCATCACTTTGATGAAGTGTAAGGCATGGTTGGATCCACTATTTGCTTTAGCTCAGAGCTAAAGATTGCTAGAGAAAACTGATGCTAAAAAATTTACCTGTTTCTTAAGCATTAGGGAGCAGAAAATTCCGCTCTCGTCACTTTTTGATGTAACATTTCCGCTCTAAGTTGTTGACAATTACAAGCTGAAGCCATCCTAGATTGAAATAAATTGCTTGAGTTTACTAGCTTTTTGGTGTAAATTGTAGGATATATGTTATGACAAATGTTCAGTCTCCGTAGGCATAGCCTGCCTTATACATGATTTTGTATTTCTCTTGCACTGTCTTGGTGCTGGTTTGTCAATTAATAAAACTTACCTTATCTATCAAATGACTATTACTTTGCCTTGATCTTAAGCTAGTTGGGGTTTGCTATATGAGACCTCCCTATTCAATACTTTGGAATTACTTAACATAGAGGTTCTCTATATTTTGTGTTGATGTACAAATGTCTAAAAAGATTGAAAACACTCCCAGCAAAAATTGGACCTAATGTAAGCTTATCAACATGACTAAGCATCAGTCCCTACTAGTTAGTATCTCCTATATGGATCTTATGCTTCCATCTGGCTCTATTTTTCACTAAGTCTACATTGATTTCAAGAGGTTTTAGGTCTTTTGAGACAACCTTTTTCATGTGATTTTAGGTCTTCTTTGTCCCCCTGTTAACACCTTCAATGATTATGTTTCACATGTATGACGATGCATTTGGTTACATAAAACATGATCAAACCAAATAGACCTTTTCTGTAAGTATTTCAAATTTTTTCTAATCTTATATAACTGCACACTGATGCAGATGTAGAGGGGGGGGAAAGGCCAACATGAGTTCCACAAAAATAAGGATGTCAAAAGAGGAAAAGAAAGTAGGGTTTTTTATGATGTCACCTCTGCAATTGGGTCTGCTGCTATTACATAGAGAGGTTAAGTTGGAAATCTTTTTGATCCTTTGAGTTTTGAGTTTCTTTCGTACTCTTACATTGGTATATCAACCTTTCATAATCGATTCACTTACGTTGGTGCTAATCCCAAAGAAATCTTTGAAAAAATAAAGCTATTTTACTGTTATGTAACGGAAGAAGCAAACCCGAAAATAAAGAAGATAAAGAACACCAAATTTTAACGTGGAAAACCCTTCAAATCGAAGGTAAAAACTACGGGATTACAAAGATCCAAAAAACTCCACTATAACAATAAGAGGGTTACAAAAGTTCTCCAAATTGGCTACACAACAAGTGCCAAACACGGAGCAACAATAACAACAATAAATCAATTGAAGAAAGAGGAGAATCCACAAAAACGAAGCTGTTGTTCGAGGCTCGTAATCAGATGCTACGGGCCTCCAAGTACGATCTCCACCGTTTAAATTAAAGGCCAAGATGTTACGAACACTCAGTCAAAATTTCAGCCCGATCCAACGGTTAACGAATCGGAAAATGTGATTTGAAGTTGGCTGATAGGAATAAAAATCTACAGCAAAAACAAATACTTTTCTTCTCTCTTCTGTCTTCTCTCTTGATGAAGGCTCTCTCAAAAACTACTCTTATGTGCTTAAGTCTTTCAAAGACTTATATCAATGAACATAGAACAATTCTCTAAGGTTGTTTTATTTATAGATCATGAGTGATGCTTTCTCTTAAAGCCAAAACCCACTCAAAATAGGAATAAATAGTGAATCTAATTCCGAATAGGAATGAAAACCAAAATAGAATAGGATTAGGCTATTGGGCCTTTGGCTGGACAACATGGGCATGTGCCCAACAAACTTCCCCTCCAGCCAAGGGGCCAAATGTGTCTTCAAGTAGAGGAACTATTGACAGGCTTCATGCCTGCCAATTTTCTGCAAAATTCATATTTATCTGCAACCACCGCTTTTGTCAGCATATCCAAAGGATTTTCATCAGCGTGTATCTTCTCAACCTCAAATAATTTCTCTTCCACGGCCATTCTTATCCAATTATACTTTCTATTTATATGTTTGGTCTTAGAATGAAAAGTGGAGTGCTTGGTGAGACAGATAACACTCTGATTATCACAAAATAAGATGTACCTTGGCTGCTCAAAGCCAAGATCATTAATAAACTCCTTCATCCATAATAGTTCTTTGGCACCTTCTGTGACAGCAATATATTCGGCTTCTGTGGTGGATAGAGCTATGCACTTCTGTAGTCTAGATTGCCAAGAAACAGCCCCCCCTGCAAAAGTTATCAAATAACCGGAAGTGGATCTTGAATTATCAAGATTGCCTCCTAAATCAGAGTCTGTGTAACAAACAAGTTCAGGCTTGCCATTGCCAAAGCACAGCTTCAAATATGCAGTACCTTTCAAATACCTTAATATCCATTTTACTGCAGCCCAATGTTCTTTTCCAGGATTAGAAAGGAATCTACTAACAGTACCAACGGCATGTGCAATATCTGGTCTAGTGCAAACCATAGCATACATCAAGCTACCAACGACAGAAGAGTAAGGAATACAAGACATCTCCTTTTTCTCTTCATCAGTAGATGGACTCTGACTAATACTCAATTTGAAGTATTTAGCAAGAGGAGTACTAATCACTTTTGCATCTGTCATATTGAACCTCTTGAGTACCTTCTCAATGTATTGCTTTTGGGACAGAAATAACTCCTTTCTATCTCTGTGTCGGTGGATTTGAATGTCCAAGATTTTCTTTGCTGGCCCCAAGTCCTTCATCCAAACGATTTGCTCAAATGCTTTTTAAGGACTGCAATTCTAGATTTATTCTTGCCAACAATAAGCATGTCATCCACATAAAGCAATAAAATAATAAAATCATCATCAGAAAACTTCTGGAAGAATACACAGTGGTCTGAAGAAGTTTTCTTGTACCCTTGTTCTTCTGTGACAGATTCAAACTTCAAATACCATTGCCTTGAGCTTGTTTCAATCCATACAAACTTCGATTAGTTATCCCTTTTGAGATGCATCTTGAGGTTGATTACTCTGGTATTTCGTGATATGGACTGACAGAAGGGCATTGTTTAGAGTCCTTATCGGAAAGCAAATTCATGTAATTGAGGTAAGGAAATTCTTGTTAGTGCCTTAAGAGACTTAGGGTGGATGTGAAAGAAGTAATCTTAAGGTAAATGGTCTCATCACCCTAGGGTTTGGGATGGGGTTATTATCATCTCTCCTACTCAAGGTTTTGCCACTTCATCTTACACCTAATTTTGTGTGCATAATTTGTTAATCGTTTTGCCATTAACAGTATGGTGCCTCTTTGATGTGTTCAGGGGCAACTTTTATGGCAGATGTCACTAATCTTTTTGCACATTACATCATCCTTCTCATTGTTCCCTTATTTCTCCATATCATTCATGCCAAATCTAGGGTTTATAGTTGTTCAATGTGAATTACATGAAAACTTTTGTTATTCTTGCAGGGATTCCTAAGTTCATATTGATTTCTGTACATGATTACAATCTACCATCATTCCTCCTTCAATCAGGCTACTTCACAGGGAAAAGGAAAGCAGAATCAGAAGTTCTTTCCAAATACCCAAACTCAGGTACTCGATAAGATTTGTCATTGGTGGCACTATGGCAGCCTGAAGCTTACATTATAAAAGTTGTTCTACATTGCCGAAACCGAACCTAGTGTAGTTCTTTAAAATTTTTGAGTACAACATCATGCCCGCAAAAAGCTCATCAATAAAAAGGGACGAAAATCAGTTACACTTTGAGGATGTGATTAGACCTATGTGTCATATGGCACCCAAGGGTGTGGTCTAGCGGTCACTCAAGTGGGTGAAAACCTTGGAGACAAAAAACGCTAGGTGATTTCTTCCCATTTTCCTAAACTTTGGTGGGAAGAATTACCAGTACCTGCGATGGTGGGAGGTAGCAGGTACCACTCCTATGCATCATAACAAAGTTATTTACGTGCTTTCAGGCGTTACTAGTTGCTGACCTGAACTACTGACCGGAAAAAAAAATTGTTGCTGATTCTAAACTAGTTCTGCCTCAAATTTTTGTGTTTACATTTCTCAGGTGTTGTTCTTAGACCTGCCTTTATATATGGGAAGAGGAAGGTTGATGGTTTCGAGATCCCTCTAGATTTGATTGGAAAACCTCTTGAGAAAATTTTACGTGCAGCAGAAAGCTTCACTAAACCATTGAGCTCGCTGCCAGCATCTGATTTACTTTTAGCCCCTCCTGTTAGCGTGGACGATGTTGCCTATGCAGTGATAAACGCTGTCAAGGATGATGACTGTTTTGGCATTTTTACCATTGACCAAATCAAAGAAGCAGCAGCAGGAGTTAAGGTGTAAAAGGTTCACAATTAAAAGAAAAATCATATACACCTTTTTTGAAGATAAATGATATACATCTTGTAACAAACTTATTTATATAGCAAACTATTTAGCAAACGATACCTTTTCCGAAGTAAAGATAATGCATATATTGGACCTTTTGATGCCAAAATAGCCACGTATACAAAGTTAGCATTACCTTGCTTTCATCCCTATGATCCTATTTCACTTTCTTTTCTTATGTAATTCTATAGACTGTAAGAGGAGCAAGGCAACACCATCTAAAACTATCAATAGATGGCTAATCGTGTATTGGATCATGAATCCTTGTCGTCTGTCGAAGTGAGACCTCTTACGGTTACCAAGTGTGCATTCCGTTGGTTGTAGTATATCAAATGAGCTAGCAGAATTTAACTTTCAATTGTTTAGTTGGTTTGGTTTTTAAGTGTCCGCACCTTGGAATTTGACCTAATTAATCTGAATATGAACATCTTTACATGCTTGTCTCGTTTAGATATTTCTCGAGCTAATACCTGCATAAAATTCCAAATGTTTTTCTCCGCAAAAGGAGGTTTCACTCCTATTGCAAGTGAATATATTAAATCATAAAATCCAATGTCACGCTGAACACCCCTTGATTGATGATATATGTTCTATCACAACACGCCATTCAAAAAAGCAAAATGTCTGAATTAACAAAGAGATTTTAAAATGGTTTGAGGAAAACAAAATTTTAGTGCAACGCATGTAGGTAAGGCTCATGTCACACTCCGAATCTTGGCGCGGAACCAAAAGTATGGAATAAGTGAAGAAGGATAAAGGAGCGGCTCCTATGTCCATCAAGTCTCAAACCATGAGCCTAGTCCTTGGAGATTTTTCGGTTATAAAGAGAAAAGAAAACATATAGCAATGCCTTTATCTGTGCGTTGTACTTGATTGAGATGCAATTTGAACCCAAACAAACTCCTCTTTGTAAGCCATACTTCCATCACACGAGGCTTCACAGGTGTAAACAGCAATAGTAGCCCAGTCAAGAGAATTAACATCATTTTCCACACCAAAATAATAGAGTACTTGTGGTAAAACCTGCAAGCAGCAGACAAGAAGAGCATAAATCTAGCTAATCCATAACACCTTCTAGGCAACCCACAATTTTTTGGCCACGCGTTTTCCAATACCAAGGACATACAACTAATTTAATTACTAGTTTAAAATGGCCATTAGCTATACTTGCAAGCAGAGCAAAAGCTTCATTTTACCTGAAACTCAAATACCCTACGGCCACCACAATAGCTGCATTTAGGAATCTCAGCCTTTGATGGCTGGCCACTTGACATTGGCCATAATGGTTTTGCTCCAGCATCTCTGTAATACCTATTTTCCAAGATAGTGATTGAATCTCAATGGCAAGTCATGTGATCGTAATTCTTAGGGGATAGCAAAGAAGGCAGCGGCGGCAATTTATCTTATCCAAAGTGTTGTCACAATAAAAATAGCAACAAGAACTTTAACCACCTTAATACTTGCTCAGGGGTACGGGATATCCTCTCCTGGAAAGATGCCCAACTCTTCTTGTCATCTTCCCCCTGTGTAGAAACAATCACGTAAGCTTGAAAATTATCATCCGTATATCCATCAATCATTAGAAGAGCCTTACATACCTCAAAGCTGTCTATAAGTGATTCAATCGATTCATCCACTCGGCTTGAAGAAATCAATGAGTTCAGTTCTCCGTTATCATCAGAGATCTTATCCTCACACTCATCAGTAATTGCAATCTCATACTCAGGCCACAGACTATTGCTTGCAACTGATTGAGGATTAAAATCTCCATGAACTTCACATGCAGTGACATTTTAAATATACAACATTCTTGCCCTTTTTTTTGTAGTATCATATAAATTAAGATAGCTTTATGAACATCACATCTATTACCATTACCTTCTTGCATCTCCCCAACAGTCCAATTATTGCTAGATTCAGATGCTTCCAGTGGTAAACAGCGTCTTTTATGACCTGATTTCCAATGAACAGCCTGCAAATTGGATTCATTTTAGGAAAATTCTCAGCCTGACAAAGAGGAGGAAAGGAAGCATAGCTAACCTGGTGTTTCTCAGAGCAGTAATGTGCTCTTCTGCAACCACCACAAACTTTATCTCCTTTCCAGGTACCACACCAACCACAAAGAACAGCTGAAAAATGCAAGACAAGATGTATGTGTTAGTAATATTTTTGGGAGATCAATTAATATTGGAGTAAAAAGAAAAGGAAAGGTCTATTCCAAATACTTTTTTGAAATCAATTGTTAACTTCAGTCATTACCTCCAGCTCTAGAAGGTTTATCTTTCCCATTGTTTCTTGGGGGCTCACTGGAGTAAAAAGAGTTATTACGGGGCAATTGGCAACAGAAGACCTTGACACTTAAAAAAACACATTCGATGATCAGAGTTAGAAGGAAAAAAACACATTAGTAGAGTAGTTTATAGCTCACAAAAAGAAAAAAAATTCAATTAGGAAGAAGTACCTCCTGGATGGCTTGACTTGGTTCCTTTTCCACTGCTCGTGTTGGTCTTTAAGGAGACAGGCCATTGATGTGCACATGAAGAGAAATAAGGTACGATGAAAAGTAGAATCCTTCTCAGTGAGTGGTGCATAAACCTGTAAAATGAGTGAATTTTAACAAAGAGAAAAACAAAAACAATTCAGGTTCCTCCTTCCCCTCTCCCTCGACAAAAACAAAAGAAAGCACAAATAGTAGAAACAAGAGCCGCTGCATAAGTAGATGGAAAAACTAATACACAATTGAAAAGTAGTCAGCAACGGAAAATAAGATCGGAGTGAAAAATATAAAGCCAATTGCTCTTGTCTAAGGAAGTCAGATGTAGGACCTAGCAACAAACTACTAGTGTCAACTCTCAACTTGGCCCGCTTTACCTTATTGTTCTCCTCTACACGGAAAGGAAAGAAACATACCTGAAGCATGAACTGCAAAGGCTCGGCACAGAAATCGCAAAGACATGATCTCCCTGTTGGCAAGTTAACTGGATCCAACCAAGCCTATACTTACAAAAACAAAAATTACAACTCAATCAACACCGGAAGCGCATAAATATGGAAAATAGCATAAAGGAATCAACACAAAAAACTTTTCTAAACATACAGGAGTACCCCCAGCTTTGCTTGGAAATAGCTCACGTCGCAGTGACCATGAATTCTCGGGCTTTTCAAGAACCCCTAATCCCACAGCTTCTTTCTCTTCATCCTCCTCTTCAACATCATCATCATCATCATCATCATCATCATATGAATTAACTTCTCCACTATCATCAATTTCATCTTCCTCATCACGAAGAGTAATTTGCAAGCTCCTCATGCTTTTTGTAGCATTAATTTCTTCATCCATTTTCGCCTAAATTATGGTCACTGATGATTTAATAAATTAAATGTATCAGAAAAATTTCACAACCCCCACAAAATATAAACAAAACAAAGAGAAACACCTCATGTTATGTTCAAGCATAATACTAAAAATCCACCACCAAGAGTCATTTTTTTACAGAGACGCAATTCGTGTAAAAATGGAAGAAACAAGATTAAAAATTGAAGAACCAACTGGGAAACTAACAAGAAGGAAAACAAGAGAAGTCGAGAACCAGTTCTTATAAACATGAAAAAACAAAGAGGAAAAAGTAGCTGAATTAAATACCTGTTCCTCTTTTACCAGAGTGTTCAAAGTTGAAAGCTGAAACAGAAAACAGCAAGAGCAGACCAAGAAGAAGGGTTGAAGACATAAACCTCGTTTGAGTTTGGGCTTAAATAGTCGTGGAAATTGGCCCAACAAATAATTGGTTGGCACTGAAGTTAGAGAGAAATTCAAAAATAGCCGTTATTTTTACAACTGGTTGTTCAAAAATAGTTCAATTTTAAAATTAATCGAAATATAGTTACTTTTCATGTAAATATAAATTTGAACGAAAATATTGTTCAAAACCCGAAAAATATGCCAGTATATTATACTGGAGTTCCAGCATAAGTATGCTTGAACTCCAGCATATTATACTGGAGTTCCGAGATAAGTATGTTGGAACTCCAACACAATATAATGGAGTTCCAGCATAAGTACACTAGAAGTCTAGAACTCCAGCATAATATACTGGAGTTCCAGCAAGTATAATTGTCTAGTATAATATACTGGAGTTTGGAGCACCGGTACTCCAGTCTCCAGTATATTATACTGGAGTCAGCAAAGTATAACGGTCCAGTATAATATGTTGGAGTTCATATACAGGTGCAGTGGTGCACCGAACTCCAGTATATTATGCTGGACCGGTCTTTGTTGCGGTAAAATAGTGGCTATTTTTTATTGACTTCGTAAACGTTGGGTATTTTTGAATGACCAGTCCGAAAACTGATTATGCCGTGCTATTTTTACCTGAAGTTCATACTACTTACTGCTTATACTTTCTTCCATACATGTAGGTAACAGGAAGGGAACTAGAGATTATCCAACTAGGTTTGTAGTTTCAATTATGATCCCTTAGTCACTGGATTGTCTTTTCATACAACTACTTATATATAAAAATTGCAATCCCTAAAACTAAATGAATTTCTTGCGAGCAATTTATACTTAAAAATGAAAAAGTTATTTTCAAAACAAGAAAATCATGCACATATTATATGATAAATACTCGATATTTATATCAAACTAAATAATTTAACCTTAGCGGTGAAAAATGAATGAAACTCTTCTCTCTTTCTCTATCCTCTTCATTTCCCCAGGCTCCTTTATAGATTTATGACATTTGTCTTATTTATATATTAAAGCCCCAAATTTATTTACTTCCACCACTAGTTTTAACCGTGGTTTAATAGATAAATATTACTCCTATCGTTATTTTAGGAAAAAAGGTACTTTCTAACTTTGATAAGAACTATTCATCTCATAAAATTTTGGCAACCATTAAAAAGGCTTCCATATATACTTCGAATGTTACATTTAAATTGATGAGATCATGGAAATGCTTCACAATAAAATCACAAACTCAGCAATAGAAAGAATAAATTGTTTAAACGTTTACGGAAAAAAAAATTTAAGAGTTGCATAATTTCAGCCTAAATTAAAAAAACTACCACATATCCAAGCATTTCATCATCGCCTAAAACTACTAATTAAATAATTGTAACCCCCACCCTTTTTTCAACCATTAGAACTTTATTAATATAAAACAATTGTTATAAAATTAAGAATACTTTATTGACAAGAAAGGTAATTTGAAAACTAAAACAGATGCACTTAAATATGCCTTATATTAAAATTTGGAAATTAGAAGATAAATTTTCTTATCAAAGCTAGAGAGTACCTTTTAATGATAATATCTACCTATTAAATCATGATTAAAACTAGTGTTGAAAGTAATTAAATCTGGGCCTTTGCTATATAAATTAGACAAATGTCATAAATCTATAAAGAAACTTGGGGAAATGGAAAGGAGTTTCATCCGTAAAAAATCAAGTAGAATACATATTGAGCCATGTTAAATGCCAAATGTGCGTATGAAAGACAATGTCATGCGTCTATTGACTTGCAACATCTAGTGCAAATAATTTTTTACATATGTTATGGCGTGTTTCAATATCTACTAGTATCCTGATATATTCCTCTAAAATTGTGCAACTTAGTTCGAATCGATTTTGCAAAAGAAATTATACAAATTAATTTCAGGAATTTTGGATTTTGCAAAAGAAATTATGCAAATTAATTTCAGGGATTTTGACTTGATTAATTTTTTTAATCTTATATTATGTAAGTATAACTTATTTCCTGCAGCATTAATTATTTAGACGAATTGAAAATCACAAACCATCAAATTTTCTGACTAAATTGATCCCATGAAGAGGTAAAGGTCAAACAAAGTAGAATAAATGATTATAACATCGGTTACTTTTTCCATTTATTATCCATATGCGGAGATGCCTATTTTTGTCCTTCTGTAAAAAAAATTCTAAAAGGTGTTATACTTTAGCCTCATATTTATAGTTAGGTCTTAAAGGCTTTAATTGATCTTTCAAATGTATTTAAGTATCAAATTAGAAAGAAAGTATAACAGACAAGTCGTGCCAGCTATTGAAGTCTCTTTCCAATACGAACTTCAAATGTATCTTTACAGACAGCTATAAAAGTGTCTGTCAAATATTCATCAATGTTTACTTGGTAAACTATTTTTACTATATTATTTTTTGAAAATCAAGCAGTTCTAAGATCATAGAACTATATATCTGTCTTATGTGCTTGTCTACAGTCGAGCGAAAAAGAAACGGCTGGAGATAATAACCACTGGATATTATCCCCAAGAAGCAGTTTTGTCAACATTTCGAAATATCAACCAACCAGAAGGGCTATACAACATCTATTTGTATCTATACCTTACATCACAACTTCCAAAATCCACTGTGCAAAGGTTTTGAAAACGTTAAGTTGTTGATATCCTCGTTTGTCAATTTGACAGGACCAACCCAGTGACAAATTGAAAATATTTCATGGCAACTACAGAGCAGCAACATTTGATTTCCAAATTCGATCAGTACAAAGTTAACCACGGCTCTTCTTCGAATATGATTGCTCGGAAAGATACCTGCATCACATTCAAAATTTCAGGGTTAAGCAATAACATTAACAAAACGGAAACATGAAGCTATTGCTGTCTTCTAATGATTGTTAACCCAATCCTGCTACGAGTAGTGACGAGTACACTTAAATTACTCACACCAAATTAGCAGTATAAAGATATAGTATTGCAAACCTTCAAAACGATATAAACTTTCGTGTACCTTTCACCTCCACCTGAAATTCTTACATGGGTGTGTTTAAAGGTTCCTTCAAGTGAACACTTTTTTTTTTTCCTTTTCTACAATGGTAGTATTTCCACCACAGGTACCGGGTTACTTAATAAAGTTTAGGTTAGGTTTTTCCCTTTTTTACAGCGGTAACATAGGGCACACTTCATGTACCTAGTATTTATTAGACTAAACTGAAGGGGCTGATATGGATCCTTTTCCAACTTCAACCAGAAAATGTAGGTTTTCAAGCAAATATTCTGCATGGTGTCATTCTGACACAACTTGTTTCCAAGTTTTTTCGTTAAGTTACCACATTTGCAAGAGCACCAGTTCTCACAGAAAGCAATACTGGAGAAAATCAGATCATTCTTTGTCGCACTTACTTTCCAGTGTAAAGACCTGCAGAATACCATGCATTCAGCACTTCAGTTAGATCCGCCTCCAAGCCAGCAGCTTTCTCTGCAGTAACAGGGTTCATCTCTATTTGTTTTCCTGAAATCAGAAAAAGTTATAAGAAAGCTTGAGAAGGAATAGGAGGACATTCGAGAGGTTGAAACTTCTCTCTCACACCGTATGGGACTTTTATTGTTTTCTAAATTTCTGTAGCACATTTGAGATCCTCATTGTATTATATGATGCTGGTGCTCTTAGCAGTAATCATATTTTTGCCTCATCTCTATCTTATATATGGGGTGTTTTCCATTTTCTTTTGTGGTCATTAATAACCATTTTACTTAATCAAATAAAATAAAGTTTGTTGAATAGGTAGATGTCATACTTATAATTCCTATGCAAATGATCAAGGTGATTTTCAAATTAAACAAGTGCAAAGTGTAAGCAAATAAGAGATCTATCACGCCAGCTAATTACAGCCCAAAACATCAAACTTCTGATTTATTTAAATAGCCCAGAACAGCAACCGAGCAAGAGAATAACTATATTTCTTTAAGAGTTTTTCCCCTGAGCTGTTAGATAGAGCACACTTTCATTTATGTAATTATGTCTTCAACACACGGTAGGCACTTCCAAAGTTAAAAAAAGTAAAATCTAGAGCAAATGAAGCTTAATCAAACTTGTAAGGAGCTTGAATCCGATTCTGTCATTTGATGTTGAGCTTAGTTTGAGCTTGAGGATGCAGCCTGCATTTTGATAGGCCAGCTCCTATAAAAGCCAATCCAAATCTAACATCTGAACCGAGCTTGGCCAGCTCATTTAGAACTCTATTCGTGACTAGCTTTAGATTTTGGATAGGTAAAGGCAGGCGTGTGGAATAAGGAGGCTTTGGTTACTACTAATAAGGGGGCAAACCTCATTAGTTACTATGGTTACTACTATAACCATAGTAAACAACTCAACAATATCTCCTCCCAAATAAATGTTGGCACAGCAATCAAATGTCATCTTTTGTCTATCTCACATTCTCACAATTTCTTTTGTTCTCTCCCAAAGCAAGTCATCAGCACACAGGCCCAAGTAAAAGGGTGAGGACAGGTGGTATTCAGTATAGCAGGACCTAACATCATTTGACTTAGCGTTGCATGATTGCCCTGCTACCTTCAGATACTGAGATATTGACTTCTACTTGAAGAAGATTTTTCATTGAAACTTCCTAAAGCAAAAACTGTTACTATGTAATAAACAACCAATCGAGTCAAAACTTGCTCCTACACCCCCTCTTTCCCCACCTATCTCTTCTTCTTGTTTGTATTCCAGTTCATCTCATTATGTTATAGAAAATGCAAGGATCTTCCAGTCACTACCACATCACACCCTAGACATAAAAAGAAACAGACATGCATTCAAGTATCTAGACAGCTACTCACCTTCATTTGCAAATGAATCCAGTGAAGCCGTGTTAGAAGCTTGCTTTAAAGAGGATAGTACTTTTTCTGCAGCTTCCTTTGCTATATTAACCAAGTTAGAATTTTGAAGAGATGAGTTATTTTGTTGAACACCTTGTACGGAAGCATCACACGGTTTGTCATCCTGATTTCCACCCAAACAACAAGGTGATGCGGTGCATGGAGACACCCAACTTTGGCAACCATGTGGGCAGTAGAAAGAAGATTCTGTTGGATGTGAACTCTGTGCTGCATAAGCTTGATGTTCTTGTGAAGTAGAAGCAGAATTTCGATAACTCCACATGCCAAACTGGTTAAGCTGCTGCAAAATCTTTTGCCTTTGATCCTCAAGTTTGTAATATGTATTGAGCAACTGGTTGTAATCTTCTACACTCTGTGAACAGATGCTCTCTATAGCCTTATCCTGGGTGTTTTGCGCATTCACTTGGCTTTCAGGGGGAACTGCCTCAGAAGAGGAATTTTCTTTTACGGATGGCAGGTAGCTTGCATCTCCCATTTCTATAGTGGTATCTGGTGCAACTTTGCTGTTATCATCTCCCTCCCCATTGCTTCATCCACACATGTAGGAATCAAAGAGAATGTCAGTCTCCAGACCATTAAAATGGCCATTTTCTTGATGTAACTTGAAATGTCTTATCAAAAGAAGTAGCTCTGTATATTTATCCAGGTTGGCACAGGAAAGCAAACAAAAAGAAACAAAGAGGCTACAGAGGCGAACGATAAAGTTAAACAATAAAGTAACAGATAGAGGAAGTTGTGGCATATGAAGCAACTTATTACAACAACAAATCATCAGAAAGATCGACACCTGACCTATAAGTCTACTAATCAATCCATGTAAGAACTTTAATCAGCAGAGTAAAAGGTACTTCATGTAGCTCTAAGTTGACATCCCAGCAAAAAGTATTAACTCCTAGCAGATATCTCAAGATGTATCAATTCTAAAATAATTACAAAATAGTAAGAGTTAGAAAACAACAATTTTTTCAAATTGGCTAGATCTGTCCAAGTCCTCGCAGCTGGTAGCATTTCCTTTATATTAATATTTTCACACTAATAGAGCTCGGAGAAGAGATAAAAAGAAATATCACTAAATTTGAGTCATGAATACACCTTTTAAGCTCATCTAATATCACTCATTTCAAATCATGAATGCACCTTTTAAGAGTTAGAAAACAACAAGCTTTTCCAATTGGCTAGATATGTCTAGAGATGGCAATTGGGGCGGGGAAGGGCAGGGCAAGCCTTAATCCACTAAAATTTTGACCCGCCCTGCCCTGCCCCGTTTAGCCTTTTTTCCAAATTTTTGCCCCGCCCTGCCCTGCCCTACTAAGCCCTGCCCTGCCCCCTGTCCCGTTCAGATTTTCTTTCATTTTTTTCTCTTTATTTAAAATTGACATGCCAGTAAAAGTATTTTATTGACATGAAACAGTGTATTTGTATCAATTGCATAAAATATAATTTTTATCAATATTATAGTATAGCTTATTAAAGAGTAAATCCCCTTAAATTAATGTTTCAGCCCAAGTAAATAGCTATATGCTTAAGTCACTATTGAAAATTTTGTTTCCTTACGTTACAATATTCTTTTTTAAGTTAGTGAACTAATTGGACTGTAAAATTACACAACTCAGCGTCACTTTCATTCATTATCTGTTATTTTAAAATACATTATCAATTTATTAAATTTAATGCAATAATAACTGGATGCAGATATTCAAATTTTGAAAGTTAAAGCTAGTATTTCACTGTTAGGAGCAATTTAATTATATAAATTTTCTTAACAATCTTCCTGGGAAATGGAACTCTTGTTTAAAGCTGAAGCTTGAAGCTTCAAATTTCTAAAACAAGTTGTACACTGTTAAGCAATTTCAACAGCTCTACATCTTGCCCTGCCCTGCCCTAACCCATCAATTTTTTTCAAAAATTGTTTTTTGCCCTACCCTGCCCCGCCCCGCCCTATTTAGATCTTTACCTGCCCCGCCCCATTAAGAGTTTGCCCTTCCCCGCCCCGCCCCGCCCCAATTGCCATCCCTAGATATGTCCAAGTCTTCATAGCTGATAGCATTTCCTTTATAATAATTTTCAATCACTAAACCAGCTTGAAGAAGAAATACAAAGAGATACTACTCAATTAGAATCATGAATGGACCTTTTAAGCTCATTGCTTCCGCCATCAAGAGCTGCCAAATTCTCCTCGTTGCTGCTATGTTTAGCTCCTTTACTATGCATAATCTGGAAATTAAAAGGAAAAAATCAAGAGAATTACGTAAAACTTTCTTAATAAGAAAAAAGGACTAAGATGAAAACAACAAGTAATTATCGCGTTTGCCTCTAGGCTCTGCGCAATAGCAGCTGGTTTAAATTTGACCTTCTCTTTGTGGAAAGGGTAGGGATGAGATTAAATTGGAAAGATTGAGAGAAAAGCATGTTTTATGGAAGCTAGGATGTTAGGAGGATTCAAAAGATTATGGTCTAAGAAAAACAGTAATGAAGTCAAAAGGATGATGATCATGAAGGAGAAGGAACTGAAGAAAGGGGAGCTCAGATACTTTATTCAACTGTGGTGTCCAGCATGCCAGAGATAAAACATACTAAAGTCATGCTCAACAAGATTTTAACTAAGAATGACAGAAAAGAAATTAGTAGACCACCTTTGCATGTGAAAAAAGCCTGCAAAACAGAAGATGCACCCAAGAAACTTTTACTTACGCCCAGATAAAGACAAAAGCACAGAACATCCTCAGCCGCAGGACATACATAGGATGAACTATAAACTTGATAGTTCTTTTATATATATAATGGTGGTGTGAGCCAGCTTGTACGTACATTCACTATTTCAGAGGGTACCTGCTATCTCCCATCAACACAGATATCGAGTAATTCCGACCACCAATGCTTAGGCAAATAGGGAAGAAATCACCTAAAGACTTTTGTATTTGTAGGGATTTGGACCTTGGTCTCCAAGGTTTTCTTCATCCACGTCATTGAAAGTTTCTTTTAAACGATACAATTTGTCGGAGTACGTTCCCTATTCCCTAAAATGTACTTTAAAGAACTTTACCACTAAACACTGTTCTCTTGTAAATATATTGTAGGAATTACTTTCTCCACTTTGGCTTCACAAAGATGCACTTTTTCCCTCATCATCCCTCCTTTCTTCTTTTCCATACTCCGGCACCACATAATTCTCTAGTGCTACTCCAACAACACAATATAATGGAAGCTGCATTGCTTCTATTTTTTTCTACCCCTCATATACCACCAGCTGACCACTTGAGATAGACAATTTCAGAAACATAGGCAGCAAAAAGAGCACCATAAATCATCTCATTGACACAAAGTCAAATAAATATTAGCACGATTGAAGTATCCAACTTAATGCTTCCAATCACTTCAAAATATTCAACTGCATAGAAGTTTGTGCAAGACTAAAAGTCAACACCAAAAATTTGACAAAGCCCAACCTAAAATAAATTAACCACATCGCAAACATAAACCTAACCCAAAAAATCCTAGACGATTTCTTCGCATCTGCCTATTACTTGGCACATGTTAGTTTTACTAGGTGAAATAGTCGAGGCGCACACAAGATTGCTCATGAACCAAATGGCATTCTTTTAAACCTCCTTCAGTATAATTTTCGTAACCAGAGAAAAGGAAATATTAGGCTTTTCAAAAATACTTGTGGTAAGTGAAGTGAATCATGTATACACCATTTGTGCTTCATTTACCAAAGTTATAGCCATAAATTCTAATATTGTGGTCAAGTAGAGAAAGGAGATGAATGATTAGATTAATAATACACCTAAAAAGGAGAGTAATGTGAAGAGTTCAGGTTCAGAAAATTAAATTAAACTGCGTTAAAAGCAAAGATTGAAAAAGAGCGTAGGGTATGAAATTCATGGATAACCTTGTACTTGGAAACGGCATCGTTGAAGGCGTTGATGAGGGCAGAATCATCCCATAGATCTTCTCCTTTCCCCATTAAAGTTGCAGCAAAAGAGGGTTTAAGCTGCAAAGGGTTTAACTTTGTTCTAAGGCTGTGACCCCAGCAAACTGGAATTGACTACTATATGACCAAACCAGAGGCAAAGGTTTTTTTTTTTATTTTAATAATTAACTAATCGTATTAAGAAATGAGAGCAAAATAGAACAATATAGCAATAGAGACAAAGATATATATGAGAAAGAATGTAGAAGTTATCTTTATTCAAGTGTGTTTCTTGTGTGTTCTTCCATAGCCAAAGAATATCCTATTTATATTGTACAAGATACACCCAAAACTACTAGATACATCCTAGAAATTAATAGGTGCATCTATCCAAATAGTACATTATATGAAATGTATGGATGGATTAAATGAACATCCATATACATTCACCTTATTTATAACACCCCCTTGCATGTTCATTTGAAAGATAATGTGTCTCGTTAAAACCTTACTAGAAAAAACCCAGTGGGAAAAAGTCCAGTGAAGGAAAAAGAGTGCACACATCTTGTAATACGCGTTTAGTGCTGCTTCATTAAAAACCTTACTAGAAAAACCCACTTGGGACAAAACCTTTGTTAAGGGAAAAAGAGTACAGCGCGTATTATACTCCCCCTGATGAAAGCTTTATTTGATATCTCAGAAACGACACATTCCAATCTTATGTCTCAGCTTCTCAAATGTTGATGTTGGCAATGTCTTGGTGAATAAATCTGCTAGATTGTCACTTGAACGAATTTGTTGAACATCTATCTCACCATTTTGCTGAAGATCGTGTGTGAAAACGAACTTTGGTGAACTGTGCTTTGTTCTGTCTCCTTTGATATATCTTCCTTTAAGTTGAACTGTGCAAGCAGCATTGTCTTCATACAATATCGATAGAATCTTCGTTTTTAAAGAAAGACCACACAATTGTTGAATATGTTGAGTCACTGATCTCAACCATACACATTCTCGACTAGCTTCATGAATAACTATTACCTCTGCATGATTGGAAGATGTAGCAGCTAAAGTTTGTTTTGTTGAACGCCATGAAATAGTTGTACCCCCACAAGTAAATAGATAGCCTATTTGAGATCGGGCTTTATGTGGGTCAGACAAATAACCTGCATCTGCATAACCAATCAACTGTGAATCGGATTCATAAGAATAAAATAATCACATATCAATAGTCCCTCGGAGGTATCTAAAAATATGCTTAACACCATTCCAGTGTCTTGTTGTTAGAAAGGAACTAAATTTTGCTAATAAACTTACTGCAAAAGTTATATTTGGTCGAGTATTATTTGCAAGATACATTAGTGCCCCAATTGCACTAAGATATGGAGTTTCATCACAAAGAAGCTCTCCATCATTTTCATGAGGTCGGAATGGATCTTTATTTATATCAAGTGATCTCACAACCATAGGGGTACTCAATGGATGTGCTTTCTCCATATAAAAACGCTTTAGGATCTTTTCGGTATAAGTTTATTGATGGACAAAAATTCCATCTTTCATATGCTCGATTTGTAGACCAAGACAAATTTTTGTCTTTCCAAGATCTTTCATTTCAAACTCTTTCTTCAAACAGTCTACTACTTTTGGAAGTTCTCCAGGAAGTCCAATGATATTTAGATCATCAACATACACAACGATTATAACAAATTCAGAGTCAGACCTTCTTATAAATGCACAAGGACAAATTAGATCATTCTTATACCCTTCTTTTAGCAAATACTCACTCAGGCGATTATACCACATTCGCCTTGATTGTTTCAATCCATATAAGGATTTTTGAAGCTTTATTGAACAAGTTTCCCGAAAACTTTTATTAGTTTCAGGAACTCTGAGCCCTTCAGGAATTTTCATATAAATTTTGTTGTCTAATGTGCCATACAAATAGGCTGTGACAACATCCATTAGACGCATATCAAGTTTTTCATGGACTGTCAAATTTATAAGATACCTGAAAGTGATTGCATCCACCACAGGAGAATATGTCTCCATATAATCAATGCCAGGTCTTTGCGAAAATCCTTGTGTCACAAGTCGTGCTTTATATCTAACGACTTCATTTTTATCATTTCGTTTTCGCACAAAAACCCATTTGTATCCCACTGGCTTTATTCCTTAAGGTGTTTGGACTATACGTCCAAATACTTCACGTTTTTCAAGTGATGCTAATTCTGCCTGGATAGCGTCTTTTCATTTTTGCCAATCATTTCTCTGTCTACATTCATCGACAGATCTTGTTTCAAGATCCTCATCTTGTTGCATTATTTCAACAACAACATTATAAGCGAAAATGTTGTCGACAATAATATTATTTCGGTCCCACCTTTTTGCCGTGGAGACATAACTTATTGAGATCTCTTCATTCTTATTATTTTCAGATACCTGGACTTCCTTTGAGGTCTTATCATTTGTTATGTCACGGGGCTCTTTTTGAGCAATTGCCTCCATATTATGATCTCCTAGATCATTTTCTCCTTTTCACTTTCGAGGATTTTTATCTTTGGAACCAATTGGTCTACCACGTTTCAAGCGGGGATTAGACTTATTTGCATTTATAGATTGTCCAACCGGGACATCAATTCGAATAGGAACATTAGCAGCTGGAATATGTGACTTAGTCACCCTTTGTAGGTTAGTTAATGCATCTGGCAGTTGATTTGCAATGTTTTGCAAATAAATTATCTTTTTAACCTCGTGTTCATATTGATTTGTTCAAGGATCTAAATGAGATAGTGATAATTCATTCCAATCTATCTCTTTTTGCAGTTGCTTATTTTCTCCCCTTAATATTGGGTATACTGATTCATCAAAATGACAATCAACAGATCTTGCCGTAAATAAATCTCCAGTTATAGATTCCAAATATTTTATAATAGAAGGAGATTCATACCCAACATATATCCCCAATCTTCTTTGGGGTCCTATCTTTGTACATTGTGGTGGAGCAATTGGAACATATACTGCACATCCAAATATTCTAAGATGGAAAATATTTGGCTCCTGACCAAAAGCCAATTATATTGGGAAGACTTTATGATAACTTGTAGGTCTGATCTACACAAGAGCTGTTGCATGCAAAATAGCATGGACCCATGCCGAAATGAGAAGTTTTGTTCTCATAAGCATTGGTCTAGCAATTAATTGGAGGCGTTTGATCAATGATTCCGCTAGGCCATTTTGAGTATGAACATGAGCAACTAGATGCTCAATTGTTATCCCAGTTGATATGCAATAATCATTAAAGGCCTGGGACGTAAATTCACCAGCATTATCAAGACGAAGTGTCTTAATAGCATAATCTGGAAACTATGCTCTTAATCTTATTAATTGAGCTAGTAACCTCGCAAAGGCCAAATTGCGGGTTGATAACAAGCACACATGTGAACATCTTGTAGATGCATCTATCAAAACCATATAATATCTGAATGGTCCACATGGAGGGTGTATGTGCCCACATATATCACCCTGTATACATTCCAAAAATGTAGGAGATTCAACTCCAACTTTAATTACTGATGGTCTAATAATCAGTTTTCCTTAAGAACATGCAGCACAAGAGAATTCTCTAATTTGAAGAATCTTCTGGTTCTTCAATGAATGACCATGTGAATTCTCAATTATTTTGCGCATCATATTATAACCGGGATGGCCCAACCGGCCATGCCAAATAATAAAATCATTGGTAAACTCCTTGTTTATTATGGCATGTGATTCAACTACACTAATATTAGTGAGTATAATCCGGAGGAAAATGCGGGAAGCTTTTCAAGCACATACTTCTTTTCCGCTTTTATTGTAGTAATATAAAGGTATTCAAACTTTCCTTCATTGGTGGTATCAATATGATAGCCATTTTGGCGAATATCTTTGAAACTCAACAAGTTTCTTTGAGACCTACTACAATATAATGCATCATTAACAGCCAATATAGTTCCTCCTGGTAGTAATACAGTCGCTCTTCCAGAGCCCTCAATTAATTTTGTACTACCAGGTATTGTTATGATATTGGCTTCTTTCATAATTAAATAAGAGAAATATCTCATATCTTTTAATATGGTGTGCGTCGTAGTACTATCCAGAAGACATATTTCTTCTTTATTATTTATACGGCCAACTGAGGACTGGGAAGTTTTCATATTATTCAACGAGAAAAAAAATACATCATAAGTAATATTGCAAAATTTAAGAACAAGTTGATGGTACCGCGTCCATTTCGTGAATCCACGGTCTTCCCAAAATTATATTATAAACCATATCAGCTTCCACCACTTGAAAGTCAGTGTTTTTTATCACTCATTTTGTGAAAGTTAATAATGTGATCTTTCATTTGGTAATTACACTTGAATTGTTGAATCCATATAGGGATCGAGCCTTTGGTATGATTTGATCCACTACTTGAATTTCTTCGACCAGTCGTAGCAGTATGATGTTCACTGAGCTACCTGGATTAATCAAAACTCGTTTTATATTAGTATCACGAACCAGTAAAGAAATTACCAATATGTCATTATGTTGTATGAACGGGCCATCAGTATACTAATCATCAAATTTTATTCTTTCTCCCGTTAGGATTTCCGAATATATTTCTCATGTGTTACAGATACTTCAGGTGTCTTCTTCACCGTTGTATATGTTACTCCATTGACTTCTTCAGCCCCAGTTATGACATTTACTGTCCTTTCTAGAGATGGAGGTTTAGGTGGCTCTTCCTCATTCTTCATGTAAGCATATTTATCTTTCTTACTGAATGAGTCAGTGAGACAACCTTTTTTCTTAATAGATAATCGACTTCTCCTTGCAAGACCTGCAATCTACTTCTCTATGCCTATGATTAATATGGAATTTACACCAAAATTCCTGACTTCTTTTGCTCGGTCCGACCTTATTTCTTTAGGCCAACGTACCTTATCTCCCATGTTTCTTAGTACCACTACCAATTCAGAGGTACTTATTGAAATTGTAGTCTGCTAATTTTGGTATGGAATTGTGGTCATTGTATCTCATTGCTTCTCGCTCATTTTCATCCCGTGAGGAAGAATTTACATCTCTCTATCCTGACCTTTAATCATACCATACTTGTTCTAATTTTTGTGCGTGATCCCGCCTTGTAAGTCCCATATTAAGGCTCGTACCTATTTTTGTACTTCTCCGCTCATACTTTGACCTTCAATTGATTCCTGAATATGTTCTTCACTTTTGGCTAGATCATTGTATCATCCTTTATTTGAAGCTTCGTGTTGTACTTATTGTAATTGTTATTTCAGTTATTCTCATAACCTTTCCTTCAATATTCTCGTAGATTCTGAATGCTTTTTATTCAAGTTTCTTGCAAAAGCTATTGTTGTCCAATTATCAGGTATGGGTGGCAATAACATTCTTTCCCCATTGGAAGCGATCCACAAATTCCTTGAGTAATTTTGTTCTTCTTTGTTGTATTTTAAAGATATCCTCCACATGTTTCTCCACTGTTTGGACTTTCAAGTGCGCTTTAATAAATGCATGAACAAGCTCATCAAACAAATCAATTGAATTTTCAGGTAAAAGAGAAACCAAGTTAATACGCCTTTTGTGAGGGTTTCACCAACACCGACTCTATTTATTGCATACAAATCATTGCCTTTGACTCATGTGGAGAATGTTGTCACATGATGTCAAGACCTAAACCGATGGGCCGCGACGGGCACCTGGTACCTTACTCAACCGAGTATCAACATAACATATCTTTCATATCATTCTATCATAGGTAAATGATAGAATGATCACTCGTATACTAAACATAGGCTGACAAGGCCATTTAATCTTTTACGTACATGACATATGTCTACAAGCCTCTAAAAATACATAATTTTCATAAAGATTGGGACAGAGTCCCGACATACCAAACAATACACATCTAACTCATACTAACCAAACAAGCAACTCCGAAGCAAATGGAGTGCACCAACATCATCAGCTGAGCTGATAGCCTAATTGGAGGGCTCTCGACCTATCTATCGGGACCTGCGGGCATGAAACGCAGCATCCCCAGGCAAAAGGGATGTCACTACGAATAATGTACCGAGTATGTAAGGCACATATATAAGTACATAAGAGACATGGAAGAAATATAGAGTATATGACTCAACCTATAAGTCTGAATAACTTTGTAAATCATGAAATAATTATAGTATCATGCATATGCGTATGAATGTCATGTCGTGCATAGGTACATGTTTCATAACATCATCAGCCTCTGAGGGCATCCCATCATATCATCTTGGCCACTGTGGGCAAAATCATCAACGTATACCAGTTGATCTGGTGGTGGTGCGTATATAACGCCATAACCTTTCCCATATCACACACACACACACACACACATATATATATATATATATATATATATATATAGTATATAACGCCATCTGGTCATAGGTCAATATACATGAATGCAATGCATGAAAAGTACATTAATAAAATCTTTCGGAATGTCATAAGACCATTTTGCCTTTGAGTAATATCATTTAGTAAACTTTTTTCAACTTTTGTATTTTTTTTTCCGAGACCCATGAACAGATGATAGAATATTATGATACATGGAAATTCAAGAACACAGATATCTCTAATACTTATATGAATAGAGTCACTTATAGAATTTGTGCATTTACTCATTTCGTTTGTGTCGTATAGATCATGCCAAAAGAAAGAAGGGATAGCCTTAACATACCTGAACCGATTCTCTTGACAATCCCTTTAACACACGTTGATTACAACAACATGTAATGGCGGATCGAAGTAGGAAAAAATTCGTATAATATTATTGAGAAAGATTGCACTGTATTCCCTTAGAATCGCAAAATCTCGTTGCTATATGCAGTATAATTTCGTATGAATTTCCTGAAGGAAGTACGTTACTTGTAGATGCATTTCTCTTAATGAAGTAAAGAGATTTCCTTTAAAGTGTTAGCTCCATCCGTTACTTTACCAAGTATTTCCATGTTTCATTTAATGATGTAGGGAGGTTATATCTTTATCAAAGTGAGTGGACCCCACTATTTGGATTACTTGGCCAAACCATTCTCTAATCATTCCACCTAGCTTCCAAGACTTTGCTTAGTAATTATTTAACCCTTACTTGCTGCCACGTTTTGGGCTTGGTAGGCCTTATCCCAACATCTTAATTAATTATCCACTAATCTTTAATTAATTAGTTAATCTCCCACTAATTAATAATTAACCAATTATTCCACATAATTAAGAATTATCTCAAATTACTTAAAATATTGCTCATTTTTAGCATACCTTAAACACCTCACTATCATGGTCATATGGTACCTTGTATGGTACTAGTCCATAAATATCAGGTATTTTAGCTTAGGCCATATTTTATTCCAAAATGTCAAACTTTGATGAAATTCATTTTCTTCGATTTTCTTACCCTCTCTCCTTCACGAATTTACTCATCACTTGTTTGATTATAAGCATAATGCTTATAATCTCAAAATAATCTCATTCCAGAACTTACGTCGATTAACTTACGACAAAACTTTAACGTACGAAAATGCGGGATATAACATCATTACCCCCTTTGGAATATTCGTCCTCGAATGTTGACTAATGCACTTATCATTATCATAACCTATAGTTCTTCCGAATACGTTAGTACTCTCCTTGCAATCTAGGCAACCGTTCTATGAATAATTCCAAAGGCCAGGGCATCCTTCTCCTCTTGGCCTCTTTCTCGCGCCACGACTTATTGTCAGAATCCTTCCAATCTCATAACTGTTGCTACCTTTCATCATGCAGCCTGTACGACTCTGACCTTGTAAGTGCACATATGCGACTCTTCTTTCCTTTTTCCTCCAATTTTTAGCCAATCTCTAGGCTTCACTTTGTGAACATATACAGAGCTTAGCAAGATGTCCCTCTGGGCATCTATGAGTATACTGAAGTTCTTCTCTCGGTATTTTGTTGAACTTTCGAATATTTTGATATCTTATTTCATAGACCCAGTTATCCATTCGTATGACTTTACTGTATATAGGTAGCTCATACTATATCATAACTCTTACTTCGATTTATCTTGACTGAGGTCTGCTACCAAACTCCAGCTTACTCTTGTTGCTTCCTATATGTATAAGTCCTTTAATGCTTCCTCATTACTTATTCATCCTGAGAATGACGGCCTAATCTCATCTCATACTTTATAACTTTTTCCTTCCATATTGATCTATAATCGACCACTGATAACTTGAACCCTCTTATGTAACACTGCCGCTAGGGCTCCGTCTCATTAGGGGACATCTGAAATGATTAGACTGATCCACCTAGGGGCGATACCAGGCTTCCATAACCGTATTTCATAGTATCCCAATGTGATTCACCTTACGTGGGTATTTTAATCCTGTATAATTCATGAAATCCTCTTCAATTCATTACTCAATCGAAGGCCCAAACGTCATCCTTTATCTTTCACAATTACACCCTCATTCTATTACAAGGGAAGCATTTTATCTTGTCTAAATGTTATTAGTCTTAGACTCCTTTGAGTTCATTCGGGCTATACAGAGCTTTCTATAACTTAGAGAAACCATCAGCTTTCTTATTTTTATGAGCTTAATCCCGAAGACTTATCCATTCTTATCACCTTCTCACTTGCCCTTTCTTATCCTTACTCCTATCTTCCTAAAGCCTTGTCGCTTTACTATACTTTAGCTTGCGACCTATACGTATTTATTTATACTGCTCGTAACCTTCCTTCAACTTGCTTGCATCATAGATTTCCTTGTGTTATTTTGGAACATTAGGCGAGACATCGCATCGTCTCTAACTCTTCTTTACTCTCTTGAGTAGATCTCTCAGTACCTAGAAACCATAGATTGGAAGATATGCCACTGTCGATGCCGCTATTGATACCGAATCCCAGCGCTTCTAGCCTTCTATCCGAAGTATGGATTATTCCCAACCTTCTGCATATGAGTATTTTGTACGTTGTTCACTTTTACCTTACTTACCTTAAAATCTCGCATCACATCTTCTATTTCTTTTACGACCTCCCTTCTACATAGGTATAATTCACATCCACAACTTGAAGCGTCTCTTATAATACTTGTACCTCTAGTGCATACACAATCCGCTGAGAGCTTTATACTAACTTTTTATGAGGCCGGTACTCTTCTAACGGGCTTTATCGTAGAGCTGCTATAGCATATGGTTGTTGTACTATCTCTCATGCACCTCTGATATTAAGAGTGATTATGCAATGTTCTCAATCACGATTTCTATAATTTTTCGTGTTCAATAATTAGACTTCTGATTTACTTAGTTCATGTAACTCATTAGTTTCCTCTTTCTACTGATCAGCCTTTATGTAGGCTTAAGCTATCTTCCAACCTGTGGCTCACGGTATTATTCATTACTTTAGCCTTACATAGATGCTATAGAATATCCATGATACAATCTTCTAACAATTCAATCCTTTGTCTATGACCTAGGCTCAATTCTTTCTTTTAACTTATAACAGAAATCTTTTACGGCTGTATGATTGTCAACATATATGCTGCATGGATAATACTTCAAAATCTTAAGTGCGTTCATAACGTAACTAACTCTGGATCATTGATCGAATAATTCTTTTCGTTCCTTCTCAACTTTCTTTAATCGTAGGTAATTACTATTCTTGGTCTTTTTGCCCCTTGTAGCGTGCATACTTAGCTTATCTTATTTCCCACGCATGCCAGAGTTTTTGTGCAACTCACATGATCTTGAATACTACCTTTTGATTTTTTTTCTTCTTCCCATTCATTAGCCACGATAGGTGCCAATTTCTTATGGGGTGCATATAATGCTGTTGTGAGACTGTTGTTACAAGACCATTTCCTCTTTAGGTCACTGTGCTTAGGTTGAAGCCTTCTTCCTTATTGCCTCAGTTAGCCTTTCGTTGTAGTACTTAGGGAGGACTCTCTAACTCTTGTAAAGCTGCGAGCTTATTACATCGTATTCCTGATAGAATTTTTTGATGTTCGTACTTATCTATAATTATCCTTAGTTACTTACCTCCAAACTCATGTGCTCGTACGGTTGCTTCTGAACTAAAGTTTTGATTGTCTTCATAGTGGCACTTTCTTTTATTTCTGTAATACTCATACGGTACCTTTAACTATCCCAAATCCTATCTGAATATATCTCAAGTATTACAATGTCATAACTGCGAGGGTCAATTCACTATATTGAGTTTTACTTTGTTTATCTTGCACGATCTGTTGACTCGTCTGTAAACTCCTGTTTAGCCATAACTAAGCTCTTCCTTAATCAATTACTAACTACTCATTGGTCCATTCTCATATCAATATTCTGCGTAATCTTTCTTGGGTTATTTCCTTTTGTCTTAACTTACGTCTCGCACTGGCTCCTTATCTATCAATAACATCTCGGGCAGGGACCCTTACTTCCTTTCCTTGACGTTGTGTTGGCATAATGTTCTGGAATCGTACCATATCTGTAGGCTTTGAATAAGTGCAATCTCATCTTTTTTTCATTTTTTTATCACATTTTTCCTTTACCATTCCGTAATTACTAGAACCACTTATTTCTAACTTAATGCCATATCACTCCATATTCTCCCTTTAAGGGAGTACTAAGAGTTGAAGCTACGATGACTTACCTATAGATGTTTTACCTCTTCATCTTTCGCGTCCTTTCACATCATCGGTGACCCTTACTCGCTTTGCGGTAATCCTTCTGTACCAAGGATAACAAAATTCCTTACTCGCGATGGTGACACTTAGTGTAATTGGCACATGCAGTCCCTTAAGCTTAACTTTGCTCACATTGCTTGCTTTAGGGAAGCGTCTTCCTGGATGACCATTCTCTGAATTTCTCAAGAATCTTTTTCTATTATCCATTCTATTAACATTGGAACGCAATATGAAATTCTCATGATGCTGACTATTATCAAATCGCTCAGTCCCTAATTCATGTTCAGTTTATCTTGTTCACCTGTCTATACTGATTTCTATTACTCTGGGATCTAACTTTTTCCTTCTAGTAATCATGTTAGATTCACGAATTTATTTCCCTCGAAATGAGGATGTGACGTTATGACCTATAATTCTGTCATTTTCATTTTTTTAATCTACCATTGTCGTCCATGTTGACATCTTACTCATAATGCTTCATTAACTATATTCTTATTTCCCTGCTAACATTTATATCTATCACTTTTTGAAAACTTCAATAAGACATTCTTTTGCTTTTAGCTCCCCTTTCTCCATCCACTGGCTCTTCGGATTGCTTAACGTTCTCGCTCTACTAGGGACCGGAGCCACACTTTAGGTAATATCTATCCCTTCAAGGCTTCTAGTGCTTATCTTTGTAGTACTCATATCTAGCTGTACTATTTTAGAGTGTACCATCAGGATGCCTCAGAAGGAGATTTATTAGCACTTTTTCAATATCCTTCGGAAACGTCAACTACTACAAACAATCCATCCACCATTTTAGGTTACTCTAACCCCAGCCGGATTCTGATATCCCGTCTATTTCTTAAACCATATATATTAGCTCCTATAGGGAATAACTGAGATCGGTGTGGCCAATTGTACATACCTCTGTTACTGCTGAAGGTAAGTCAAAAGGCTTATATTCCTCTCCCTGAGTTACAAATACTGTTAACCTTCATTAACTGGGTACCTCGTACCCTTCTTAATCTTGCTTCTTTTACTTGCTGAAACTTGTGTCTACCTTCCGATTCTCTTATTCCTTTTTACTGTAAGAGTGGATAGACATTCTTGCCTTAGGGATACTTATCAACAAACTTACACATCTTAGTGCACACATGATCTGCTGGATACCTCATATTTATCCATCATAGGCATGATACAGAAATTGAGTTCCTCTGACTCAACTCTTCCACAACTATATCTCTTACCAACCGTCTTTCTGGATGTAGGCATCGTCGTATTATGAATAAGGTAGAGTTTAGGAAATTGAGTTCTTACAATTGAGCTCTGTCACGACCCATTTCCATAATAGATCATGATGGTGTCCAACACCATTGTCGGGCAAGCCAACGCGGAAACTACCAAATAAGTTCTCATTTTACTTTTACCAAATATTTTTAATAATTCCTTAAGTTAAGATTAGAACAGGCAATAACCAATAATGTATAAAAAATAATTATACAATCCCCAAAATAATAGTCTACTAATGTGTGTACCAAGACCTGATGTCACAAGTTGTGGGCAACTAGTAGAATATACAAAAGAATTACACTATCCTACTGTTCGAAATAGAATAGACAGCAAAAATACATAAGAGAGACTCCTTCAGGCTGCTAAACAGCATGGGAAGGGAAGCAGCTCACCGTAGAAGTCTCGAAATCTGCTCAGGGATGCGCACAAGACTGATAGCCCACCTACCTCAGATCCTGTACAATTAAGTACAGAAGTGTAGTATGAGTACATAAACAATATGTACCCAGTAAGTATCCCGTCTAATCTCGAAGAAGTAGAGACGAGAGGTCGACTTGATACTTACTAGGGTCAAATAATATGAGAAAGAATTTATACTAAGCATGGAAAGCACAATTAATTAACATTTTGTGGCAATAAATAACAGTTCTTTTTCCAGATAATATCATGGGTATCCATTTACGTTTCAAGGCATATACGAAGTTCAGTCCATAGAAAATTACTAAGTAAAGCATGTGCAAGTAACACCGAGGGGCGTATGGCCCGATCCAACATAAAAGTAAATTGTGCATTGCCGAGGGTCGAACAGAACGAACAATAGATGCATCTATTACCCTGCTCGCGAATCACACGTGCGACGCGGTCAAATATAAATAAACTCAACAACAAGCAGACAATAATGTATATCTGAGAAGTAGTTATTCACAGGAACATTCAAATTCTCTTTTAAAAGACTAAGGAAGATAAGGTTCCTCTTAGTAGTCTCACTTACCTTAATCAACATGATTTATACGAATTAGAATTTAACATGAAGTTACAAGAATATCACATAGAGCATGCTTCTGGGTCCTAGACTACCCGGACTTAGCATAATAGCAGCTACGCACAGACTCTCGTCACCTAGTGCATAAGTAACCCCTGCATATAGTAGCAATTAATTAGATTATTACACCTATGGGGACAATTCCCTCTTACAAGGTTAGAAAGGAGACCTACCTCGCTCCAAATATACTTCCAAATGCCAAGAAAGAGCCCAAACTCTCAATTTGGAGCTGAACGATCCAAAGCTAGTTAAATGAGGTAGGAACTAGTCAATATAAGTTCACAAGATCGTATTCTAGCTATTTAAGCAATTCCCTAATACTCAACCCAAGTTTCCTAAAGTTCGATCCCGGGCCCACGTGCCCGGATTCCAAAATATTTCGAAGGAAGTTGTTCGCTATACCCTAAGGATCAATAATATATGATTTCTAATTCATTTCATA
This sequence comes from Nicotiana tabacum, assembly GCF_000715075.1. Taxonomy (NCBI): domain Eukaryota; kingdom Viridiplantae; phylum Streptophyta; class Magnoliopsida; order Solanales; family Solanaceae; genus Nicotiana; species Nicotiana tabacum. The sequence goes on along the minus strand of NC_134080.1, from coordinate 104,298,127 downwards.
ACAAATTTCGTGGTTAAATCTAACTTTTGTTAAAACCCTAAGTTTTGCTCTGACCCCTTGATTTTACCTAAATTCTAGTGTTTAACCTACCTAAGACACAAGTATTAAACTAAGAATAAGTGGGACAAACTTACCTCAAGATGCTAGGTGGAAGTCTTCTCTCAAAAACTCCCAAAATCGCCAATGGAGGAGTGAAAAGTGGTAAAAATGACTTAGAACCCGTATTAAATGAAGCTCACTGCTTCAGCAATTTTCGCATCTGCGATCAGATGCGGTCCCACTTCTGCGAGAAAGAGACCGCATCTGTGAAAATGGGCCAAGCGGGCTGGGACCACTTTTGTGGTCTTAAAGTCGCTTTTGTGGAGCTGCTTCTGCGGTTCCTGGCCTGGCCTGCCTTGGTCGCTTCTGCGATCTCACACCTGCGGTCAACCAACTGTAGGTGCGGTTATGACAGAAGCAGATGCTTCAGCACTTCTAAAAAATTCCAACTTCACTCGAGCCTCGTCTGATTGACGCTCGGGGCTCCCGGGCCCCGCCTAAACATACCAACAAGTCTGAAATCCCGATACGTACCTACTCGAACCTTCGGAACGCCCGAAACAACGCTAAATCCAAGAATCACCCCCTAAAACCAAATGAATCAAACTTATGAACTTCAAGTTCTTAATTTTCCTCTAACGAGCCGAAATGCCCTTAAACTACTCGGAGTGACATCAAATTTTGTGGGCAAGTCTTAAATGTTATATCGGACCTGTACCGGGCTTCGAAACCAACATGCGAACCCGATACCCATGGTATCAATCATTACTACTTTCTTTAAATCCTTAAAACTTTAGATTAACAATTTCTAATAAAAATTCAATACTCGGGCTAGGGACCTTGGAATTTGATTCTGGGCATATGCCCAGGTCCCATATTTTCCTATGGATCCTCCGGGACTGTCGAATCACGAATCCGGGTCCGTTTGCTCAAAATGTTGACCGAAGTCAAACTTAGCCCTTTAAGAAAATCCTAAGGAATCAAATGGGCATATTTCACTCCAAACTCTTCCAAATCCCGAACCAACCATCCTCGCAAGTCGTAAATTAGTTAAAGCAAACGCGGAAAGTTTTATTTAAGGGAACGGGGTTCTAAAAGGCAAAACGACCAGTCGAGTCGTTACAAGCTCTATCTCACGATCTAGAGTCAGGAGAAAGAATGACAGTCCTAAATTCCCTGTAGCCTCATGCTTAGAAGTGTGGTGCACGACACACCTATAAACAAGACTCCACTAGACACGGTTTGTAGACTCCCTAGGACAGAACTGCTCTGATACCACTTTTGTCACGACCCAAACTGATGGGCCGCGACGGGCACCCGATACCTTACTCAACCGAGTACCAACATAACGTATCTTTCATATAATTCTATCATAGGTAAATGAACCGGAGTAAAGCATGAGGGAATGCAAACTTATACATATGCAGTCCGGGCCTATAAGACCAAAATGATCACTCGTATACTAAACATAGGCCGACAAGGCCATTCAATATTTTACGTACATGACATATGTCTACAAGCCTCTAAGAATACATAATTTTCATAAAGATCAGAACAGAGTCCCGCCATACCAAACAATATACATCTAACTCATACTAACCAAACAAACAACTCCGAAGCAAATGGAGCGCACCAACATCTTCCGCTGAGCTGATAACCTAATTGGAGGGCTCTCGACCTGTCTATCGGAACCTGCGGGCATGAAATGTAGTGTCCCCAGGCAAAAGGGACATCAGTACAAATATTATACTGAGTATGTAAGGCACATAAATAAGTACATAAGAGACATGGAAAAAATATAGAGTACATGACTCAACTTGTAAGTCTGAATAACTTTGTAAATCATGAAATAATTATATTATCATGCATATGCGTATGAATGTCATGACGTGCGTAGGTACATGTTTCATAACATCATTAGCCTCTAAGGGCATCCCATCATATCATCTTGGCCACTGTGGACAAAATCATCAACGTATACCAGCTAATCAGGTGGTGGTGCGTATATAACGCCATAACCTTTCCCATATCCCATAAACATATATATGCATACATATATACATGTATATAACGTCATCTGATCATAGATCAATGTACATGAATGCAATGCATGAAAACTGCGTTAATAAAATCTTTCGGAATGTCATAAGACCATTTTGCCTTTGAGTAATATCATAAAGTAAACTCTTTTTAACTTTCGTATTTTTTTCCCGAGTCCCATGAACAGATGATATAATATTATGACACATGGAAATTCAAGAACACAGATATCTCTAATACTTCTATGAATAGAGTCATTTATGGAATTTGTACGATTTGCTCATTTCGTTTGTGTCGTATAGATCATGTCAAAAGAAAGAAGGGATAGCCTTAACATACCTGAAAAGATTCTCTTGACAATCCCTTTAACACACGTTTATTATAACAATACGTAATGGCGGATCGAAGTAGGGGAAATCCGTATATAATATTCTTGAGAAAGATTACACTGTATTCCCTTAGAATCGCAAAATCCCATTGCTATTATGCAGTATAATTCCGTATGAATTTCCTGAAAGAAGTACGTTACTTGTATATGCATTTCTCTTAATGAAGTAAAGAGATTTCCTTTAAAGTGTTAGCTCCATCCGTTACTTTACCAAGTATTTCCATGTTTCATTTAATGATGTAGGGAGGTTATATCTTTATCAAAGTGAGTAGACCCCACTATTTGGATTACTTGGCCAAACTATTTTCTAATCATTCCATCTAGCTTCCAAGACTTTGCTTAGTCATTATTTAACCCTTACTTGCTGCCACGTTTTGGGCTTGGTAGGCCTTATCCCAACATCTTAATTAATTATCCACTAATCCTTAATTAACTAGTTAATCTCCCACTAATTAATAATTAACCAATTATTCACATAATTAAGAATTATCTCAAATTGCTTAAAATATTGCTCATTTTTAGCATACCCTATACACCTCACTACCGTGGTCATATGGTACCTTGTATGGTACTAGTCCATAAATATCGGGTATTTTAGCTCCGGCCATATTTTATTCCAAAATGTCAAACATCGACAAAATTTATTTTCTTCGATTTGCTTACCCTCTCACCTTCACGAATTTACTCATCACTTGTTTGAAATAGCATAATGCTTATAAACTCAAAATAATCTCATTCCCGAACTTACATCGATTAACTTACGACAAAACTTTAACGTACGAAAATGCGGGATGTAACACATGATCTCGTGGATCAGAAGTTCCATCATACTTAGGAATATCTTGCATCTTGAACTTCTTTGGTATTGGTAATGGTCCCCAGATTCACCATATCCTCGGTTGTCTGATTACAATCTCAATATTAGCTTATTAAAACTGGTTTCAGATATGAGAAACATCAAAGAGGCAAGATTTCCGAAACCAATTCAGTCAGATCCTAGTCAAAGAGATCCTAATCTATAGTGTGAATTCACAGGACGCATGGCCACATGATTGGGGACTGCCGACATCTTCGTGAAGATGTTGCAGCGTTATTGAAGAATGGTCATCTTAGAGAATCTCTAAGCGATCGGTCCAAGAAAATTAAGGGAGGAATTGAGATGCAACGGAACCAGCCAAAGCGGCTGTAGGGGCACCTCGTCTAACAATAAACATGATTTTTGGTGGAGTTGAAGTAAATGGGGTGACGTTTTCAGCAGCAAAGAAGACAAAAATATCGGTAACTCATGGCAAGAGAGTCTGAAAAGCATCAGAAGATGATGAAATTATCTTCACGGAAGATGTTGATGGCCTTCTTTTACTACACAACGACGCTCTCCTAATATCACTTAATATTTTAGATTTTAAATTACACCTGTGTTGGTTGTTCTAGGTAGTTTTAAATTAAACCCGAGCATAAATGGGCTAAACAGGCCGGGCCAAACGGTCTCGGGCTTAACGATCCTGGAAGGTGGAACCGGCCCACTATGGGCCTAAGCCCACATGGTCCCGAGCTAAATGGGCCGGGCCCACGGGCCTAAATGGGCCTAAGTGTTCCAGGCTATTTTTTTATCTAAGGCAATTTCTTGTAAATTATATTATATAATTGTGACTTAAATCTTCTAATTCAAATTTAAACACAAAAAAATTGTAAAGAAAGATAATCACAGTCATTAACACTTCTACCAATATCAGTAGTAATAGCAACGCGACAATTTATATGAGTAAATAAATAGCGCAAATATTGTTCATATTCATGTTTATATTTATAAATATCGCTCTTTACGGTTGCGCGAGGCCATCCTTTATAAGTAGGATTAAAAACTCTTCTTATACAATGCACAAAGTGAGGGTTAGCAGGAAAACTATAGGGTAACCACATAACAGTAACCATTTTTGCCAATTCTTCACGATCTTTATTTGGATCGTATTGTAAAATGCCACCGGTAACAGTGTTAATTTCCGGTTGAACTAGATTTGACCCGGTACTAGGGTTAATCTGAGTACCTACACTTGTCCCCTCTTGTGCAACTTTTATTTGAAGAAATTTAGCTTTATCTTTAGGGTGTGTCTTTATGTGTCTAGTCAAAGTACCCGTACCGCTACGGTCTCCAGTAAATTTATGCGCCATCAAAGTTCCACAAGTTTTACACTTAGCCTTATTTTGATCTCTTAGTTGAATAAAAAAGTGCCAAATAAGAGATGTTTCGCACCGTCTAGAAGGTTGTCTATTAAAAGTAGGGGTTACTACAGGAGGGTCAGGTGGGGCATCATTTGGATTATTTTCAGTTGGGTTAACAACAGGACCTGTAGGTGTATTATCTAAATCCGGTTACGTTTCATCTAAATCATCATTTTCCTCATCATTTTCATCGATAGTTGGATTATCATAAAGAGTATTCATGTATTCATCATTTAATTGTTGACCTGGTGCAATATCATGGTAAAATTAACTATCGGTAAATTGAAAACAAGGGTTATCACTATCAAGATGTGACGACCCGGCCAGTCATCTCATGAGTTATCGCTCTGTTTTCCCCATTTCTGCTTCTTTATGCTTTGTTTATCCATGTTATGTGATATCGTGTTGGTCGAATCAAATCCGAAAGGAATTTGGTAAGGTTTGAGACACTTAGTCTCTTTTGAGGGATCTTAAGCTGGAAAAGTCAACCGGATGTTGACTTATGTGTTAGAGGGCTCGAAAGTGAATTCTGATGGTTCGGTTAGCTTCGGGAGGTGATTTGTGACTTAGGAGTGTGACCGGAATGAGTTTTGGAGGTTTGGAGTAGATTTAGGCTTGAATTGGTGAAGTTGATATTTTGGCGATTTCTGATCGATAGGCGAGATTTTGATGTAGGGGATGGAATGGAATTTTGAGAGTTGCAGTAGTTCCGTTGTGTCATTTGGGATGTGTGTGCAAAATTTTAGGTTATTCGGACGTGGCTTGGTTGGGTTTTTGATCAAAAGCGTAATTCGAAAGATTTTAGAAAGTTTGGCTTGAATCTGATATGTTTTGGGTGATTTGATGTTGTTTGAGGTGTTTTGATGATTGGAACAAGTTTGAATAAGGTTTTAGGATATGTTGTTGCCTTTGGTTGAGGTTCCAGGGGCCTCGGGTGAGTTTCGGGTGGTCTATCGGATCATTTTTGGAGTTAGGAAATTGCAGAAAATCTGTTCAGCTGTTGTAGAGATTTTACCCTTCGCGTTCGCGAAGAGGCAGTTGAGGAAGGCAAGGATTAAGCCTTCACGTTCGCGAGAAGGGCTTCGCGTTCGCGGAGGGCTGGGAAGTGGTGCATCGTGTTCGCGAGAAGGTCTTCGCGATCGCGTAGAGGAATTTGGGTCAGATGAGTTCGAGGTCAAGTGTTCATCGCGTTCGCGGAAGAGTGAGCGCGTTCGTGAAGGGTAAGGTAGAGGAAGCATCGCGTTCGCGATAGTCATGTCACGTTCGCATAGAGGAAAAGTTGTTCAAAGTAAGTTTGTGCTTCGCGAACGCAAGGGTTTGACCGCGTTCGCGAAGAAGGAATTTATGCCTGGGCAGAATGTTTTTAACTCATCTTGTCTGCGATTTTAGGGCTCATTTCCTCCATAGTTGGCCATTTTGGGAGATATTTGAAGGAGATTGAAGAGGGATTCAAGGGGAATCGTTGGGAGGTAAGATTCTTGGACTTAAAACTCGATATTTATGTGAATTCCACCTAGAAAATCATGGAAATTAAGCTAAAAGTTGAAGAAACTAGGGCTTGGAAATTTGGACTTTTAATTTGAGATTTGAAGGACCATTTGGGGTCGGATTTGAGAACTTTTGATATGTATGAACTCGTGGGGAGATAAGGAATCTATTGCTGTAAAAATTTCTGAATTTCGAGACGTGGGCCCGGGGGTCGGATTTTGGCAATTTCGGGATTTGTGCCATTTATTGCTTGTTTTCGCTTGGACTTCATTTCCTTAGCATATTTTGACGTCCTCGTTCTAATTTTGGATAGATTCGACGCGCGTGGAGGCCGATTCGAGGGGCAAAGGCATCGCGAGCTAGAGATTTAGCCGGTTCGAAGTGAGTAATGATTGTAAATGATGTTCTGAGGGTTTGAGACCTTGGATTGCACATCATAGTGCTATATTGAGGTAAGGAACATGCTTGATAAGGTCGTGCACTATTGGGGATCGTGACTTAGTCCGTCCCGATTGATGATTTTACCGCATATTTGATTGAAAACTATTTGCTATCATTATTATTTGGGCTGAATGCCACATTTGGGCCTTGTGCCAACTATTTGAACCCTTCGGGGCTTTTTATTGATATTTCCTCACTGTTTTGACTTTATACCTGAACTCAGTCATGTTAATTTCCACTGTTTTACTACTCAGCCATGTTTACTCAGTTTTTAAGACTTAAATGATATTTTAAATGATGTTTGGACTGAGAAACATTGCTTTACAATTGCCCGAGAGGCTTGTGATGATTTTTGACTGAGTATGGCCGGGGGACTACAATGTGAGGAAACACTGATACTGATTTGAGGCCAAGGGCCTGAGATATGTATGCCATGAGGTGGCTTGATTGATATGAGGCTTAGGGCCTAGATTTGATGCCATGAGATGGCTTGTTATTGCGCTTGGGCCGTAAGGGGCCCCTCCAAGAGTCTGCACACCCTCAGTGAGCGTGGGTACCATTGTGATGTGAGATTAAGCCCGAGGGGCTGTTATTGTTCTGAGATGTTGCCCGAGGGGCTGTTATTGTTCTGAGATATTGCCCGAGGGGCGGATGTGGTGACACTGTGCTCGAGGGGCGAACTTCTATTTGTTTACTTTACCTTAATTACCTGTCAATTACTTTTTTACTTGCTGAAAGAGGATTTTACCTGATTTTCCATTGTTTTACTATTTTTAAATGGTTTTACTGCTTCATTGTAGAATGCCTTGTGCCTTACGTATTTTCTTACTTCCAGTCGTTATTTACATTTGTTACTCATTGAGTTGGAGTACTCACTTTACTCCCTGCACTCTATGTGCAGATTCAGGCGTAGCTGATCCCGCTCCCGAGTGCTTATTCATCCCAGCTTCAGGCGGATCTTCAAGGAGTCTTTAGGTAGTTGTTGGCGTTTGCAACCTGGAGCTCCTCCCTATCTATTTCCTTTATGTCCTTAGTTCAGTATTTAAAACTCTATAGTTACATTTGAGGATTCTGTATTGTTAGATGCTCGTGACTTGTGACACCCCGGTTAGGGTTATGTCGGGTTGTATTTCCGCTACTTATTATCACTAAATCATGTTTTAGACTGCTTTTATGTTGTTTATCTGCTTTAACAAGTGAATTGGATTTAACTGGCTTGCCTTGTCTTCACGAGAGGTGCCATCATGACCGGGTTCGGGGTTAGGGTCGTGATAAGTTGGTATCAGAGCCTAGGTTACATAGGTCTCACGAGTCATGTGCAGGTTTAGTAGAGTCTCGCGGATCGGTACAGAGACATCTGTATTTATCCTTGAAAGGCTGCAGAACCTTTAGGAAAAATATCATATTCTTGAAATTCTTGTCATGCGAACTTGTTGAGCCGAGTACTAAACTTTTGTTATTCTATTCTCTCACAGATGGTGAGGACACGCGCTACTGGTTGGGGTGGACGACCACCAGTGCCACCGGTTGTGACCACCAGAGGCCAAGGATGCGATCGTGGTCGTGGTAGAAGCAGAGTAGCGAGGGTAGCACCTGTAGATCCTCCAGCTGCCCCAGTTCAGGACCAGGTCCTAGCTATGGGTGCTCTAGCAGCACCATCTCAGGCACCAGCTGTGCCTATTGTGATTCCGGGTCTTTAGGAGGCCTTGGCACAGATCTTATCAGTTTGCACTGGCCTGGCTCAGGTGATTTCACCACTACAGTCGCAACTACTTCTCAGGCCGGGGGAGGCAATCAGACTCCCGTCGCTCGCACACCTAAGCAGGTCGTGCAGGGACTTCAAACGCCGGGGGCACATCCAGCCCACCTGGTTGCAGCTGCTTAGGACTATGTAGTTCCTACCATGCCTGAGGACGAGTATCATAGGTTGGAGAGGTTTGGTAAACTTCAGCCTCCGTCATTCAGTGATGCAGAGGGCGAGGATGCCCAGGGTTTTCTGGACAAGTGTCAGAAGATGCTTCGTATAATAGGTATTTTGGAGACCAGCAGGTCGCTTTCACTACTTATCAGTTTTCAAGAGTTGCTTTCACTTGGTGGGAGGATTTTGAGAGGCGTAGGCCTGTTGGTGCAACACCCCTTACCTAGCAGCAGTTCTCCGTTCTCTTTCTGGAGAGGTATGTGCTGCAGTCTCGTCGAGAAGAGCTGCGCAGGCAGTTTGAGTGGTTGCATTAGGGGGAGATGACCGTGTTGCAGTATGAGTTGAGGTTCTCTGAGTTGTCTCGTCATGCCATCTAGTTGGTCCCGACAGATAGAGCGAGGATTAAGAGGTTTGTTGATGGTATTACTTATCAGCTTCGTATTCTCATGACCAGGGAGAGGGTGACTGGTGCTACTTTTGAGGAGGTTGTGGATATTGCCCGTGAGATTGAGTCTATTCATCGCTAGGAACGAGAGGAGAGGGAGGCCAAGAGGCCTCGAGGATCTAGCAGCTATAGTGGTGCTCTTTCGAGGGGCCAGTTTCAGCGTGGTAGAGGCCGTCCATTCAAGCCTTCTCACCCAGCTCGCCCAGGTTATCGTGGGGCGTCTTCGAGTCATGGTTATCACAGTTCTCAACAGGGCCAGTCTTCACTTAGTGCCCTTCCAGCTCAGAGTTCGACCTGTGCTCCATCAGTCTAGGGCTCTTCTATGTCGAGTGCATCTACTAGTCACTTCGGTGTGAGGGGTTCCCTTCAGCCCCCTTCTCCAGCACCTGGGAGTTGTTATGAGTGTGGTGATATGGGCTACGTGTGGAGGCAATGTCCTCGTCGTGTTGCTAGTTCGTCCCAGCAAAGGGGTCAGTCATCGATTTTAGCGCCAGTTTCTTCACCACCACCTGTTTAGTTGGCTAGGGGTGGAGGTTAGTCAGCTAGGGGTCGCCCCAGAGGGGGAGGTTGATCAGGGGGCGGTCAGGCCCATTTCTATGCACTCCCAAGCAGACCCAATGCGATTGCTTCAGATGCTATCATTACAGGTATTGTTTCAGTCTTCCATAGATATGCCTCTGTATTATTTGATCCCGGTTCCACCTTTTCTTATGTGTCATCATACTTTGCTCGTTATTTAGGTATGCCCCGTGAGTTTCTTGCTTTACATGTTCATGTATCTACCCCGGTGGGCGATACTGTTGTTGTAGACCGTGTGTATCGGCCGTGTGTGGTGACTATTGGGGGTCTGGAGACCCGAATGGATCTATTGCTATTGAGCATGGTGAATTTTGATGTCATTTTGGTCATGGATTGGTTATCTCCGTGTCGTGCTATTCTGGATTGTCATACTAAGACAGTCACATTGGCTATGCCGGGTGTGCCACGGATCGAGTGGCGAGGTGTGACTGATTATGTTTCTAGTAGAGTGATGTCTTTCTTGAAGGCCCAGCGTATGGTTGGGAAGGGTTTGTCTTTCATATCTAGTGTTGGTGAGGGATGTCGGAGCTGACACTCTTAGTATTGATTCTCTTCCACTTGTGAGGGATTTTCGCGATGTGTTTCCTGCAGACCTGTCGGGCATGCCCTCGGACAGGGATATCGATTTTGGTATTAACCTGGTGCTGGGCACTCAGCCTATTCTATTACGCCATATCGTATAGCACCAGCAGAGTTAAAGGAGTTAAAAGAGCAGCTTCAGGAACTCCTTGATAAGGGGTTCATTCGGCCTAGTGTGTCACCTTGGGGTGTGCAGGTTCTATTTGTGAAGAAGAAGGAAGGCACTATGAGCATGTGCATTGATTATAGGCAATTGAACAAGGTAACAATTAAGAACAAGTATCCTTTGCCTCGCATTGATGATTTATTCGACCAGCTTCAGGGAGCGAGGGTGTTCTCCAAGATTGATCTTCGTTCAGGTTATCACCAGTTGAAGATCAGGGATTCAGATATTCTTAAGGCGGCTTTCAGGACCCGATATGGTCATTATGAGTTCTTGTTGATGTCTTTTGGGCTGACCAATGCCCCAGCGGTGTTCATGCATTTAATGAACAGTGTGTTCCGGCCTTATCTTGATTCATTTGTCATAGTCTTCATTGATGATTTTCTGGTGTATTCGCGTAGTTAGGAGGCGCACGCAGAGCATTTGAGAGCTGTGTTGCAGAGATTGAGGGAGGAGAAGCTTTATGCAAAATTCTCCAAGTGTGAGTTTTGGCTCAGTTCAGTGGCTTTCTTGGGGCACATGGTGTCCATCGAGGGTATTTAGGTTGATCCGAAGAAGATAGAGGCGGTCCAGAATTGGCCCAAACCATCCTCAGCCACAGAGATTTGCAGCTTTCTTGGTTTGGCAGGTTATTATCGCCTGTTTGTTCAGGGATTCTCATCTATCGCATCGCCCTTGACCAAGTTGATTCAAAAGGGTGTTCCATTTGTATGGTCGGACGAGTGTGAGGAGAGCTTTCAAAAGCCATGCAGCAACAAGCTCCACCTCCTCAAGAACAAGAAAACCAAATACCAGGACCAGTAGAAGCAATAATGGAGGAGGAGGAAGAACCCATCAACCTAATCTTAGAGTGAGTCCTAGAGTTCTCAAGTCTAGACGGGATAAAGGTATTTCTCTTCAGTGAGATGCAAGAGAAGAGGCATGTGCTCAGTTGCCCACTGGAACTCTTCAAGTGCTCGATGGATATCAGACCACCTCAAGATCCAACAGTGGGCAATAGAGCCATGATCCTAGTGCCATCATTGAGAAGGAATCTTGTGTTTCCAGGAGGGATTAGGGAGAACGGGGAACCAGGAAACTCAACCATTAATCAAGCCATGAATCGCCCAACCAACATCATTTATATGGAATATAAGGGGAGGAAACAATGACAATTTTAGAAGGAATTTCAGGGAAATGGTTGATACCTATAGACCTTGTTTAGTAACTCTTCTTGAAACAAGAATGGTGAACCATGCAGAATTGCTCAATGACTTTGGCTTTACGGAATTGATAGAGGTTCCAGCGGAGGACCACTCAGGAGGCATGGTTATGATGTGGAACCACGAAGTAGTTAGTGTCCATAATGCAGTTCGTAGAAACCAGGAGATCCATGCAACAATAGAGGTAATTCCTATTCGTAAAAGGTGGCTCTTTTCTTCAATTTATGCTAGTACTAATATTCATAATAGAAACTTGATGTGGGATAACTTAGAGCACATTAGTACGACAAACAAAGGACCTTGGATAGTTGGAGGTGACTTCAATGATATCTTAGCTTCAAATGAAAAATTTGATGGTAGACCTATCAAAGATAATAGAGCTAATTTTATTGGTCTAAGTTAAATTCTTGTAATCTAATAGATTTAGGGTTAAAAACGTGTAAGTATACATGGTCGAACCTTAGACATAGAAACAAGGGTCTCATCATGGAACGTTTAGACAAAATTTTAGGAAATGAAGACGGGATTGATTTATTCCCAAGAAAGCTCTATAATTCATCTACCCAAAACCCACTTAGACCATAACCCCTTATTACTTGAATTAACTCCTAAAAATAGGTTACACAATAATGCACCCTTTAGATTGGATACATTCTGGTGCAAGCATATCAAACTATTGTAGAAAATAATTGGCTAAGGAATGACTATTTGAAAGGCAGCCCAAATTTTATAGACAATGTTAAGCCTTGAAAAAATATTACTTTTGGCAACATAATGAGGAAAAAAAAAGTTACTCGCTAGGCTTCAAGGGATCCAAAATTCCATCAATTACACTACTAGTATTTTTCTTCAAAAATTAGAACAAGACTTAAAAAGGGAGTATAATGTTATCCTAAAAATCGAGGAAAACTGCTGGAAATTAAGGTCTAGAATTTTATGGCTAAACGAAGGTGATACAAATACTAGATTTTTCCATATCACTGCTACTAATAGAAAAAGAAGAAACAAGGTTAATTTCTTTAAATAATGGAAACTGGATTAATGATCATCACCAAATTATGTCTCATGTCCTCAACTTCTTTACAAATTCCTTCACAACCTCTCACTCCTCTAATAAGTGGAATGCCCCACTAGGTAGTACTTCCTCATATCCAAAGATAGACCTTATATCCTTGGATGCACCCTTACTAGATATTGAAATCAAAAGGGCTATATACTCTTTCAAACCCTTTAAGGCCCCAGGACCGGATGATCTACATCCATTTTTTTCCAGAAATATTGGAAAATCATAGGGCAATCAGAAACAAATCTTTGTCACAACATATTCAATACACAAGAAGTCCCAAAAGAGATTAACAAGACCTACCTATGACTTGTACCAAAAATTCCTAATGCCAATAATATTAGGAATTTCCGACCAATTGGTCTATGTAACACCATCTGCAAAATTGTGACAAAAATTCGTTCTAATAGACTAAAGCCTTTCCTGGATCTCTTAATAAGCCCTTACCAAGCTAGTTTTATGAAAAATAGAAGAGCGGCTGATAATGCAGTTATTATACAAGAAATAGTTTCAAAATTTAAAAAGATGAAGGGCAAACGAGGCCAAATGATTCTAAAAATTGACCTAGAAAAAGCCTTTGACCGTTTGGAATGGTCATTTGTTCACCACACTCTGAAATATTTCAACTTCCCTCCTAAATTCTGTAAGCTTTTACTAAATTGCATCTCAACAAGTAGTATAGCTATTCTAATAAATGGATCTGTCACAAAGTTCTTTGAGCCTAGTCGTGGCATCAGGCAAGGTGATCCCATTTCACCTTATATTTTCATTCTATGCCTAGAAATGCTAACTAGATATATCAATCACCAAGTTGACACTAAAAATTGGGATCCAATAACCTTAGGGAAGAACTGCCCAAGTTTTTCACACCTTTTTTTTGCTGACGATCTTACTCTAATGGCTAAGGTTAATAAAAATCATGCCATGCTATTAACAATGGCCTAGACCTTTTTTGTAACCTTTCTGGGCAATGTATTAACAACACCAAATCAAAAATTCTCTTTTCTAAAAATTGCACCCCTTCCCTTATCAAATCTTCGTCTAGTACACTAGGAATAAAGAATTGTGATAACTTCGGTACTTACCTAGGTTTCCCAATTCTTAATAATTGTCCAAGACCTAGAGATTTCCAATTTATTATTGACAAAATGAGATCTAAGCTAGCTTCGTGGAAATTAAAATTCATTAACATGGCAGGCAGAACTACCCTAGCTAACTCGTGCCTTAACTATATTCCCAATCACTATATGCAGTACACCCTTCTCCCAAAAAATACCCTCAATAAGATTGACAAAACTCATAGGGATTTTATATGGGGTAGCACTATTGAAAAAAGGAAAATACACCTTATAAATTGGTCTACTGTGTGTCAACCTAAAAATAATGGAGGCTTAGGCATTCACAGTGGCAGATCAAAGAATTTATGTATATTAGCAAGTCTTGCATGGAGACGTCCAAAAATTTCTATAACCCCTTGGGCTCGACTAATCATATCCTTCTACTGTCTAAACAAAAATATTAATAGAAACTCCTTCATCTAGAAAAGTATCCAAAAAGGCTAGGATATTTGCTCTAAAGGTATCTCTTGGTCACCTCACTACCTCAGCAACATGAATATTTGGGAGAACAACTGGATAACTAATATGGAAAACCTTAGAAGGGAAGTAACGAGTCCTCTATCCACAACTGACCTTTCAATAAAAATAAGAGATATTTGTGACAAAAAATCTTGGTGTTTTGATAATATAGCATGGACCTTCCTAACAATATCAAGGATAATATCTCTAATACAAATATTCGCAAGAAAGGGCCTAACAAAGATATCTCTATATGGTCCCTAACCACAAAGGGTTTTTTCACATCTAAATCGTGTTATGACTTAATAGAAATTCCTTCACCCAATGAATTCGAAATCTCCTGGATTTGGAACCTAAATTGCCCTAATAAAATTAAATTTCTCTTGTGGCAATGTCTCCATAATAGACTTCCATGCCGGAAATACCTCTCACAAATTGGCATGAATATTGACCCTTTGTGCCCTATTTGTAAGTGTCACGAAGAAGAGACTATAAGCCACATTTTCCTTCACTGTCAGGTGGTAAAATCCTTTTGGGATAAACTAGGGTAGGATAATTCGAAAAACAAGAACATTAAGCATTATCTCCTTCAAATAAAAAGCTTAGACTTCACCCTCTCAAATAACCTTCTAAACTGGAATTACTTTTTCCCTTTTTCCATTTGGCATATTTGGATCAATAGAATTAATAACAATCAAAACAACACGGACTTTCCTATCAATATTAACCATATCATCCAAAAAACAATTGAATTTATTCTTCTCATTGGAAAAGGTCCTAGCACTTGTACCAAAATCCCTATTCAGATTAAATGGAACAAGCCACCTAGAGGGTGGTTTAAACTAAATATCGATACTAGTTTTAAAAATCACAATGATAGAACTGGCCTTGGAGGAATAATCAGAGATACCTATGGGAATTGGATAGTTGGATTTGCTAAGACTACCTAGGCTACTAGATCACTACATGCAGAAATGAAAGCGCTCATGGAGGGGTTAAAAACAGTACAAGAATGGAGAATGTTCCTGCTAGAAATAGAGACGGACTCCACGGAGGTCATTTATTCATTACATCAAGGCAACAAGCTATATAATACCATTATTGATAACTGCAGGTTGTTCATGCACCAACAGAAGATGATCCTCCAGCACACTTTCAGGCAAGGGAATATGACTGCACATCACTTGGCAAAGAAAGCAAGGCAAAAAGGGAAGCACGTTTTTGTATTACCACCATGCTATGTAAACTCTCTAGTAGAAAGTGACCAAAAAGAACTCTATATTTGTATTAAGACTTTATCTTATGATGCTTGTAATATCCTAGCAAGCTTATGAAATCAAAGTGTTCTTAATGACAGAAACTATGAAGGCTATGTACGCAACAACTAGTTATTAATATATATTATTCCTGTTTGCTAAAAAAAAAGAAAATTTAAGAAGCCATTTTTCAATTATTTCTTTAAAGAGTGCCACCTTGCAAAGTTGTTGAAAAGTCACTTAATGACTCATGTTTGTGGTTGCCATGTTAATATCTTTGTCTTTATCCAAAGACTTTAATTCATCATCCATTAATTAATAATTAACTTGTTAATTCCCCCATTATCCAATAATTCACATAATTAAGGATTATCTCAAATTAATTAAAATACTACTCACTTTTAACACACCTTATACACCTTACATTCCTGGTCATGTGGTACCTTGTATGGCACTAGTCCATAAATATCGGGTATTATAGCTTGGGCCGTATTTTATCCCAGCATGTCAAACTTTGACAAAAAATCATTTTCTTTGATTTGCTTACCCTCTCACCTTCACGAATTTACTCATCACTTATTTGAAATAGCATAATGCTTATAATCTCAAAATAATCTCATTCCTGAACTTACGTGATTAGTTTACGACGAAACTTTAACGTACGAAAATACGGAATGTAATATCTCATTTCCGAGCTTATATCAACTTACTTATGGCGTACTTCCATGTACGAAAATATGGGTTCTAACACCAATGCTCTTCCAATCTTCTGTTGGTCAAAAGTTCCCTCAAAATCATATTTTTGGTGTATTTATACCATACAGAAATGATCTGGGCGGAATTACCCTTTCCAAGATGAAATGAGAAACTGGGCTGCTTAAATACACAGGCGCGGCGTGCCTTGAAACACACCATGCGCTGCACTAATGGGGATTTTCAGAGAGTATTTTTTGGCAGGCAGGCCTTCGTTGCACTATCGCGATGCGTTGCGCCATGCGGTGCAATAGTGCAATTTCTCAAAGTAGGAATTTATCTCAATTTTTAACATCCGAACTTGGTCCTCGACCCCCTAAACGCGATTCCAGTTCACTTTCTTGGGCAAACTTCAAAGCTCCAAATCATTCATTTTAGCTCTAAAATTGCTTCCTAATGCGGAATCACTTCCTACAAGGCATAATGGAGGTAATAAGTACAACCATCGTTATTTAAGCTCAAACGCAAATAAAGTGCAGTAATTAGAGTATAATACATAGCTAAAATACGGGGTCCTAGCCTAACATCGTGATTCTCTTTGAGTCCACCGTGGAAGATGATCCATGAAAAGAAAAAGCCCAAGGGACATCTACTATTCCTTCTCGGTCAGTTTCTACGCTCCAAATCACCCCGCAACACCAATTTGGCCGCTTTCCTTCACCTATGTTTCACCTTGTTAATTGTAACAAAATATTATCATTTTTTAGAGATAAGATGAGTAAGTATGTCAGGCGTACTGCAGTGAAATACGTGTACATGCACTAAAATTTGTCATACTTCACATATATTATCAACAATCTGCTCATCGAAATTTTAGATAAATAAGAAAATACAAAATATGAGATATTTTAAATCGAACCATGTTTGACTCAAAAGATATCGAAACCTTTTTGAATAAATCAATCAAAGAAAATGAAGGGGTAAATCTTAGCTAAGTATAATAATATCTAGAACAAAAGATATACAAGGAGAATACAAAGGATAAGATTTCTTTATCTTGTTAAGACGAACCCTTAAACAATAATGACATCAATCGTTTATGTAAGCAAGTGTTATAGCAAGTGTTATAAGTTAGAAAAATGCCTAGAGAGCTTACAAGGTTGTTTTACGCTCTATATATAAGGGATAAACCCCTTCTAATCCCTAAAAGACAAGTCATAGGGAATATTCAAAAGAATATTCCTAATGTCCCCCAATGGGCCTACACTGCTGCAAAAGTCGTACAGTCTCTTGTTCGCCTGTAGGTCGTCCCCTACATGATGTAGAGCTAAGAGGATCTCGTCATTTGTCTACTCATCAACGGTCGTGGTTGTCCAAATTTGGACCCATACAATTAGTCCCCCCACTTGTCGAGGTTGCAACTTGGTGCGTTCTCGATAAGCAGATACCATGCGTTCTTATGGAGAAATTTGATCCTACGAGGCATTATGGCTTGGCCAATAATGGGCGGTCAGCGTGCTCAGGAAGACACCAGGTAGTGTATTTTACCGGGAAATGACGTCATCTCCACGTGCGTCATCATTATGCGTGTTTTTGAGACAGGGGTTTGATGGATTGCCGCTTCAATTTCGGTGCCACTTTGCGACCTTTCGCTTCGATTCTGGCGCCACCCAATCCTATAAATAGGTGGAGGGTTTGTGTTTTCAAAAACTCTTTGCCATTTCATTTCTGATTATCCTTTCTCATCCTTCCCAAGTTTGTTCTAACAACCTTCTGCCTTCTCCCATTCTTCGCTCACAACCTTTTCTGTTGTTCTAATACCTTTTTAATTGAAAACATGCCAAGATCACATCGATCTCGTGAGGGGGTTTCTAAGGCCGCCCCATTGTCCGTGGCGCCCCCTCAGGTGGTAAGGATATGATGATAGAAGAAGGGGATAGCCTTCCTACGGTGAAGGAGTTGCTGCCAAGTCACCTCATGTCTCGAAGCGACTTCCTCAAAGATCCTTCTCCTACTCCGACCCTCGTACTCTCTGAAATGGAACAAGTCCATATTGATGCTCTCCGTGCAAAGTATGGCATCCCCGCTCATGTTGACATGGTTCCAGCAGGAAGGGATTTCGTGTAAGTCCATAGACCTGGGTACTGCGCTTTTTATGAGTACCCTTTCGTGATTGGTTATTCTTTCCCCCTCCTTCCATTAGCGGAAGAGTTATGTAGATTCTATCAAGTTTTCCCAGCACAACTTTTGCCATACACGCTCAAGATACTCCTATTGTTGACAAAGTATGCGGAGTTGGTGTGATACGAGGTTACTATTCACCACCTCTTGCACCTGTTCTCGCCCAGCTTCCACAGGGGTACTATGGTGAATTTGAGGAACCGTGGAACAAAAGGGTTGGTGGTTGGGACTGACGACCGAGCAAGTCGCAAGTTTTGGCATAAGTACTTTTTTGTCAAAACCGAACACATTGTTTCTGACTCTGCCAGGTTCCCGGAGCGGTGGAACGAGACTCGTAAGTGTTGCCACTTATTTTACTCTTTCTCTTCCTCTTTCATTATAGGGTTTGTTTGCTTCTCGTTTGCAGCTATGGGACGTTCGCCCTGCCCTATTGCGGGTATAAGAAATTGGGTAGCCCGTCTGCTGCCCCTTGCAGCGGAGGCCCGACATTGGCCACCTTTATAAAATGTTATGGCCTGAGAGTTTCAACCGGTAAATGTTTTCCCCTATCACTTTGTAGGTTATACATCATCGTCTATTGATACGACTCTTCATGACGACAGGTCAAGGAGCTTCCAGGCGGAGGGCACCAGTCCTTACATTCCGACAGGCTGTAGCTGTTGCAGGAATGCAGTTTACTTTGACTGAATCCGTTCGAGGGGGTTGTCCTCAACTGATTCAAATGGAAGGCCCCTCTCGGGATATGGTCGTGAGGGAGGAGGCTTCTTCCGTACCGACCCCTCACCTCTTGGACAAATCCTCTAATGGGGACGAGTCATTACTCAGAAAAAAGAGGAGAATGGAGCTTGGGAAGGATGTGGCCGTGGATGCCGGTAGAAGTAGGGCATCGCAAATGGCATTTGTACCCACATTTATGGCCGACGCTATCTTAGTAGGGAGGTCTCCCCAAATGGAACAGATTTACCCAGAGGACGGCTCTGTGCGCTCCGCTGATGGTGGCACGTCATCCAATGTTAGAGGAGGCCAACATATTGAAGGCGAAGGCTTAGGTTCATATGTCGACCCGGAGGACGTTCGCGAGTTTGTAGGTCGCCATACTCACGTGGAGGTCAGAGTGGAAGGGTCTGATAGTCACATAGTTGTCCCGGAGGACTACAACCTGTTGTCGAACTGCGATCAAGTGGCGTTTGTTTTAGCCCATCTATGTACTGCCCCTGAGAGTGAGGTGCTTAGAGTGATGAGCGACATGGAGTTGTCTCAGAACGTCGACAGCATGGCCTTGCGGGTAGGTGTCTTTCTCTTCCTTTTCGTCGTTGGGCTTGCGTTGTTATTGTCGATCTGTGTTTTTGTCTTAACTTCTTTCTTTTTGTGCTAGACCCTTATCATGGAGACCGAACGCGAGCGCTGGGAAAGAAAGAGGACAACCATCTACGAAAGATGTCTTCCAAATGTCAACAGTATCGCGCTAAGCACCGTGCAATGGCCGACATTTATAATCAGGACCCTAATTTTCGATTGTTCTGCGAGGGACTCAAACAGAGGGAGGACCAACTGGAGCATAAGGTCGAGGAGCTGAGGGAGAGAGATGAGGAGATTATGAAGGTTGTCACCCGCAACAATGAACTTGAGGCCTCCCTTAAGGTGAAAAAGGATGAGCTTGAGTTAAGCAGGGGGTGTTGGCCGAGAATGACGACTTGCAAGCGAAGGTGGCCAGTTTGACCGCTAAATTGGGTACGAAGGCGGTGGAGATTGAGGGGCTTAAGGGCGAATTGAGTGTTGTGCTGATAAGCTGGCGACTGCTATTTCTGGAATGGCAGCCTTGGAGAATACCCTCCGTGTTTGTAGGTCAGAGCTGACCGAGGAGAAAGAGGCATCTAAGCTTAAGGTAGAGGGGCTTGAGGGGCATGTTAAGGAGTTGGAGGCAAAGCTATCTGTGTTGAATGGGCAAGTGGCCTCACTGAGAATGGAGGATGCGAGTCGACGCTCACAACCTTCTACGTCTCATGCCTCGGCCGATCCGGTCGTTCCTCATCGCTTATATGAGTTGTGGGTCCATGTTGAGGGCCAGCTTGACATATACAAGGCTCTTCATGCTGAAGGGAGGGCATTTGAAGCAGAACTTCAGGGCGTGCGTGCCAAAGCTCGTGCAGCTCGTGAGGCATGCGGGTACGACCCTCTTACACCTGACGGGGATGACATCAACTTTGATGATGTGAACCATCTTACTTCTGACTCTTGGTATGAATATGTGTATCCAACCGGGGATGATGTGTAACTTTTTGTTTGTACTTTCTTTTAGCTTTGGGACTTTTGTAGGGGCATTCTTGAGCCTGTTGTAAAGATAGGTGTAAGTAACATTTTGAGGTAATGTACAATTTGTTTCACCGATTCAGTGATGATCTTTGTAATATCTATGGTCTCCAGGGTACTTGTCGAACTATTAAGTCGATTTTGCTTTGGGTAAGGTCGATCCCTTTTTCTTTTGGCAGTGGCTTTAGCCTTTGGGATGCTACTTTCGAACTGTCGTTGAAGTGGGATCTCGTTGTAGTTCGAGTGAAGTCGAACTTATATTTTCGTTGATGGCCTTGGCCATTGGGATGTTACCTTTGAACTGTCATCGAAGTAGGATCTCGTCGTAGTTCGAATGAGGTAGAACTCATATTTTCGTCGATGGCCTTGGCCATTGGGATGTTACCTTCGAACTGTCGTCGAGGTAAGATCCCGTCGTAGTTCTAATGAGGTCGAACTCATATTTTTGTCGATGGCCTTGGCCATTGGGATGTTACTTTCAAACTGGCATCGAAGTAGGATCCCATCGTAGTTCGAATGAGGTCGAACTCATATTTTCGTCGATGGCCTTGGCCATTGGGATGTTACTTTCGAACTGGCGTCGAAGTAGGATCCCGTCGTAGTTCAAGTGAAGTCGGACTTATATTTTCGTCGATAGCCTTGGCCTATTGGGATGTTACCTTCGAACTGTCGTCGAAGTAAGATCCCGTCGTAGTTTGAATGAAGTCGAACTTATATTTTCGTCGATGGCCTTGGCCATTGGCATGTTTCTTTCGAACTGGTGTTGAAATAGGATCCCATCGTAGTTCGAGTGAAGTCGGACTTATATTTTCGTTGATGGCCTTGGCCTATTGGGATGTTACCTTCGGACTATCGTTAAAGTAAGACCCCATCGTAGTTCGAGTGAAGTCGAACTTATATTTTCGTCGATGGTCTTGGCCATTGGGGTGTTACCTTCGAATTGTCATCGAAGTAGGATCTTGTCGTAGTTTGAATAAAGTCAAACTTATATTTTTGTCGATGTCCTTGGCCATTGGGGTGTTACCTTCGAACTGTCGTCGAAGTAGGATCCTGTCGTAGTTCGAATGAGGTCGAACTCATATTTTCATCGATGGCCTTAGCCATTGGGATGTTACTTTCGAACTGTCGTCGAAGTAGGATCCCGTCGTAGTTCAAGTGAAGTCGAACTTATATTTTCGTTGATGGCCTTGGCCTATTGGTATGTTACCTTCGAACTGTCATCGAAGTAAGATCCCGTCGTAGTTCGAGTGAAGTCGAACTTATATTTTCGTCGATGGCCTTGGCCATTGGGATTTTTGCTCATACATTGGAGGTTTGATCATATTCCTGTAGGAAATACATGTCGACTCTATACATACAATGGAGATTTGATTATATTCTTGTAGGAAATACATGTCGACTTTGTGCATACAATGGAGATTTGATCATCTATATCCGGTCACTTCATTACTCGTCCTGGAGATCATGTCGACGGGCGGGGTAATGAACAATACTTCGGACCTCGAGATGTCCCCCTTGCCGCCTCATTAAAAATCTCACTAAGAAAACCTGATTGGGACAAAACCCGGATGAGGGAAAAAGAGTATGACTTAGGTGGCACCTCCTTTCAGAAGTGGAAGTATTTGAGATGGGCGACATTCCAATTATTTTGGAGTAGTTTTCCTTCCATTGTCTCTAACTAGAATGCTCCTTTGTTTGTTGTCGCCGTGATTTTGTATGGTTCGTCCCAGTTTGTTCCCAGTTTTCCCTCGTTAGGGTTTTTCGCTGCTTGAGTTTTAGCTTTGAGGACGTAGTCTCCGACCTTAAGCGGTCGTACTTTGGCCTTCTTGTTATAGTACCTTTCTACTTGTTGCTTTTGGGCTACCATTCTTACGTGGGCCATATCCCTTCGTTCTTCGACTTCATCCAGATCTTGTAGCCTACTTTCGTCGTTGTTTGGTCCACTTTCATTGGAGCATCTCAAACTATATTCTCCGACTTCGACGGGTATAACCGCGTCAGTCCCGTAAACTAGCGAATATGGCATCTCGCCTGTGCTAGTTTTTGGCGTAGTGCGATGTGCCCATAGTACTTCTGGTAGTAGTTCAGGCCATATCCCTTTGGCGTCCTCGAGCTTCTTTTTCAATATATTCAGTATCACTTTATTGGAGGATTCGGCTTGGCCATTGCTAGTAGGATGGTATGGTGTGGAGAGTATTCGCTTGATGTGCCATTTTTCAAAAAGCTCGGTCGTTTTCTTTCCGATGAACTGAGGTCCGTTGTCACAGCTGATTTCTTTGGGGATGCCGAAGCGACATATTATATTTTTCCATATGAACGCGATAACTTTTTGCTCACATATTTGAATGTATGCACCTGCTTCCACCCATTTAGAAAAATAGTCAGTTAAAACCAAAAGGAAGCATACCTTACCTCATCCTGCTGGGAGGGGTCCGACAATATCCATCCCCCACTGTATGAATAGCCATGGCGAAGTGACGGAATGCAGGAGTTCTCCTACTTGGTGTATCATAGGGGTGTACTTTTGACACTGTTCACACTTGCTGGCATAATCTGCGGCTTCTTTTTCCATGGTAGGCCAGTAGTATTCGCCGCGGATAAGGCATCGGACAAGGGTGCAGTTTCCCATATGGGCGCGGCAGTGCCCCTCGTGTACTTCTTCTAGTACTCGCCTTGTTTGATTTGGCCCAAGACACTTGGCTAGGGGGCCGTTGAACGTTCTCTTGTAAAGATCACAGTTTACGAGGTTGTATCTGGCTACCTTTATTTGAAGCTTTTTGGCTTCTTTCTTATCTTGTGGGAGCATTCCATCCTGCAAATATGTTATGATACGGTTGCGCCAGTCCCAAGTTAGGTTTACAGATTGTACCTCAACCTGGTCTATTGCAGAATGGAGAAGAGTGACCACGTTTTCCTTGTTGATATTTCTGGTGGCTGCCGCTAGCTTGGCGAGACCATATGCTTCAATATTCTGCGCCCTGGGTATTTGGTCGAGGTGGCATTCATTGAATTCTGGCAGTAGTTTGTGAATTTCTGACGGGTACTTTTGTAGTCTCTATTCTTTGATTTGGAAAGTCCTAGTGACTTGGTTTACCACGAGTTGAGAATCGTAATGGAGGACGAGTCATCGAGCGCCATATTTGAGGGCTAATTTCAATCCTGCAATCACAGCTTCGTACTTGGCCTCGTTGTTAGTCATCTCGGGGCATCGTATGGACTGGCGAATTACTTTGCTCATAGGAACTTCAAGGACGAGTCCTATCCCGATCCTGATGCATTAGATGCATCGTCGGTGTAGAGGACCTAGAGGTCGGAATGTGCAGAAGTGTGGAGCGCCTCCTGATCTACTTCAAGCAATATTTTTGCGCTGAAATCGGCGACGAAGTTAGCGAGCACCTGTGACTTAATAGCAGTTTGCGGTTGGTATGTTATATCGTGCTCGCTTAACTCTATCGCCCATTTGGCCAACCTACCCGATAGTTCGAGTTTGTGTAGGATGCCTCTGAGGGAGAAGGTTGTCACCGCTTTTATGGGGTGACATTGAAAATATGGTCTAAGCTTTCGTGAAGCTACGACTAATGCTAGAGCTATTTCTCAAGGTGAGGGTACCTTGTTTCAGCATCAATTAAGGTTTTGCTGATATAGTAAATCGGAGATTGCGTACCTTTGTTTTCGCGGATCAAGACTGCATTTACCGCGACTTCGGAGACTGCTATGTACACCAGTAGGCATTTACCCGGGTCTGCCTTGACGAGTAGTGGTGGCAAGGATAGGTACACTTTCAGCTTTCTCAAGGCGTCGACGCATTCTAAATTCCACTGTAGTCCGTGGTCTTTCCTTAGCACATTGAAGAATTTATGGCATCTGTCCGACGATCGTGAAATAAACCTCGACAGGGTGGCTATTCGTCCTGTTAATTTCTGCACCTGCTTCTTGCTGGTTAATGTCTCCGGTATTCCTTCGATGGCTCTGATCTGATCCGGGTTGACTTCGATACCCCTTTGTGACACCAGAAAACCAAGGAACTTTCATGAGGTTACGCCGAAGGAGTATTTTTCGGGATTCAATTTCATTCCGTATTGCCTCAATATCTCGAAGGCTTCCTTCAGATGACCAATGAGATCCTCTTTCTTTTTTGACTTCACTAGCATGTCGTCGATGTAAACCTCCATGGTCTTACCGAGTTGTTCTTTGAACATCTTGGTGACTAACCTTTGATACGTCGCCCCTGCGTTCTTGAGTCCGAACAACATGACTTTGTAGCAGTACGTTCCTCGGTAAGTGATGAAAGTTGTCTTTTCTTGGTCTTCTTTAGCCATTAGAATTTGGTTGTAGCCAGAATAAGCGTCTAAGAAGCTCAGTAGTTTGTGTCTCGCCGTTGCATCAATGATCTAGTCGATATGTGGTAACGGAAATGAATCTTTCGGGCATGCTTTGTTCAAGTCGGTGAAGTCGACACATATCTGCCATTTCCCGTTCTTCATTTTTACCATGACCACATTGGCGACCCATTGAGGATATTTTGATTCTTGGATGGAACCATTAGCGAGTAACTTATCAACTTCTTCGCTGACCGCCTCATTGATGGTGGCATTGAACTTTCTCCTCATTTGCTGTACTGGCGGGTAAAGATGGTCGACATTCAGCCTGTGTGTGGCGATGTCCCTTGGGATTCCTGGCATATCTGAATGGGAAAAGGCAAACAAATCGGCATTGTTAGTTAAGAACTCATGGTACTTACCTGGTTCTGAGAGGTTATGTCTGATATAAGCCTTTGTCGTGCTATCGGTGTTGTCTAGTTGAACGGGGTCGAGGTCTTCTATGGTTGCCTTGCAAGCTTCTACGACATCCGGATCTTTGATGGCCTCTATTTGTATGTCGGGTTTGGTTCCCGATATGACTGATTGCTATGCTTCCGTACTTGCCCCCTTTAGTTGTTGGGTGTGTGTGCAATCTTGGGCGATTTGGTAGCATTCTTGGGTGGTGCGCTACTCGCCTCGGATGTTGAATATCCCCCATTGAGTAGGAAATTTGATTATTTGATAGAAACTTGATGGGACGGCTCGCATGGCGTGTATCCATGGATGCCCTATGATGGCGTTGTAGGCTGTTTCCCGGTTCATGACGTGGAACGTCGTTTCTAGGGTGACTCCTCCTGCCAGAACAGGTAGCACTATCTCTCTAGAGGTTCATTCCAATGCATTATTAAAACTCGTTAGTGTTATGCAATGCAGTACTATTTTATCCTCGAGCCTCATCTGTATGCGGACTTGTGGGTAAATAATACACGCGCCGCTTCCGTCATCCACCATTATTCTCTTTACATCGGTATCTGCGATGCATAAAGATATAACCAAAGCATCATAGTGAGGTAAAGACAAACCGTTGGTATCCGACTTATCGAAGATGATACTATCTTCGAGGTCGTCATACCGTTCGTGGGCGGCTGTCCGTTTGAGTTTGTGTGTGGTGGTGAATTTCACATGGTTGATTACTGTATCGTCGCTGCCGCCAATGATCATTTGTATGGTACGAGCTGGTGACAGTGGTTTCGGAGGTCCCTGAGGTTGATCGCATCTACGAGCGAAGTTAACCCGTCCTCGATCGCTCAGCAGTTCTTTCAAGTGTCCCTGGTTTAGCATTCTTACCACTTCCTATCGTAGACCTATGCAGTCTTCGGTCTTGTGTCCCCTTTCCTATTGGAATTCACACACAACGTTCGATCTCCGGGTGCTCGGATCTGATTTCATCTTTTGCAGCCACTGCACCTTTGTGCCGAGCTTTTCCAGTGCATACACTATTTCTGAAGGAGAAACACAAAAGTTATGAGCAGATAACAGTGGAGACCTCTTTCGTTTCTTGGTGATGCGATATATCGAGGCGCGACATCTGCATGTCATGGAGGAGGTGGGTTGGATGTTCGGATATAGGGCTGGTGCCTTTCTCGATTGAAACGGGGTAGTTGGTCCCTTCGGCTGTCGTTGCGGCAATCTCTCCTTGTTTCGGTTTGGACCGATGTTAGCCGCTGGATCGGGCCGTTTAGGTCATCCTCGTCTGCCCTTACTTCGGCGCAATAGGCATTATAGATTTCTTCCCACGTGGTGGTGTGTGTGTGTGGGGGGTACTTCATGAGTCTACTTAGCAGCTTTTTGGTTGCTTTTGACCCGTTTCTGTTTAACCCATTTTGGAAGGCTGCTACCGCCATCCCTTCTAACACGTTTGGTAGGCTCATTTTTACCCTGTTGAATCGGGCTAGGAAATCCCGAAGTCCCTCGCATGTCGTCTGCCTGACGGCGAAGATGTCATTTACCCTCGCCTCTACCTTTTTTGCTCCCGCGTGAGCGGTGACGAACTTATCTGCCATTTCTTCGAACGTTGATATCAATCGTGCTGGTAGTTGGGAATACCATGTCAATGCGCCCCCTATCAGAGTTTCGCCAAACTTTTTCAGTAGCACCGATGACACATGTTCTTTCGATAGATCGTTACTTTTTACTGCAGTAACGTAATGGATTAAGTGATCTTCCGGGTCCGTGGTGCCATCTTATAATTTTAAATATGGCGGCATTTTGAAGGTTTTCAGAATAGAGTAGGGAGCCACCCCTTTACTTTATGGCTGTTCGACGAATCAGCCCACATCACGTTTTGGTAGCAACTTCGGAATGCCCGGTATTTTATCAACCCTTTCATGATGCTCTTTCATCTGATCGCGGAGTGTTTTGTTCTTATTTTACATCTCTTCCATTTTCTTTAAGATGGCCACAAGTGCATCGTTACCTGAATCAATGACAATATGAGTGTTACCTTTCGTGGAGTTTCTGGCTCATCGGCGACAGTTGCGGTTTCTACGGGTATTGTGCCTTCGATATCCCTTTGAACGGGTTTGTCGAGTATATTTCTCATAGTGTTTGTCAACCACTCTTCTAATTGCCTTTTCATAGCCGGTGATGTTTTTCCTGCTGCGGATGTTGAGGTTTCCCTCTTGCGCGAGACAGTCAAGCCCTCGTGCGGGGGAGGGGGGGTGAGATCTCTCCCTCAGGTGTAGCACTTGGCATTGCATTTAAGTTGTCTTCCCCCCTGGCTTCATTAAGGGAATTTCAGGAAGTTGTTCGTGACACCTACTATTGCCTTTAATCTTGCTTCTCTCTCTTTCCTGCCATTGTTGTCCTTTGTGAGGCTAAGAAGAGATGATTATTTCTTTCAAGGATCTAGACGAAACTAAGATCTCATAGAAATCCCCACGGACGACGCCAAATTGTTTGACTCAAAAGATATCGAAACATTTTTGAATAAATCAATCAAAGAAAATGAAGGGGTAAATCTTAACTAAGTATAATAATCTCTAGAACAAAGATATACAAGGAGAATACAGAGGATAAGATTTCTTTATCTTGTCAAGACGAACCCTTAAACAATAATGACATCAATCGTTTATGTAAGCAAGTGTTATAGCAAGTGTTATAAGTTAGGAAAATGCCCAGAGAGCTTACAAGGTTGTTTTACACTATATATATAAGGGACAAACCCCTTCTAAGCCCTAAAAGACAAGTCATAGGGAATATTCGAAAGAATATTCCTATTGTCCCCTAATGGGCCTACACTGCTGCAAAAGTCGTACAGTTTCTTGTTCGCATGTAGGTTGTCCACTGCAGAATGTCGAGTTACGAGTATCTCGTTGTTTGTCGTACTTATCAACGGTCATGGATGTCCAAATTTGGACCCATACAAACCAGTTGTAAATTAGACTTATATAAAATATATTTCACTATCCCTTTTGTTTTTATCTCAAAATTAGGGGAGTTCAAAATCGAACCGTTAACCGAACCGATGGCTTATTGGTATTGGGCTATCAAGGTAATGGTTGATAAACAGATTGATATTTTATAATTAACGGCTTAACGGTTTAGGGGCGGATTGTTCAATTTTCTTATCGGATAAACCGTTAACCCGTTAAGAATTTTTATATTTACACTTTTATATGGGATCAACAGAAGTTACAGGAATATTATCAGAAAATAAATCTGAAAATGCCTTCAAGTTTTCAGTCAAGTTTTTAAGTGTAGGGATTCCGATTGTATATAAGTTTTCAGTTAGTTTGACTAGTTTTCCTTTCTCTTTTTTTGATATGAAACAGGATAGCCATGCAGCCAAAAGAAATACTTATAATAACTGCAGTGCAAACTACAAAGTGTTAAAAGATTCTATCATGTAGCAACAGATGTTAACAAGCCTGGTAAACTAAAAAGGGGAGGGAACTTATAGTCGAGTTACTTTATCAGGTTTGGCCGTTTGGTATTCACAAGACTAGAATTGTTCAAAAAATTTCTATTTGGTTTAGTCGATAAACCGCCTGATAACCGTTAATCCGATACCAATCCATCTGATGTCTTATTGAATGGCTAGCGGATTACCATATTTGTAATCCGATAATCGATACACCGAACCGTTAAGCGTAATTATCCACCCGATTCGTCCGATAAGCACCCCTACTCAAAATAGAACCATACTCGAAGCGAAGTGCAATTAAACATTAACGAAAAGAAAAAATGTTCAATTTAATATTATTGACCACAATTCAAAACCATGTGTTAAAATATCAATTCTAGCAACCATCCAACGACTCAAATGTCAAAATAATTACTCCCTCCACTTTACTTTAATTAATTTTTTGGTTCTTTTTACACATATTAAAAAATATATCTTTTAGTATTAATTAATAATAAAATTAACTATTAATCTTAATTTATTTATTTAAAATATAGCAATTACTCATATACTCGTTACTTTAAGAATAACTTAAAAAAAAAAGTTAATTCCTTTTAACATTCAAAAAAAATAAATTTTATGGATGACAAAAAATCAATTAAAATGGAGCGGAAGGAGTAATAAAAAAGATATCGTGTGTCCCTTCATACAACGTGCCAAATCCACCTCCACGGTCTCAAAGCCACCGTCGACACCCACCACTGCCGCCATCATCGCACCGTCCACAACCACCGGAGAACGCTGATTTTCAAAAATCAATCAAATGATGTCCACTCTTTACACTCCTCTAATTTTCACCATAAAAACCCCCAAAACCACTCTTAAAGCTCACACTTTTCTTCCCTCTTCATTCTCAAAGCCTAAGCTTCGAAAATTTCCCAATTTCTCGGTTCAATCCTCCAGTGACCCGGAAAAAGCGACCGGTATTGAACCGGAAAATGATAAATCCGACGATAAAACGACCGGCTCCGTTGATGAATGGGGAGAGAAGTCGGAGCCGGAACCCGAGCCGGTTACGAAGTTAACGGACTCGGACCCTCCGAAATACGAGGATGAGTGGGGTAATAACGGCAGTCCAGCTGTAGATGTGAGTGGTGGAGAAGACGAGAAGCTTCTAGAACTGAAAAGGTGCTTTGTGGATACAGTTTATGGGACGGATTTCGGGTTTCGGGCTTCATCCGAGATTCGGGCCGAGGCTTTGGAGCTCGTTTCTCAGCTGGAGGCAGCAAATCCTACTCCCGCACCAACTGAGTGTCCTGAGTTGCTTGATGGGAATTGGATTTTAGTGTGAGTTTTTTGCTTCACTGCTTGTTTGTTCATTTTTTACTTTGATTTCGCCATTTGTTACGTTTTTAGTATGAAAGTAGCTGAGTTTTGATTTTTTTTTTGTCAGCAAAAAGTGGTTTACGTGACAGTGCAAATTACATTTTCTAACAAATTTATATTCGTCTCATGAGTGCTTCTATTAAAGGGTAATTCATAGTTTTCGGTAGCCAATTTGATCTCTAAGGGAGAAGATGTTGATCAAATCGATAGTGGCATGCTTATCTTGAGCATGGACACCACAGAGCAAGCTGCTCTCCTAGGCGGTATCCCAATTCCAGGTGCATGGCAGAAGTTAACCTGCAATGTAGGCATTTGCACCCAAAGCAGCCTAGAAGAAAGTTAGAATTCTATGGTGGGAGTTCAGTATACAATCTGGATAGGTGCATCAACATAGTTTTTAAGAGGGAACATGAAATATGCCTTTAAATAAGCACCTTGTGAGGTCCATTTTAGAAAAAAGAGTTCCACTCCAAAAAATAAACTTTGCTTTCTCATAAAGCATATTGTACTGAGTAATTAGCTCCATAGTATAGGACCTAACCATTAGGGCATTGGTCGCATAATATCTCATTTGCTTGCTTATACTGTTACTTTACAGATGGTCATGACTGCATTTTTTGGAGCTTCCTTGAAGCAAAGTTTTTGGTAGGAAATGGCAGTCTGCCCCCTCATACCCTCCACCCTCCTAAAAGGAGAAAAACACACAGCTGTCTGTAATTTCAAATTTTCTTCTCGTTTTAATCAACTTCCTTTAAACTATCAAGGGTGGAAGTGCTTTGACTAACTTCCTATAAAAGGGGGATCTCAGCTGTATATTTGTTTGTTTTCATTGTTATTATAACTATTATGTAGTGGTGGTGGTTGTTGCTATTTGTTTTTGTTATTATTTCCTTCTACTTGGAAAATAGAGTTGTACTAAGTACTGAAAGTAAAAATGCTTGGAAATAGTGATAGACAGTAATAGTTTTGAAGAACAATTTATAGGATTAGATCTGTGATCTTAAGATCCACTGACATTTACTGTCTTAGTTCACGTATCACAGAAGTAAACCTAAAAGGTTGAAGATATGCTTTTCTAAAACTTTATTTCTATAACATAGTATAATAGAAAAATCCATTGGGGTATAAATATTGATGGTTTTTTTATAACAGATAATTGTTATGCATCAGTCAAAGTTTATTAATTCATAAATGTTTTTGAAGATTTCTCCAAGCTCTTATCGAAAGGCCCGTCTATCGGGCATATTCATATTTCAAATCGTCCCACGTACAGCCTGGTATTCTAACTGCCACCACTATCTTCTGTAAACTTTTGGAGCTCACCTCCAGGAACTACTTTTATCCAAGTAGGCTTTGCTGATCTCTGATGGATTTTCAAACCTCACACCATTACTTTTATCGTCAAACCATGGACAAAGTCTTCTCGATTACAACCCTCAAAATGAATTTTTGTACAGGATTCTGAGAAGAGATTATGATCGACATTAGGCATATTCACATTTCGAATTGTCTGCAAACAGCCCTCTGCTTCTAGCTTCTATGACAGTCTTCTGTAAATATTTGAGCTTACCTGTAGAAGTTTTTGCTTTTTTTCTACGTAGGCCTTGTTGACATTGGATGGATGTCTTCTCGATTACAACCCTCAAAATGAATTTTTGTACAGGATTCTGACAAGAGATTATGATCGACATTAGGCATATTCACATTTCGAATGTCTGCAAACAGCCCTCTGTTTCTAGCTTCTATGACAGTCTTCTGTAAATATTTGAGCTCACCTGTAGGAATTTTTGCTTTTTTCTAAGTAGGCCTTGTTGACATTGGATGGATTTCAGAGTGTTGTATCGTTCCTTTCACTGTTTAACCATAGAGAAAATCCCTATCAACAAATACTACACTCATTATGAATATCCTTTAAAGATCCTGACAAGAGATAACTATATATAATGGCGTTCCAGATTCCCACATTATGTTCTATCATGAAACTTCCATTCTGTAACTTCTGTAGCTTTATGCCTTTTTATGCTAGCATGAGTTGCTAATGCCTAACAAAAACAGTGCAACTATTTGAGTGGTGCTCTAATTTCACCTCGTACAATTATTCAGACAAGAGTTAACTTATCTTTGTTAACCTGAAAAGTGTAATTTTGTAAATAGTTCCCAAGTGTTAACTGGATGCTGATATTGATTTCAATGAGATAAATGCAATCTTACCTTAATGTTAACACTGAACAATGTAATCTTTTGTTATGAAATTTCACACAGAAAGTGATTTGAAGTAAATGCTAAGTGATGTATTTTGCAGCAAATAAATCTCATTTTTCTTCCTCAACGTGTCAGGTTCACAGCATTTTCTGAGTTGTTACCTCTTCTTGCTGCGGGCAGCATTCCTCTGGTGAAGGTAGAAAAGATTAGCCAAGGCATAGATACAAGCAACTTTACTATAGAGAACTCGACTGCATTATCAAGCCCCGTAGCCACCTTGTCTTTTAGTGCAACTGCCACTTTTGAAGTTCGAAGCCCCTCTAGAATACAGGTACCCATCTCGACTATAATCTAATTTCTTTAGAAAGCTACTAACAGCAATATCATGGACAAAGAGAAAGAAAACGAGTTAGTAGTTCAGCCAACGGTCAAGTTGTTGGAACTTATGAATTAATTGTGCAAGATATCAGGAAATTGTAGAGGGTCATGATTCTTTTCTTGATAACCTTCCATAGAGTATTTTTGGGAGATTTTAAATTTTTCCTTCCGCATTTGGCTGCCAACTGCTTACTTTTGCAGGTTGAATTTAAGGAAGGGAATTTTAAACCTCCAGAGATAAAATCAAACATAGAGCTGCCAGAAAATGTGGATGTGTTTGGGCAAAAGATAAGTCTCTCTCCAATGCAGCAATCTCTAGGTCCTCTGGAATATGCTGTGGCAGGCATAGCACGTACTATTTCTGGTCAGCCTCCTCTCAAGATCCCAATTCCAGGTGAAAGGACAAAATCTTGGCTTCTCACGACATACCTTGATAAGGATCTGCGGATCTCCAAAGGAGATGGAGGGATTTTTGTGCTTGTTAAGGAAGGGAGTTCTCTTCTATATTAGTAGAGGTACCCGTAATCCTGTATTGCGATTTCCAGAGGTCTTACGAACTGCAGGTGGTGTCTACTGCTACATCAATTTAGTGCAGTATGTAGAATTAAACCCACCTTAGCTGTAAAGTGAGACACATCTTGATTTTATTAATGAGATTCTATTGTAGCTATTACTTGCAGATTGAAGGTGGCAAGGAAGAATATCCACATGCAATGCGGTTAGTGTTATTCAAATTCTCGTAGAATTTGGATTGGCCAGTTAAGAGAGCCTACATTGCTCTTCTTTCTTTCGATGTCAAACCTGTGTTCAACTGCAAAATGGTAATCCCACTTGTGTTAAAGTAAATAGTCTTTTGGCAGGAAACATGTTTAGAATGCTCGAATACTACTGAATAAATGCATTCATCTTAGATGGAGCCGCTTCTTTGAAATTACTTTAAACAGGTTTTGCCCGAATTGCCATCCTCCCCTGTTAGATAATCTAAAGTTTGTTCTAGAAGTTAGTATTTTAATCTTTTGGAGGTCAATCACTTATTTCAGCTTATGTGGAAGAAAATAACCTAACACTTATTTTATTTGGACTCAAGGCTATTCTAAGATGCCCTTCTCACTTGTTTTGAGAAGACTGCAAAAAGTTGTAGCATTTCATATTCTCTGTCAATATTCACTTGGATTTAATACATTTGACAGTTTGTAGTTTGACCTTTTATAGCAGATTAGTTACCTGTTATTAGGTTATCATAGAGATTTGCCTATAATTACTTTAGGACTTAATTGTATAAATATATATTGCACCTTGAGTGAATAAAACTTGAACTCTACGCACTTTGCTATCAGAGATCTTATTGATATGCAAATTCAGAAAGAAGGGTAGCCTGGTAAACTGAGTCTAAGATTGAGTGCCTCACTAAGGAAGAGTTAGCCTTGAAAATCAAAGTTGAACTTTTCTTTGTCCTCCA
This sequence comes from Nicotiana tabacum, assembly GCF_000715075.1. Classification (NCBI taxonomy): domain Eukaryota; kingdom Viridiplantae; phylum Streptophyta; class Magnoliopsida; order Solanales; family Solanaceae; genus Nicotiana; species Nicotiana tabacum. The sequence continues at coordinate 104,263,915 of NC_134080.1, read as the reverse complement.
AATTATGATAGTAGTACTTGAATGCTCGAGTTATTCTTTTCTCTAAGTCGAACTATCTTGTTGCTTTACAACTAAGTCAAATTAAGACTTCACAACTATATTGAGAGTTGAGCATTCTCCAGTCAATAACAAAATCTGAGGTCTTGTTTCAGAACCATTCTTTGGGCATCGTGCCTTTGGATTTTTTCCTTTGTACTTAATTTAATCTTGTCCTTTTTATTTCTTTCTGAAGAGAAACCAGTTTCACAATCAGCTGGTACTTGGTAATGTGTATTATCTTATAAATTTCAGCTAGAAAATAACTGAATGCATTTTTTTACGGAACAGATAATATAATGTAACCAGTTTCAGAATCCAAACTACTGTATATTTAAGTTTAGATTATAAACCATATATTAATTTTAGGAAAAATCCTTTGGGCCACACCATTTTTAGCCATATTGACCCAAATGGGGTTATTAAAGTAAAATCACACCCAAATTAGGGTTTTTGGACAAACTTTATGCCGAAAATGCCCTTACCGTTAGGTTTAGGGTTTAGGTCCATGATTTTCTCACCCATTTAATACTTGTCTTCCCAATACATGGAAGAACTCAAGCATGCAAACCATCTTTCCCATAAACCATTTTTAAAAAAAGTCATTTTACGTATTTTTTCATCCTTTTTTTTTTTGTAGTATACGCGTGTATATTTCGAATTTATTTATCTATATACATATATTTGATTGTGTATTTCGTATATCTTCTGTATAGTAAGGTCTTCAAAGCCTTACTATTTAAACAAATCTAGATGGCCAAAAATGCTATACTTAAACAAACCTTTTCTTAAACTCCTATGTTCTTCTAAGTGTGAGTGAATAGATTAAGGAATCAATAATGGTTATCTCGAAGAAGAATAATCCTTCAAAAATATATGTTGCATTTTCTGGTAAAAGGCCAGGGATATACTACTCATGGAGTGAATGTTCTCTTATGGTTATCGGGGATAAGCATAGCATCTTGCAGTCTTTCAAATCTCACGATGCGGCCATATCGGCGTTCAACGATTTTGAAAAATCAATTGAAGGTAAAAAAATCTCAAATCTATGATTTTTGTTGTATTTTGTGGTAAGAAGCCGGGATTATACAAATGTTGGTCTGAGTGTGTTAATATGCTTGTTGGAGTCGAGGGTAGCTACTTCCAAGCTTTCAATGTTATGATGAAGCGTTATAAGCCTTCAACAAATTTCAAAAAACAAGTTGTTCACAGGAAGAGTCATCTTCAAGCTTGGCCGTTGAAGAAAGTGAAGAAGTTGTAACAAATGAAAATGCAGCAAGTGTTATTTCATCTGCTATGTTAGCGTGCATATTTATTGGGTTAAAGCTGTCAGAAAATATTGCAAAATAGTCAATTTTATTTCTTATTTTATCAGAGATTAGAAAAGTGTTTGCTATTTTTCTTTGGTGTGCAAAAGATGAAGTCTTTGTTTTGCATTTTGAATATCGAGTACTGTATGAAGTTGGATATGATTATTTATGAAGTTCGAATGTTATGACTTCTTTAGCATTTCGATCCTGTTTCATGCAAATTATTCCAAGGAAATAATCTGCATTTTGTACATTTTGTATTAATTTGCATTTCCTAAATTATTATGTTGTTGTTTTCTCACTTGGATTCTGGAGCCAAATCTTGTACCCACTGAAATTTTCATCTCGGATCAAAGGAATTTCATTTTAACAGGTTTATTGTCTCTCCTCATCTTAATTAAAATGATTGTGAGTCAATCATTAGAGGAGCCATAAAAATACAAATTAAATTAATAGTTACTCCTGAATTTTGTTTAACTTCTTGATGATTTAGTTCATTTTGTGTTGGTTTGCTTTTGAGTTTCATTTCTGACAAAACTTACGTTCAAGTGAGCTTAAGATGTTTGTATCTTTGTGTTTATGGTGAATCTGTATTTGGATGTTAAATTATTTAATAAACAAATATAGTATTTGCTTTTAGTTTCTCACTTAGATAAGGAATATGTGTGAGAAGGATTCATTTCTCTTTTGGTATTGCTAAAACGGACAAAAATGCATCCAAGGATCTACATGGCACTGTTCGAGTTCATGATTCGAGTAATTTCTTTGAAGCATGTTTCGTTTTTCTTTTCTAGCTATTCTTCCTTAATTTATTCTTTTAATATTAGAGTGATAATTTTTATATTCTTTCCTTCATAATAGATAGGCTAAGTGACCATTTTATACATCAAAAAAAGGTATTTCTTTTGGCTCAATAATATTTGGAACCAGGGGGAAGCATAAAACATGTAGCAAAAATAAGAACCAAAAGTAAAGGAAGCAGAAGAAATACTAAACAAGCATTTTCATTGATTGATTGATACTTTTTAACATATTCCAAATAATATTTGGAAGATAATTTTAGCATACCATGCTACAACATGGCATGCATAACAAAATAACTTAAACAACTAATCTTTTTACTCTACTTAATCTTTTGATTAACATATTTTGATGCCTTAGAGGTGACTTAGGTGTCACTGCTTATAATGATAGCCGGAGTATCGTTATCTTCATCCTACTCAGCGAGCATTTCCTCAAGCATATCATAACAACAAGTGAGAGGGTATGAATCAAGAAGTCTTTTCACATAGTCCGCTCCAATTTCCCTTGTCAACCTAAGCATCAATAGGTTTGTCTCAGTATTCAGATTTTTCAACTTGTTTCTTACATCCTGGTAGAGGATGTTGTTGTTAATGGGTGAACCATGAAGAGGTTCATCGACAGTTTTGTTTGATGGGTTCTTTCCATTGTTATTTTCACAGAATTTTGAATTAGAGTAGATAATTTGGATTATGAGATTAATAATGTAGTTGTATTTATAGTATGGTTTGAATATCTTTAGGGTTAGGGTTAAGGTTTCGGATTATTAATTGTGTTCATATTTCCTTCTCTCTTATTTTAATTTGAATCACAATCTTCAATGAATACTTTAAACTCCTTTACATTTTTCAATGCATCCATTTCGTTTACCCAAAATTCTATTCATGAACTTTTCATCAAACCAGTGAGAATGTCTAGTTTGGATATGATTTTCCTAATATTTTTGGGACATAGTTTTTCCAGTAAATGTTTTTCCTAATTTTCTATTATGGCATTTTTTTCCAGGAAATATTTTTCCTAATTTTCTCTTCTCCATTCCAAAAGAATCCGAGAGGTGCTAATATTAATGACGTTAGTTCAATTGTATTAATTATTTATGTTACCAAAAATATATTGATAACTGTAATTTTTGAATCCCCATGTAATAACTATTCACATGCCAACTATTTAGCTTCTCAATGAAACATTTATTATTCTCAACCATTTTAGTAGTGTGTAGGTAGAATTAGGTTGAATTGATTTAAGTCTACATCTTGAAGAATTGATTTTAAAAAAAAGAAGTAAAAAGTCTTTGAAATTGATTTCATATGGAAGAAATGAAAATTGTTAAAGCAAAGAAGACCAATATGATGAAATGAAATTTAAAAACATCAATAGTTCCACAGAAAATCAAAAGCACAACTAGCATAAATCAACATGAAAATAAAAGATAATAAAGGAATAGAAAAACACAAAACACATCCTAAAAACTAATCAATTTCAACCGGATTATGATCAAAAGTTCCTTCTCCCTTCACTTGAACATTGAAGTCAGCATATAGTGGTGCAACATCAACCAACGTAAATTTGACAACGAAACCTTGCTTGACATGATTGTCCAAAATAAAAAGTTTCTAGCCTTCTTTAAACCTTCTTCGATCACCAACACTCATAGATACAAACCACTCTTTGCCACGATAATGAAGAAGCACGATTTCAACTGTTGGAGGAGGATGTTGGTAAATTTTTCTTGGAATATACTGAAAAAGGAAAAAAAATAATACTATTAAATTTTTGGAAAATATAAAGCTGAAACATGAAAAAATATATATACAATACTGATACATAACCAGATCGTCGTAGTTGATGCATGAATCAGTCATAACCACTTCAAATGTTGGATGATTCTCTTCTTCATCATCACTAGCAGAAGAGTAAGTTAGGGCTCGTTTGGTAGAGGGAGATGCGTCCATAGTTAGGGTTTGTAGGTGAGTGTTTTTTAGGTCATTAGTGTTTGAGTATATAAGAGTATTAGACTATATATATGGAGCTAACCCAATCCAAAAAAATATTTCAAACACCCTCCTGATCAAAAATGGTAATGAATGTTAATTTTCCCAATTTTTCTTCGTACAATTTTGACAGCGTTGTATCATATCGTTTGAGTGCTAATTAAATAGTGTTTTAATTCTAATTCCGTCTCTTTTCATCCTAAATTTGAATCCTAAGTAGCAATTTTCCTAATGATATGAGATATAGCCTAATGAATCCTCCAATTTAGTTAGCCTAAATAATCCTGTCTGTGAAAAGATATATATTTTTGGCCATACTATCTGTTTTGGTTTGAATTGTCGAAATTAATGGTGTTAGTTTTCCTTCTATTTATAGTATGAGTTATGGTTTGAATTTAGCTAGGGTTAGGGTTTGGTGTTAGTTGCATTGAATTTTATTGGTTTCGGATACCAAATGTCACACCTCCCTTTTTCGAGGGGATAGAGAGTTTTTCTAATTAAAGTGACATTAATCAAATGAGATTATTTATTTAATTGAGAGTCGCCACTTGGGATAATTATATGTTATCCCAAATCACCGGTTTATTTTAAATCCCAAATTGAGGAAATTTGACTCTGTTTTAAAGTCTGCGAACACAGAAAACCGGGTAAGGAATTCTGTTAACCCAGGAGAAGGTGTGAGGCACTCCCGAGTTTCGTGATTTTAGCACGGTCACTCAACTATTAACAATTGTCCTAATTCTCTGATTTATTACATGTTTAAAACCTATTATGCATTTTTAACCTTCTAACCGCTTTTAATAGAATTTTAGTTGCTTTTAGGATTTATGGAGTTTATTTAAATAAGTTGCGATGTCGCGCACTATTGTTTTTGTACACATTGCAAATCGCATCACGTGAAACGCACCTGCGATTTACAATATGTTAATTTTATTATTATTTGAAGTAATGGTGAAGTCACGTGAAACACACATTCGAATAGGGGTTATGTATCATGACTATGCCACGGAAACCGTACCCATAATCACGATTTTTTATCATTAATTACGCCTAAAACAAGCTACGATGTTCAACAGTTGCTTAATTTTCCTACGTTTTGATTCAAACATGAAAGCCAAAAGCCATGGAACTTGGACTAAAGTTTCACATAATGGAGCCGTGTGTTCCAAGTACTAAGTTTTTATAAGCTTGGACTTGTTCTGCTATTAAGCTCCAATTAAGCAACATTTACATTGTGAAATTAATTGGTATGAATCATCACACGTGATGCCAAATACACGTGAATAGTAAACAATAGTGCCTTTCACCAAATAGGTTATATGCACATTTATCCTTCATTGCATATTTTAAATTTCAACCATTCAACACTACCCTTAATTTAGCAAATACAAATTCCTTATGAATCACTTACATACATTTAACTGATTTGAAATTCAAGTCTCATTCAGTCCCTTAATTTTCAATGTTGCCACTCGCCAGACGCATCTGTTCACTCCAACGGTTCTAAGATCTTCTCATCATCACAGGCAAACCATGAAATACGAGTTTGTAACTTTATTTATATGGAATTGTTCTTTTGCAAATCAGTAAATATGTAACATTTCAGAAGTCCAAAAAGTCACCTCATTTATTTTCTATTTGCACATATTCAGACTACTAAAATTCTAAACGTTACTATTAAACAAATGTTACTATGTATAACAATTCAAGTTGACGCGTTGTGGTCACAAAGGACACAATATCACTGTCACGATCCCGGTTCGCCGTCCGTAAACCATCTTGATGACACCTAGTTTCTACGACTAGGTAAGCCTAACAATGCGGAAAATAGACCAATTTGCGGAAGGAAACAATTAAAAACCAAAATAGTGAAATAAACAGCGTTTAAAAATGCCGCTCGGCATACACAATATCAACTCTAAAAAAAACTAATACATTTCCTAAAACCCGGAATCTCACGAATACAAGCCTTTGAATGTCTACCAGTATCTAACTCCGGAATATCTAACAAGGAAAGAAAAATACAGAAAGGCTATTACTTAAAAGGGAGAGTAGAAAGGGACTCTTCGGTCTGCGGAGGCGGCAGATATAACTCGAAGTCTCTACAAATGCCTTGTCTCAAGCGTGATAAGTCTGCGTGGCGGTACCTGGATCTGCACATGAAAAACATGCACAGAAAGGGCATGAGTACACCACGACAATACCCAGTAAGTGCCAAGCCTAACCTCGGTCGGGTAGTGACGAGTAAGGTCAGGGCCCTACTGAGATTAAATAAAAATATACGGTGTGACTGTGACGACCCAACCAGTCATCTCATGAGTTACCACTCCGATTTTCCTATTTTTTCTTCTTTATACTTTCTTTATCCGTGTTATGTGGTATCGGGTTGGTCGGATCGAATCCGGAATGATTTTGGTAAGGTTTGAGACACCTAGTCTTTTTTGAGGAAGCTTGAGATGGAAAAGTCAACCGGATGTTGACTTATGTGTTAGAGGACTCGGATGTGCGTTTCGATGGTTCAAATATCTTCGGGAGCTAATTCGGGACTTAGGAGCGTGATCGGAATGAGTTTGGAGGTTCGGAGTAGATTTAGGCTTGAATTGGCGAAGTTGATATTTTGGAGATTTCCGGTTGGTAGGAGAGATTTTGATATAGGGGTCGGAATGGAATTCCGAGAGTTGCAGTAATTCCGTTGTGTCATTTGGGATGTGTGTGCAAAATTTCAGGTCATTCGGACGTGGTTTGGTTGGGTTTTTTATCAAAAGCAGAATTTATAAGATTTTGGAAATTTAGGCTTGAATCCGATGCGTTTTGGTTGATTTGATGTTGTTTGAGGTGTTTTGAAGATTGGTACAAGTTTGAATAAGGTTTTGGGATATGTTGGTGCTTTTGGTTGAGGTCCTGGGGGCCTCGGGGTGATTTCAGATGGTTGACGGGGAGTTTGAGGAATTGTTATAGCTGCAGATTTTGCTGCTTCTGGTATTTTCGCACCTGCGGATTGGGGACCGCAGGTGCGACGCCACATATGCGGAAGAGGAGTCGTAGAAGCGGAAGTTGGGGTGTAGGCAGGAAACCGCAGAAGCGGTGAGGAGGACCGCATCACGTTGTCACAGATGCGGAATGTGGATCGCAGATACGATCTTAGCCGTTAAGTGAAGGACCGCAGAAGCGGTTAGTTGGACGCATATGCGGCACCTCAGAAGTGGTTATAGGGCCACAGATACGAAAATGCCTGGGCAAAAGGTATAAATTGTGTCCTTCGCGATTTGGAACTATTTTCACCATTTCTATCTCGGCTTTGGAGCTTTTTGGACGATTTAAAATAGGGATTTCAAGGGAACTTCATTGAGGTAAGGAATTTGGACCTAAAACTCGTTCCTAGGCTATTATTTCACGGATTAGAGCTATGATTAATGGAATTTAAGGGCTAAAATTGGGGAAACTAGGGCTTGAAAACTTAGACCTTTGCTTGAGGATTTGAAGGATAATTTGAGGTCGGATTTCAGAACTTTTGATATGTATGAACTCGTGGGGAGATAAAGAATCTATTGATGTAAAAATTATCGAATTCCGAGATGTGGGCCCAAGGGTCGGGTTTTGGTAATTTCGAGATTTGTGTCGTATTTTGATTATTTTCGCTTGGGCTTTGTTCCCTTAGCATATTTTGGCATCCTCGTTCTGATTTTGGATAGATTTAACGCGAGTGGAGGCCGATTCGAGGGGCAAAGGCATCGCGAGCTAGTGATTTGATCGGTTCGAGGTGAGTAATGATTGTAAATGATGTTCTGAGGGTTTGAAACCCCGGATTGCACATCGTTGTGCTATATTGAAGTGACGCACATGCTTGATGACGAGCGTGGGGTCGTGCACTGTTGGGGATTGTGACTTAGTCCATCTCGAATGACTATTTTACCGCGTATTTGACTGAAACCTATTTGCTATCATCATGATTTGGGCTGAATGCCATATTTGAGCCTTGTGCCAACTATTTGAATCCTTCGGGGATTTTTACTGGTATTTTCCTCACTGTTTTGACTTTATACTTGACCTCAGTCATGTTATATTTCACTATTTTCGTACTCAGCCATGTTTACTCTATTTTAAACACTTACATGATCTTTTAAATGATATTTTTGGGCTGAGAATCATGTTTTACTATTTCCCGAGTGGCTTGTGAGGATTTTGACTAAGTAAGGCCGAGGGCCTGTGTTGTGAGGAAATATTTGATACTGATTATGAGGTCGATGGCCTGAGATATGTACACCACGAGGTGGCTTGATTGATATGAGGCCGATGGCCTAGTGATGATGCCACGATGTGGCTTGATATTGCGCTTGGGCCGTAAGGGGCCCCTCTAGGAGTCTGTATACCCCCAGTGAGCGCGGGTACCCATTGTGATGTAAGATTGAGCCCGAGGAGCTGGTATTGTTCTATGTAATTGCCCGAGGGGCTGGTACTATTCTGAGATGTTGTCCGAAGGGCGGATTTGTTGATATTGTGCCCAAAGGGCGAACCTTTATGTGTTTATTTTGATAATTGACTGTCAATTACCTGCTTAATTGTTGAAAAAGGCTTTTCATGAAGTAAGTTTGAGTTAAAGGATTTTACCTAGCTTTCACTAGTTTACTGTTTTAAATGGTTTTACTGCTTCATTATAGCATGCTTTTGTGCCTTACGTGATTTCCTGCTTTCAGTTTTTATTTATGATTATTACTCACTGAGTTGGAGTACTCACTTTACTCCCTGCACCCTGTGTGCAGATTCAGGCGTATCTAGTCCCGCTCCCGAGTGCTGATCATTTTGGGCTCAGGCGGATCCGAGGAGTTTCTAGGTAGCTGTTGGTGTTCGCAGCCCGGAGCTCTTCCCTATCTTAGTCCCTTATGCTCTTAGTTTTCTATATTAAACTATGTAGTTATATTTGGAGTATTCCGTTTTGCTAGATGCTCATGACTAGTGACACCCCAGTATCGGGTTGTGTTGGGTTTTTTCCCACGAATTATGCTATTATCTGTTAACTTTGGATTATTTTATCATGCTTTAGATTTATTTCTTATGGTTTAACTGTTAATAATTGGATATGGGAAGTGTCGGCTGGTCTTGTCTTCACGAGAGGTGCCATCACGACCGACTTCGAGTTTGGGGTCGTGACAGTGACAGTATAAGATAAAGCAGTACAATTGAAAGATAACGATAAGAATTAAAACAGGATAATAAAGATAACTACAACTGAAATAGAGGCAAAACAATCACAAGGAATACCACTTTTCACAAAGCAACTAACCGAGGATCCTGAGGATCTCTTAGTACCCTCAATATGTGCCAGAGATTTCTTGGTATCTCTAGGATCTCTTGGTATCCTCAATATATGCTAGGGATCTCTTGGTATCCTCAATATGCTAGGGATCTCCTGGTATCCCGAGGATCTCTAGGTATCCTCAATATACATGCTAGGGATCTCTCGGTATCCCGCACCTCAGCTCAAATTATAAATACGTACAGGGGATCTCCAGGATGCCGTCCCGTAGTCCTAAAGTAAAAAAGACACAACAACAACACAAAGAATACTCAACTAAGCTCAATTTTGTACCAAGTAAAACAGGTAATTCTAACCTAACATGCTTCACGTAATACAATCAAGGTAGTTTAAGCAATAAAGCAATTAAGTCAATTAAACATGCTTTTCTAAGCTAACAGCAGGCTAAAATTTCAAGTAGAGTAAGCAGGAAAGGAAAAACACAATTAAAGCTACTTTAGTAGCACAAGTACGCACTCGTAACCTCACGTACAAGGCATTTCAATTACCACAATACCGAATCCTAAGGGGAATGTCCCCCATAAAAGGTTAGGCAAGCCACTTACCTCGAACCAGCTCAAATCAATCCGAAACCACCCTCTTGCCACGAGTACTCTACTCCAAATGGCCCAAATCTATTCAATTCAATTTCATAATGTAAATAACACTTCAAGTAACTGATTCTACAAAGAATTATTAGCTAATACGCGAACTTAGGTAAAATGACCAAAATGCCCTCGGTCCCACATCTCTGAATCGGGTAAAATTTACATTTCCTAAATCCTCACACTCTCACGAGTTCAGTCATACTAAAAGTACCAAAATCGGACCTCAAATGGTCCCTTAAATCATCACTCAAAGGTCTCTAATTAACCGAGCCTTAACCCCCAAATTACTACTGATTTTCCTTAAATTTTCATGCTTATAATGATAAAAATAACCTCGATAATGTGTTTAGGGACCAAAGACCTTACCCCAATGAATTCCTCTGAAAATTTCCCCTGAAAATGCTTCCCAAGGCTTCTTCCCGTTTGAAAAGAAGTGAAAATAACTCAAATTCGCGAAGGCAAGTATTTATATATTCTGCAGCCATGGGACCGCACCTGCGGTCCCACTTTTGCGAAACGAAGGTCGCTTCTGTGACAAATCACTAACCTTAGCTTTCCGCACCTATGACTCCCCATACGCAGATGCGGTACCGCTTCTGCGGTAATACTCCCTCTTCTGCGACTCCTATTGATTCTCCCTATTTCCGCTTCTGCGATTGCTCGACCGCTTCTGCGGTCTCGCACCTGCGGTCCCTAAGCCGCAGGTGTGGTTATGACAGCAGACTTAAAGCTCCAGCTGCAACTTTCAAGCCTAAACCTTTCTGTCAAACATCCGAAATCATCCTGAAGCCCCCGGGACCTCAACCAAAAGCACGAACAAGTCATATACCACTATCCAAACTTATACCAATCCTTAGAACACCTAAAACAACATCGAAACGATGCATCAACCACAGATTCAAGCCTAAGAACTCTAAAACTCTAAATTTACGCTTTCGATCAAAAAGTCTATCAAACCTCGTCCGAATGACCTAAAATTTTGCAAACACGTCACATTCAACACTACAGAGCTACTCCAACTTCCGGAATTCCATTCTGACCCTCGGATGAAAATCTCACTATCGAACCGGAAACATCAAAATTCGACTTTCAGCATTTCAAGCCTAAATTAGCTACGAATCTCCAAAATTCAATTCGAACACGCCCATAAGCTCGAAATCACCCAATGGAGCTAACAAAACCATCGGAATTCCATTCCGAGGCCGTCTTCACACTGTTCCAACTACGGTCAAATTTTCCAAAATTTAAGCTCTCATTTAGGGACTAAGTGTCCCAAAACTCTTCAAAACACAAAACCAAACATCCCAGCAAATAAAAATAGCAGAAATAAACACGGGGAAAGCAGTTAATAGGGGATAAGGGCGTTAATTCTTAAGACAACCGGCTGGGTCATCACATCCTCCTACACTTAAACATTTATTCGTCCTCGAACGAGCATAGAGACATACCTGAAGTAGTGAAAAGATGAGGGTAGCGGCTGCGCATATCCTGCTCGGTCTCCCAGGTCACTTCCTCAACCGACTGACCCTGCCACTGAACCTTCACTGACGCAATGTTCTTTGACCTCAGCTTTCTAACCTGCCTGTCCAATATTGCCACTGGCTCCTCAACATAGAATAGATCCTTGTCCAACTGGACTGAACTGGAATCCAACACGTGCGACGGATCACCGTGATACCTCTAGAGCATCAAAACATGAAATATCGATGAACTCCTGACAAGCTGGGAGGCAGGGCAAGCTCATAAGCAACCTCCCCAACACGCCGCAATATCTCAAAAGGACCAATAAACCTCGGACTCAACTTTCCTTTCTTCCCGAATCTCATAACGCCCTTCATAGGCGATACCCAAAGCAGAACCCGCTCTCCAACCATATAGGAAACATCATGAACCTTCCGGTTCGCGTAACTCTTCTATCTGGACTGGTCTATACAGAGTCTATCCCGAATCACCTTAACCTTCTCCAAAGCATCCTGAACCAAGTTTGTGCCCAATAATCAGGCCTCACCCGGCTCAAACCAACCCACCGGGGATCTACACCGCCAACCATATAAAGCCTCATACGGTGCCATCTGAATGCTGGTATAATATCTGTTATTGTAGGCAAACTCTGCCAATGGCAAGAACTGATCCCAAGACCCTCTAAACTCAATCACACACGCACGGGGCATATCCTCAAGAATCTGAATAGAGTGCTCGGACTGTCCGTCCGTCTGAGGGTGAAATGCTGGACTCAACTCCACCCGAGTACCCAACTCATGCTGAATGGGCCTCTAGAATTGTGCTGTGAACTGAGTACCTCTATCTGAAATGATGGAAACTGGAATACCATGCAGACGAACAATCTCCCGGATATAAATCTCCTCTAGACGCTCCGAATAATAGGTAGTACACACAGGAATGAAGTGCGTGGACTTGGTCAGTCGATCCACAATCACCCAAATAGCATCGAACTTTTTCAAAGTCCGTGGGAGCCCAACTACAAAGTCCATGGTGATCCGCTCCCACTTCCACTCCGGAATCTCTATCTACTGAAGCAACCCACCTGGTCTCTGGTGCTCATACTTCACCTGTTGATAGTTGAGGCACTGAGCTACAAATCCTACTATATCTTTCTTCATTCACCTCCACCAATAGTGCTGTCTCAATTCCTAATACATCTTCGTGGCACCCGGATGAATGGAATATTGCGAACTATGAGCCTCCTCCAGAATCAACTCCTAAAGTCCATCAACATTGGGTACACAAATCCGACCCTGCATCCTCAATACCCCATCATCACCAATAGTCACATCTCTGGCATTACCATGCTGAAACTTGTCCTTGAGAACAAGCAAATGACTGTCATCATACTGACGCTCCCTGATACGATCAAATAAGGAAGACCGAGAAACCACGCAAGCTAGAACCCGACTGGCTCCGATAGATTCAATCTCACAAACTGGCTGACTAAGGCCTGAACATCCATTGCCATAGGTCTCTTCGATACTGGTAAATAAGCCAAACTCCCCAAACTCTCTGCTCGACGACTCAAGGCATTGGCCACCATATTGGCCTTGCCCGGATGATACAAAACAGTGATATCATAGTCCTTCAGCAACTCTAACCATCTTCTCTGGCGCAAATTTAGATCCTTTTGCTTGAACAGATGCTGCAAGCTCCAATGATCAGTATAAATCTCATAGGAAACCCGTACAAATAATGATGCCAGATCTTCAGGGCGTGAATAATGGAAGCTAACTCCAGGTCATGGACAGGATAATTCTTTTCATGCACTCTCAACTGTCTGGACGCGTAGGCAATCACCGTACCGTCCTGCATCAAAACCGCTCCAAGACCAATCTTCGAGGCATCACAATAGACAGTGTAAGACCCCGAACCCGTTGGCAATATCAAAATTAGGGTTGTAGTCAAAGCTGTCTTGAGCTTCTGAAAGCTCGCCTCACACTCTTCCGTCCACTGGAACGGAGCACCCTTCAGGGCCAGCTTGGACATAGGGGATGCAATCGATGGAAACCCCTCAACAAAACGACGGTAATAACCCGCCAAGCTAAGAAAACTATGAATCTCTATAGCTGAGGATGGTCTGGGCCAACTCTGCACGACATCTACTTTCTTCGAATCCACCTGAATACCCTCATTTAACACCGCGTGACCTAAGAATGCCACGGAATCCAACCAAAATCCATATTTCGAGAACTTAGCATATAACTTCTTTTCTCTCAAGGTCTGAACACTACAAGAAACTGGACTTATTGTGGTGACATATTGTGGCAACCCATTTGGTTGCAGGAAAAGTTAGACTTTTAGCGGCGACTTTAAAATGTTGCTACAAAATCATAATATTTATTAGCGACTTTATCTGGTCGCCTCTAATATTTGCAACTAAATGCTGAAATATTTTATTCCCGCGAGAACAAAATTTTGGCTCCACGAATTTTGTGGCGACTTTAAAAATGTCGCCGCTAATTGTATATTGGAGTGACAGGGTCGCTGCTATACTTAATTATTTTATTTTTAAAAGAAACAAAGAAATTAGAGGCGCATAACACTAAAAGATCTGAAGGCCTAAACAAAGAAATTAGAGCCCCTCTCATCAGCTGCTCAAAATCCCTCTCTGCTCAAAATCTCTCTCTACTCAAAATCCCCCTCTGCTCAAAATCCTAAAATCAGAAAATGTGAATCTTATATAAGATAACTCCATTTCTCAACTCCTAATTAAAGGAAGTGTTGGCTGCTCCGTTTCTCTGCATCTAATCACTGACCCAAAAGCTCAAATCATGTATGTGTTCAAATCCCTAATACTTTCATTTTTCTTTTGGGTTATACGAAAGTTTGTTGGGTTTTCTTAGGATTTTCCAAATACAACAAGAATGAAGGAAATTTTTTACATTTGAGGTTCTTTATAAAGATTCTAGAAGGCAAAATTTTTAACATGCAGCTAGCAATAATTATTATCTTAATGTTTTTATATTTGCATTCTCATATTTTATCTCAAATTTCTTTGACCCATTTGAATATTTACAGGAATTCGTACAGATTGTGTCATCTAAGTGTTGTTATTTTCTGATTCTAAGTCTTGACCGAACTCTCAGCTATATATTTTCCTGGGTAAGTGAAAGTTTCTTCTTGAAAGACCTTTTGGTGTTGTTATTGCGATTGTATGTTTGGTATTTCATTCTTTTTCTGTTCTTATGTGGTTATATTTTTTTCCCGCATAAATTTGATAACTTTCTAGTCCGAGAAAGCTTTGAGACGAGAAATTGGATTCTCTCATGCTACTTTTAAGCTCCACTTTTACTCTATTCAAGGTAACCTCATAACTCGAAGTTAATTTTATGATCTATTTTATCACACTATGGTTTGAGTTTGAGCCTGTGTTGTGCTGATTTGGGTTTTAACAATTTGACTTGAGGTTTTAGATGGGGTATTTTAGGATGGAGTAATATTTGTTCTAATTACACATTGCCTGATTGGTTTTGGAAAACTTTGTCTATGGACTGGTTTAGCTGACATGTAGTAGAAAATTTATCTGAAATTTGCTAATTGTTAGTTTGTTTAACATTTTACAGCTGGATAACATTTGTATGTAACATGCTTCACATTTTTGTACTATTATCTGATTTGCTTAGTTGACACGGTGAGCTCACAGAAATTCCATGTCAATTCTAAACTTTTAGGTTCAAGTTGATTGAAGAAAATTCAAGATAATCTCATATTCTAGACCTTAGTCTTATTGTTTTTTTTGTTTCTATTTT
This sequence comes from Nicotiana tabacum, assembly GCF_000715075.1. Classification (NCBI taxonomy): domain Eukaryota; kingdom Viridiplantae; phylum Streptophyta; class Magnoliopsida; order Solanales; family Solanaceae; genus Nicotiana; species Nicotiana tabacum. The sequence goes on along the minus strand of NC_134080.1, from coordinate 104,248,618 downwards.
GGACGGTACCTGTTATTGTATAGTTTTGGGTGTTTATCAGTTTGATGTTAGGATTTTAAAAGCATAGCAGAGTCAATCAGTATGATGGAAGTGGATGCGAAAATGAAAAGGCTAATAAGGTATTTACTTGAATTATCCATTAATTTGATTCTTATTGACTTAATTGAAAGGACCAGGATTTCCATAATAGCTAAAGGAATCAGTTTTGCAGTTTTAGTTTTTGATATTTTGGTATTGATTTGTGAAATTTTCAAATGGATATATTCTTTTGTTTATTTGCATAATTCGCTCAAATTCAATCCGTTTTTAAGTGTTAGAATCTTAAAACACATCTTCAATTTCAATTGCTCTTTTTATTTAAGCCCTTTTTAATCTACTTTTCATACTGTTCTACTATATTGTTTTTCTTTAATGTTTTGATGATCAAATTAAGAAATATGGACAACCAAATTCAACACCTCCTACACTTTGTTTTTGCAGCTCTCGATTTCCAAATTTCTGAATATGTCTGGTTTATTGAGGATGTTATCAATATGCTAAATCTTTTTTAGCAAGCTTCAGATTTAGTAATGATTGTAGTTACTTCTGTAGCTCAATATTAACTTCATTGTTCTTATCACTTAGAGTTTCATGTATTTCACCAAGTTCTACCGAGTAGTATTTACAGAGTATTGGGTTAATGTAGTTTCACATGACCTAACTTGGGCGTTTTGATCTGGTTATTTTGACATAGAGAATTTTATAGAAGTGATATCATTTGTGAACCTGGATTGCACTTGGCTTTACTAGTGTTAACTTTTTCTCAATTCTGCATCACCATTTGGTTTCTTTGGTATGTTAGTTATTATTGATATTTTGATTATTATAATCCTTTCACTTTTAATTAGGTAATTCATTTATTTATGTTTAAAATAGATATGATGGATAAAAGTTGGTTGAATATTCGGAATAGAGTCGACCAAAGGTATAGAGATGGAGTAGACAACTTTCTTAATTGGGCATTCAGTCAACCAACGGTGAACACTATGATTCGGTGTCCTTGTAAAGGTTGTATGAATACCGTGTTCAAGCTAAGGGTTAGTGTAAGGGGAGATTTGTTGAAGAAGGGTTTCTGAGATTCTTATAAAGTGTGAGACTTGCATAGAGAAGTGTTAGTTAGAGCTGAAACTTCTAAAATAATAGATAGCTTATTAATTAAATATTATGAATAATTTAGACTTAGATAATCAGAATGAACTGATTTGTATAGGATGTACAAGAGAAGGCTTATTTCTGGAAATTAGTTTCAGTATGTAAGGTGTAAATTGGTAGTATAATCTGAATTTCCATTTATTGTGTTGATCGTTTTAAGTGAATTCTCACATTTGCATATTCAGTTTTCATTTGACACTTTACGATCTAAAGAGAGATTTATTGTAGACTTTTTTTTTCTTTTTCCGCACCTCTTTTACTATAGAATTCCCACATTAATTTGCAGTTTTTGTTCTCTGTTTTTATTTATTTTGCAGCCTTTTTAATGTTTAGGGCTATTGTTTAGTTAAGGAATTTAAAGACATGGAAGGAACAAAGTGTACGCATCAAATGATAAAAAGACAACTTTGCTACTGAAATTGAAGTAAAATTTCATAGATGTAAACTTCCCTTTTAGTTTATAAACTTATAACTTTACTCAAAATTACTTTTGTCTTTTACATTATCAATCCTTATATTTATGGGATGAGATCATGGGAAATCTGGGGCATCCTTGCTCAAAAAGTTGCATTGTGTAATAGCAATTTGTTCTCCCAGCCCATGATAGTGGCAGAGCCAGGAATAAGGGTGTTAAAATATAAAAAGTAAACACAAAGAAAATAAGAGAGTCAACATGTACTTATGTATATAAAACAGAATTTTAAACTTATGTTTTGAGTATATTTTTGGATATGTGTTGGTTCTATTTCAATAGAAAGGTTGGTTTTAGTACGTAATGTGTTAGTATCTCTGGTTTTAGTAATGTGTTGGTTCTATTTGACATGTGTGATCTGATGTTGAGAACGACAGTTACTCATTGGTTGGGTATTTTTTTTTGGATAGTTTGTTCTGAGGTACTTGGGGTTGAGGAACCTGGTTTGTCTGGAATGACGAGACTACGAGGATTAAGATATTTTACTTAAGAGTATTATAAAAAAGTTCCTCAAGGATTAGTTCAGTATTCTTCCTTGTTGAGTATTATAAACTCTCTGTACTTCTTGTTGAGACCTTTGCATGTATTCCATGTTGAGTTGGCTTACTATCATGCTGCATTGAGATTTTATTCCACTTTGTTTCCAATGTGACTGAATTGTGTCGCCAAAGACTGCAGTTCAAGTTTACTGTCAAGCAATGTTCAGATACATTATTTTTCCCAATTCAGCCATGCACTCAGCTTACATTCCGTAAGAATGGTTCACTCATAAAACACACTAGATCCAAGTTAATTTGATTGTCAGCCATAAGTTATCAACAATGCTAAGTTCAGCATTACTTGGTAATTGACGCGAGGCGAGCACTTGAACTTGAAGAGTCCTAATATGTGATTTTGGTGGGTTCAGATGTCTACGTGCAACTCGTTACTTGTATTCCTTAACTTTAAAGGTTCAACATGGAGTCTCCTCCATGATCCCACTCATGCTCTGTGATCAGGATAGGAATAGAAGCACTGATAAATGTGGATGTTGGTATCTGATGTCAAGAACTACCGGTATTCAGTTACTTCTTCATGTTTCTTTTTTCTTTTCCCCTCCCTTTATTCTTTGCAAAAATATTGTAGACACGCTACTTTATTATGACTAAGACAAAGATAATCTTAACGTGTAACCTGTAATATTCTTTAGTTAAATAAGGACCTCTATGTTTCTATTCCTCCTGGACTCATCTGTAAAGCACAACAGGTGACATGATATTTTTGCTTTGAATCATATGCCTGATCTGCCTACCTGCCATGGTGATGCGACGCCCGTTCTGAAACTTGTTTTTTCTTCTAAATCCCTCTTTTGAGACAATGTTGACTTGGATGTAACACTAGATATGTTTCAATCTATATCTTCTGGATCACTCCTTTTAAGTTGATGTGAACTTGTATGTGACTAAAAAGACATGTTGCAATCAAGATCAATCACTCATCTATGCTTAATTCTAAATCAGTAGGCATCAGCTATGTCACTCTTGAATTACTCATTCTACTTTATTCAGGCTGGTTTCATTCCAACACTACATATAGCTATGCAACATACGCTCAACTAGTTTAATCCAATTAGTTTCGCCTTTGTGAATCCATTTAGTTAGTATCTTCCATTTGAATATTTTGATTTTATTTTCTTCTTTTGATTTCATTTTCTTCCAATCTTGGCTAAGTTTGCGTGAATTCTGAATGATTCAAGGTCAAAAAGCTATTGTGCAATTTGCATATTTCAATCAGTGTCTTGGTCACATTCTGATGCATGATGATAGATCAGTACACATCTGTAGACTTCCATATTTTGCCATTGTAAGGTCAGACTGTAGTTCAGGTTGAGGTTAATATTTTTAGAAAATCTAGATAGCTGACTCTATTATGAATGAAGTCATACAAATAGAACCATATCGCAACTTCTGGCTTTCCTTTGACATGGATTGAAAATTCTAATAAATTCTTAAATTTTTTATAGTAGTTGTATATAACAAATCTAATTATGTTCCTTATATATGTTACTTTGTCTAGCAGGTACAAGTCACTTAAACAGTGATATCGTTCAAGGATGGTGTCGGGCAAGGAGCAGTTACAAGACACTTAATATTTTATCGTTTTTGGGATATGTATATGCGTACAATTACAATGCACAATAAAGTGTCGGGTAGTATATATGTAATTAACTTTTTAGTAATGATAATATTTATCAGCTTGAGAAATTATTTTGGTGTTTGTCAAGCATTATTGGTTGCTTTAATATTGATAGTCAATTGATATGAATATCTCTATATGAAATTTTAGAGAATTAGGTGAATTTTATTGGTTGATTTTGGTGAATTTTGATATAAATAACTTTTAGTGGCGACATAGTTTTGTCAAAAAATTAGTAACTGTTGCGATATGTAAGTTGCCACAGAAGGTCAATTTCTTTTGCCGCGACTTTAGTCGCTACAGAAAACATAGTGTCTTTCATGGTTAAAACTTTTGTGGCCACTTTAGTCGCTATTAAATGACATTTATAGTAGCGACATAATCTTGCCACTGAACTTAAATATTTTTTGTGGCAATTTTAGTCGCTACTAAAGGACATTTATAGTAGCGGCATAATATTGCCATTGAACATAAATATATTTTGTGGCGGCCATAGTTGCTGCTAAAGGTGAATATATAGTGGAGACCCATCCAATATTTGTTCTTATGGAATAATTTTTTGTAGCATTTTTTCCAACCTTTTGTGGCAACTCTGTCACCACAAAATATGTTCTTTTAGTGGCGACTACAAAAGGTCGCCACAAATAACCTTCAGTTACGGTTTTCCTTGTGGCAATACAAAAGTCACTGCTAATACCTTTTAGCAGCGACTTCTATGGATTTCGTCACATCCTCTTACACTTAAACATTCATTCGTCCTCGAACGAGCATAGAGGCATACCTGAAAGTAGTGAAAAGATGAGGGTAGCGGCTGCGCATATCCTGCTCGGTCTCCCAGGTCGCTTCCTCGACTGGCTGACCCTTCCACTAAACCTTCATTGACGCAATGTTCTTTGACCTCTGCTTTCTAACATGCCTGTCCAATATTGCCACTGGCTCCTCAACATAGGATAGATCCCTGTCCTACTGGACTGAACTGAAATCCAACACACGTGCGACGGATCACCGTGATACCTCTGAAGCATCGAAACATGAAATACTGGATGAACTACTAATAAGCTGGGAGGTAGGGCAAGCTCATAAGCAACCTCCCTAACACGCTGCAATATCTCAAAAGGACCAATAAACCTCGGACTCAACTTTCCTTTCTTCCCAAATCTCATAACGCCCTTCATAGGCGATACCCGAAGCACAACCCGCTCTCCAACCATATAGGAAACATCACGAACCTTCCGATTCGCGTAACTTTTCTATCTGGACTGGGCTATACGGAGTCTATCCCGAATCACCTTAACCTTCTCAAAAGCATCCTAAACCAGGTTTGTGCCCAATAATCTGGCCTCACCCGGCTCAAACCAACCCACCGGGGATCTACACCGCCTACCATATAAAGCCTCACACGGAGCCATCTGAATGCCGGTCTGATAGCTGTTATTGTAGGTAAACTCCGCCAATGGCAGGAACTGATCCCAAGACCCTCCAAACTCAATCACACACGCACAGAGCATATCCTCAAGAATCTGAATAGTGCGCTCGGACTGTCCTTCCGTCTGAGGGTGAAATGTTGTACTCAACTCCACCCGAGTACCCAACTCATGCTGAACGACCCTCTAGAATCGTGATGTGAATTGACTACCTCTATATGAAATGATGGAAACTGGAATACCATGCAGACGAACAATCTCCTGGATATAAATCTCTGCTAGACGCTCCGAAGAATAGGTAGTACACACTAGAATGAAGTGAGCGGACTTGGTCAGTCGATCCACAATCACCCAAATAGCATCGAACTTTCTCAAAGTCCGTGTGAGCCCAACTACAAAGTCCATGGTGATCCGCTCCCACTTCCACTCCGGAATCTCTATCTGCTGAAGCAACCCACCCGGTCTCTGGTGCTCATACTTCACCCGTTAACAGTTGAGGCACTGAGCTACAAATCCAACTATATCTTTCTTCATCCACCTCCACTAATAGTGCTGCCTCAAATCTTGATACATTTTCGTGGCACCCGAATGAATGGAATATTGCGAACTATGGGCCTCCTCCAGAATCAACTCCCGAAGTCCATCAACATTGGGTACACAAATCCGACCCTACATCCTTAATACCCAGTCATTACCAATAGTCACATCTCTGACATCACCATGCTGAACCTTGTCCTTGAGGACAAGCAAATGAGGGTCATCATACTGACGCTCCCTGATACGATCAAATAAGGAAGACCGAGAAACTACGCAAGCTAGAACTCGACTAGGCTATGAAAGATTCAATCTCACAAACTAGCTGGCTAAGGCCTGAACATCCATCGCCATAGGCCTCTTCGATGCTGGTAAATAAGCCAAACTCCCCAGTCTCTCTGCTCGGCGACTCGAGGCATCAGCCACCATATTGGCCTTGCCCGGATGATACAAAATAGTGATATCATAGTCCTTCAGCAACTCTAACCATCTCCTCTGGTGCAAATTTAGATCCTTTTGCTTGAACAGTTGCTGCAAGCTCCGATGATCAGTATAGATCTCACAGGGAACCCCGTACAAATAATTATGCCAGATCTTCAGGGCATGAACAATGGCAGCTAACTCCAGGTCATGGACAGGACAATTCTTCTCATACACCCTCAACTGTCTGGACTTGTAGGCAATTACCGTACTATCCTACATCAAAACCTCTCCAAGGCCAATCCTTGAGGCATCACAATAGACAGTGTAAGACCCCGAACCCGTTGGCATATATCAAAATTGGGGCTGTAGTCAAAGCTGTCTTGAGCTTCTGAAAGCTTGCCTCACACTCTTCCATCCACTGGAATGGAGCACCCTTTAGGGTCAGTTTGGTCATAGGGGATGCAATTGATGAAAACCCCTCAACAAAATGACGGTAATAACCCGCCAAGCCAAGAAAACTGCGAATCTCTGTAGCTGAGGATGGTCTGGGCCAACTCTGCACGGCCTCTACTTTCTTCGAATCCACCTGAATACCCTCATTCAACACCATGTGGCCTAAGAATGACGGAATCCAACCAAAATTCACATTTTGAGAACTTAGCATATAACTTCTTTTCTCTTAAGGTCTGAAGCACTGTCCTCAGGTGCTACTCATGATCTTCCCGACTCCGGGAATACATTAGAATATCATCAATAAAGACAATGATGAACGGGTCAAGATATGGCCGGAACACACTGTACATCAAATGCATAAAGGCTATTGGGGCATTGAGCCCAAATGACATAACAAGGAACTCGTAATGACCATACCGAGTCCTGAAAGCAGTCTTCGGGATATCTGTCTCCCGAATCTTCAACTAATGGTAATCTGAGCGCAAGTCAATCTTAGAAAACACCCGTGCGCCCTGAAGCTGGTCAAACAGATCATCAATACGAGGCAAAGGATAACGGTTCTTCACTGTAACTGTGTTCAACTAGCGATAATCAATACACATACGCAGAACCATCCTTTTTCTTCACAAACAAGACAGAAGCACCCCAAGGTGATACACTGGGCCGAATAAAACCCTTATCAAGCAATTCCTATAACTGATCCTTCAACTCAGGAAGAGCCATACGATACGGAGGAATAGAAATAGGCTGAGTGCTCGGCAACAGATCAATGCCAAAATCAATATCTCTTTCAAGCGGCATGCCCGGAAGATCAGCTGGAAACACATCGGGAAAATCCCGTACTACTGGGACTGAATCAACTAAATGGGTATCAATACTAACATCTCTCACATAAGCTAAATACGAGTCACACCCCTTCTCAACCATTCACTGAGCCTTAAGGAAAGAAATAACTCTACTGGGAGTATGATCTAAAGTACCCCTCCACTCAACACGCGGTTCACCTGGCATAGCCAGCGTTACGATTTTGGTGTGACAATCAAGAATAGCATAATGGGGAGATGACCAGTCCATGCCAAAGATAATATCAAATCTACCATGCTGAGCAACAATAAATCGGCTCTAGTCTCAAAACCACTAAGAGCAACCAAACACGGCCGATAAATGCGGTCCACAATAAGAGAATATCCTACAGGAGTAGAAAGATAAATAGGGGAACTCAAAGAATCCCGAGGTACACCCAAATGCGAAGCAAAATAAGAAGACACATAAGAGTAAGTGGAGCCTGGATTGAATTGAACCGATGCATCTCTATGACAAACCAGTATAATACTTGTGATGACAGAATCAGAGGCAACAACCTCGGTACGGGCAAGAAGGGCATAGTATCGGGCCTGGCCTCCCCTTCTAGGGCGACCTCTACCTCCCCGACCTCCACCTCTGGCTGGCTGAGCAGGTGGGGTTTCAACTAGAGCTATAACCATAGCCTGAGAACTCTACGGGGCGCGCTGTGGCTGAGAAGTCTGTGGAGGCGTACTCCTCCCAAGTCTAGGGCAATCTCTCACCACATGGCGTGTATCACCATACTCAAAACAAGCTCTGGGAGGACGTGGTGGCTGTGACTAGCTTGGGCAAGGTCTGCTGAACTAACCTCTGAAAGCACCCTGCGTAGGAGGCACGCTAGATACCGGAGGTGCATAATAAGGCTCCTGAGGCCTAAGAGGAGCCGGAATACCACTGGCTGCTGGAAGAGCTGAATGAACATGGCAACTCATATATCCCCTACCATGATGATCTACAGCTGGGGCACGGGCATAAGAATAATGGCCCGACTCTCGAGACCTCTTAGCCTCCCTCTCCTCTCTCTCCCTAGCATGCATACCCTCAATCCTCCTAGCAATGCTCGCCACCTGCTGATAAGAAATATCCATCTCCAACTAATGAGCCATGCTAGACCTGATGCTGGGAATAAGGCCCTCAATAAACCAGCAAACCCTCTCGCGAATAGTAGAAACCAAGGCTGGTGCATGCCTAGCCAAACTAGTGTAACGGACAGCATACTCTGAGATAGTCATAGCACCCTGGCACAAATGCTCAAACTCTGTGCACTATGCGTCCCTGAGGCTCTGAGGAACATACTCTCTCAGGAACAGATCTGAAAACTGAGTCCAAGTCAGTGAAGCAACCTCATCCGGACTGTCTAACTCATAGGTGCACCACCACTCATAGGTGGCTCCTCGAAGCTGGAAAGTAGTGAAGGAAAACCCGCTCGACCCTGATATACCTATGGTATAGAGAATGCGGTAACACTCATCTAGAAATCCTAGAGCATCATCCGATGCTAGACCACTGAATACAGGAGCCTTGTACTTCTTGAACCTTTCAAGCCTCAACTACTCATCCTCGGAAACCGCTACCCTGTCCTCGGGATGATCTCAGACTACAAGCTGTACGGGAATAATCTCAAGGACCTTCTCAACATGCACTCGCTGCTCAGGAGTGCGGGCGGCAGGAGTCTGTGCTCCTCCCCTGCCCTAAGATGTAGCTACAGCAAGGGGAAACAACCCTGCTTGAGTCAAAGTTGTGTACATGCTCATGAACTGTGCCAGAGTCTCCTAAAGTGCTGGAGTAGTAGTAACAGTAGGCGTATCAGGTGCCTGGACTCCGGCTAGAACTGCTGGTGGTACCTCGGTGGCAGCTCGCGCAAGTGCTCTGGTTGCACCACGTGCGCGTCCTCGGCCTCTACCCCGGCCTCTAATGGCTATAGTAGAGGGCGCGGGTGCCTGATCATCTCAGATAGCGCGTGTCCTCACCATCTATGAGAGAATAGAAGACAAAAGTTTAGAATTGTCATGTCAAAATCTCGCACGATAAGGAAATAACCTCTCATAGATAAGTACAAACGTCTCTGTACTGATCAGCGAGACTCTAATAAACCAGCTTGTAATTCATGACTCCTATGAACCTAGAGCTCTGATACTAACTTGTCGCGACCCCGGTCACCCTCCATGAACCATCGTGATGACACCTATTCTCTACGACCAGGTAAGCCTAACAATACGGAAAATAAACCAATTTGTGAAAGGAAACAATTAAAAGCCAAAATAGTGAAATAAACAGTGTTTAAAAGTGCCGCTCGGCATACACAATATAACCTCTAAAAAAACTAATACATTTCCTAAAACCCGGAATCTCATGAACACAAGCCTTTGAATGTCTACCAATATCTAACTCCGGAATATCTAACAAGAAAAGAAAAATACAGAAGGCCTAATACTTAAAGGGGAGAGTAGAGAGGGACTCTTCGTTCTGCGGACGCGGCAAATATACCTCGGAGTCTCTACAAATGCCTCGTTTCAAGCGTGATAAGTCTGCATGGCGGTACTTGGATTTGCCATGAAAAACATGCATAGAAAGGGCATGAGTACACCACGTCGGTACTCAGTAAGTGCCAAGCCTAACCTCGGTCAGGTAGTGACGAGGAAGGTCAGGGCTCTACTAAGATTAAATAAAGATATACTGTGTGACAGTATAACATAAAACAGTATAGTTGAAAGATAACGATAAGAATTAAAACATGATAATAAAGATAACTACAACTGAAACAGAGGCAAAACAATCACAAGGAATACCACTCTTCACAAAGCAACTAACCGGGGATCTCTTAGTATCCCGAGGATCTCTTAGTACCCTCAATATGTGCCAAGGATCTCTTGGTATCCCGAGGATCTCTTGGTATCCTCAATATATGCTATGGATCTCTTGGTATCCCAAGGATCTCTTGGTATCCTCAATATGCTAGGGATCTCCTAGTATCCCGAGGATATCTTGGTGTCCTCAATATACGTGCTAGGGATCTCTCGGTATCCCTCACCTCAGCTCAAATCATACATACGTACAGGGGATGCCGTCCCGTAGTCCCAAAGTAAAAAACACATAGCAACAACACAAAGAATACTCAACTAAGCTCAATTTTGTACCAAATAAAACAGGTAATTCTAACCTAACATGCTTCACATAATACAATCAAGGCAGTTTAAGCAATAAAACAATTAAGTCAATTAGACATGCTTTGCTAAGCTAACAGTAGGTTAAAATTTCAAGTAGAGTAAGTAGGAAAGGAAAAACACAATTAAAGCTACATTAGTGAAAACAAGTTTTTCAACAATTAGAACAAGTACGCACTTGTCACCTCAGATACAAGGCATTTCAATTACCACAATACCAAATCCTAAGGGGAATGTCCCCCACACAAGGTTAGGCAAGCCACTTACCTCGAATCAGCTCAAATCAATCAGAAACCACGCTCTTGCCACGATTACTTGACTCCAAATGGTCCAAATCTATTCAATTCAATTTTATAATGTAAATAACACTTCAACAAACTGATTCTACACAGAAATTCTAAGCTAATATGCGAAATTAGGTAAAATGACCAAAATGCCTCTCGGACCCACGTCTCGGAATCAGGTAAAATTTACATTTCCAGAATCCTCACACTCTCATGAGTTTAGTCATACCAAAAGTACCAAAATTAGACCTCAAATGGTCCCTCAAATCATCACTCAAAGGTCTCTAATTAACCAAGCCCTAACCCCCAAATTACCACTGATTTTTCTTAAATTTTCATGCTTATATTGATAAAAATCACCTCAATAATGAGTTTAGGGACCAAAGACCTTACCCCAATAAATTCTTCTGGAAATCCCCCTTGAAAATGCTTCCCAAGGCTTCTTCCTCTTTGAAAAGAGGTAAAAATAACTCAAATTCGCGAAGGCAAGTATTTATATGTTCTGCCCAGCTAATCCGCTTCTGCGGTCCCGCTTTTGCGGAATGAAGGTCGCGTCTACGACAAATCACTAACCTCAGCTTTCTGCACCTACGACTCCCCATACGCAGATGCGGTACCGCTTCTGCGACTCCTGCTGATTCTCCCTATTTTCGCTTCTGCGATTGCTCGACCGCTTCTGAGGCCTCGGACATGTAGTCCTGTCACGACCCTAAACACGGACCCGGTCATGATGGCGCCTCTCGTGAAGATGAGGCCAGCCGACACATTCCCAATTCATTTTTAAGCAATTTAAGTAATAAGTATTAAGTCTTTAACATGATAAAATCCCAAAATAATCAGTGAAATAGTACAATTTGCGGAAATAAAACCAACACAGCCCGACATCGGGGTGTCACCGGTCATGAGCATCTATCAACATACTAAAAGTCTGAAAGAGTCTACACAGATATTACAGAGTCACTAACAAGAGGAAAGAAATGAGATAGGGGGGAGAAGCACGAGGCTGCGAACGCCGAGCAGCTACCTCGTGAACTCCGAAATCTGCCGGGAGCTCTCAACCCTCGCTAGCATGACCTGCAATGCCTGAATCTACACACGGGGTGCAGGGAGTAAAGTGAGTACTCCAACTCAGTGAGTAATAATAATAAATGCAGACTGATAAATAGGAAATCACGTAAAGGCACATCAACAGGCTATAAAGAAGCAGTAAAAGCTAGTAAAAGCAATGAAGCAGTAAAAATATGCAAATTCACTTTAGTTAGTTTAAGCTTCTAAGAATGCCTTTTTAAACAGTTAAGCAAGTAAAGGACATGCAACTAAAAAGGTAAACACATATAGATCCTCCCCTCGGGCACAATACCAACAGAAGCAGCCCACCGGGCAACACATGGAACACTACCAGCCCCTCGAGCTATATCTCATATCACAATGGGTACCTACACTCACCAGCGGTGTGCAGACTCCTAGAGGGGCCCCTTACGGCCCAAGCGCAATATCAAGCCATCTCGTGGCATAATCATATAGGCTCTCGGCCTCATATCACAAGCCACCTCGTGGCATACAAATCTCAAGCCTCGGCCTCATACTCTTAATCAGGTGTTTCCTCACAACATAGGCCCTCGACCTTACTCAGTCAGATTCTCACAAGCCACTCGGGTAATAGTAAAACATGATGCTCAGCCCAAAATATCATTTAAAGTATCATTTTAAGTGTTAAAGCAGAGTAAACATGGCCGAGTTATGAAAACAGTAGAATATAGCATGACTGAGTTCAAGTATAAAGTCAAAACAATGAGGAAATATCAGTTAAAATCCCCTAAGAGTTCAAATAGTTGACACGAGGCCCAAATATGGCATTCAACCCAAAACGTGATGATAGCAAATAGTTTTCAATCAAATACGCTATAACATAGTCATCCAGGATGGACAAAGTCACAATACCCAACGGTGCCCGACCCCACGCTTGTCATCTAGCGTGTGTGTCACCTTAATATAGCACCACGATGTGTAATCCGGGGTTTCATACTCTCAGGAAAACATTTAAAATCATTACTCACCTCAATCGGTCTAAATGAGCTTACGACGCCTTTGCCCCTCGAATCGGCCTCCACTCGTGTCGAATCTATCCAAAATCAGAATCACGACGTCAAAATATGCTAAGGGAACGGAGCCCAAGAAAAAATAATCAATTTACAACATGAATCTCGAATTAACCAAAACCCGACCCCAGGCCCACATCTCGGAATTCAATAAAATTCACATTATTAGATTCCTTATCTCCTCACGAGTTTATACATATCAAAAGTCCTAAAATCCGACCACAAATGGCCCCTCAAATCCTCAAGTCTAGGTCTCCAATACCAAGCCCTAGTTTCTCCAATTTTAACCCTTAAATTCCATTAATTACAGCTCTAATCCGTGAAATAATACCATAGGATCGATTATTAGAATAAACAATCTTACCTCACGACGATATCCCTTGATTCCCTCTTCAAAAGCTCCCAAAAAGCTCCAAAACCGACTTGAAATGGTGAAGAATAGCTCAAAAATCGCAAAGGAATGCTTTTAAACCTTCTGGCCCAGGGATTCCGCACCTGCGGCCAATTCCCCGCTTCTGCGGTACTGCTTTTGCGGTCAATGGACCACTTATGCGATCATCACTTTAATCCTAAACTTTCACATTTGCGATGCCCAATCCGCACCTGCGCCATCGCAGGTGCAGTTCTTCAACCACTTCTGCGGTTTCTGCCTTCCCAGGCCCTTTTCGCTTCTGCGAGACCGCACCTGCGGTCCCCAAGCTGCAGGTGCGATTATGACAGCAATGGGAAACTTCAGCTGTCACAACCAACTCCAAATCTTTCCGTCAACCATCCGAAATCACTCTAAGGCCCCCCAGGACCTCAACCAAAAGCACAAACACATCATATACCACCATCCAAACTTATACCAATCTTCAAAACACCTCAAACAATATCGAATCAACCAAAACACATCAGATTCAAGCCTAAGTTTCCAAAATCTTCCGAATTACACTTTTGATCAAAAAGCATACCAAACCACGTCCGAATGACCTCTCCACTGCACTTTCACTGAAGCTATATCCTTTGATCTCAACTTTTGGACCTGATGCTCCAAAATAGATGCTGGCTCCACATCATAAGTCAAATCACCATCCAACTGAACCGTGCTAAAATGCAGAACATGAGACGGATCCCCAATATACTTTCGGAGCATAGAAACATGAAATACCGGATGCACACTCGACGAGCTGGGCGGCAAAACAAGCTCATAAGCCACCTACCCAATCCTCTGAAGCACCTCAAAAGTCCCAATGAACTGAGGACTTAATTTACCCATCTTCCCAAATCTCATAGCACCCTTCATTAGTGAAACATTCAACAGAACCTTCTCACACATCATGTAGGACACATCCCGGACCTTCCTGTCAGCATAACTCTTTTGTCTCGACTGCGCTGTATGAAACCTCTCCTGAATCACCTTCACCTTCTCTAAAGCATCCTGCACCAAGTCTGTCCCCAATAGCCTAGCCTCACCCGGCTCAAACCAACCAACTAGAGATCTACACCGCCTCCCATACAAAGCCTCGTATGGAGCCATCTGAATACTCGACTGGTAGCTATTGTTATAAGCAAACTCTGCAAGCGGTAGAAACTGATCCCATGACCCTCCGAAATCAATGACACAAGCACGCAACATGTCCTCCAATATATGAATAGTGCACTCGGACTGGCCGTCTATTTGGGGGGGAAAAACTGTGCTCAACTCAACCTGAGTACCCAACTCTCGCTGCACAGACCTCCAAAACTACGAAGTAAACTGAGTGCCCCTATCTGAAATGATGGAAACTTGGACATCATGCAAACGAACACTCTCCCGGATATAGATCTCTGCCAGCCACTTTGAAGAATAGGTAGTACACACAGGAATGAAGTGCGCGGACTTGGTCAGCCGATCCACAATCACCCAAATAGCATCGAACTTCTTCAAAGTCAGTGGAAGCCCAACTACAAAGTCCATGGTGATCCGATCCCACTTGCACTCTGGAATATCCATCCGCTGAAGCAAGCCACCCGGTCTTTGATGCTCATATTTCACCTGCTGACAATTGAGACACCGAGCCACAAATCCTACAATGTCTTTCTTCATTCCCCTCTACCAATAATGTTGTCTCAGATCCTGATATATCTTTGCGGCACCCAGATGAATGGAGTACCGCGAGCTATGGGCCTCCTCCAAAATCAACTCTCGAAGCCCATCTACATTGGGCACACATATCCGGTCCTTCATCCTCAACACCCCATAATCACCAATGGTCACATCGTTGGCATCATCAAGCTGAACTTTGTCCTTAAGGACAAGCAAATAAGGATCATCATACTGGCGCTCTTTGATGCGATCGTATAAAGGAAGTCCGAGAAATCACACAAGCCAACACCCGACTAGACTCCGAAATATCTAACCTCACGAACCGATTGGCCAAGGCCTGAACATCAACTACAAGAGGTCTCTCCCCAACTGGAATATATGCCAAACTCCCCATACTCACCGCCTTCCAGCTCAAAGCATCGGCTACCACATTGGCCTTCCCTAGATGGTACAAAATAGTAATATCATAATCCTTTAGCAACTCCAACCATCTCCGCTACCTCAGATTGAGATCCTTCTAATTGAACAAGTGCTGGAGGCTACGATGATCGGTAAACACCTCACAAGACACACCATACAAATAATGCCTCCAAGTATTCAACGCGTGAACAATGGTAGCCAACTCCAAATCATGAACAAGGTAGTTCTTCTCATGGGGCTTCAACTGACGAGAAGCATAAGCAATAACCCTACCCTCCTGCATCAACACACACCCAATACCGACTCTCGAAGCATCACAATACACTGTATATGAACCTGAAGTTGATGGAAAGACTAATACTAGAGTTGTGGTCAAGGCTGTCTTGAGCTTCTGAAAGCTCTCCTCACACTCATCTGACCATACAAATGAAGCACCCTTCTGAGTCAACTTGGTCAAGGGCGATGCGATAAATGAGAATCCCTGAACAAACCAGCGATAATAACCCGCAAAACCAAGAAAGCTACGAATCTCTATGGCTGAGGACGATTTGGGCCAACTCTGAACCGCCTCTATCTTCTTCGGATAAACCTGAATACCCTCGTTGGACACCACGTGCCCCAAGAAAGTCACTGAACTAAGCCAAAACTCACACTTAGAGAATTTTGCATAAAGCTTCTCCTCCCCAACCTCTGCAACACAACCCTCAAATGCTCGTGTGCTCCTCCTGACTACGCAAATATACTAGAATATCATCAATGAAAACTATGACAAATGAGTCGGGATAAGGCCGGAACACGCTGTTCATCAAATGCATGAACGCTGCTGGGGCATTGGTCAGCCCAAAAGACATCACCAAGAACTCATAATGACCATATCGGGTCCTGAAAGCTGTCTTAAGAATATCCGAGTCCCTGATCTTCAACTGGTGATAACCTGAACGGAGATCAATCTTGGAGAACACTCTCGCTCCCTGAAGCTGGTCGAATAAATCATCAATGCGAGGCAAAGGATACTTGTTCTTAATTGTTACTTTGTTCAATTGCCTATAATCAATGCACATCCTCATAGTGCCCTCCTTTTTCTTCACAAATAGAACCGTCGCACCCCAAGATGACACACTAGGCCGAATGAACCCCTTATCAAGGAGTTCCTGAAGCTGCTCCTTTAACTCCTTCAACTCGCTAGTGCCATACGATACGGCAGAATAGAGATGGGCTGAGTGCCCAACACCAGGTCAATACCAAAATCAATATCCCTGTCCGGTGGCATGCCCGACAGGTCTGCAAGAAACACATCGAAAAAATCCCTCACAACTGGAACAGAATCAATACTGGGAGTCTCTACACTGAAATCCCTCACAAAGGCTAGATACGAAAGACAACCCTTCCCAACCATACGCTAGGCCTTCAAGAATGAGATTACTCTACTGGGAACATAATCAGTCAAACCTCGCCACTTAATCTGTGGCACACCCGGTATAGCCAATGTCACTCTCTTAGCATGACAGTCCAGAATAGCACGACACAAAGATAGCTAATCCATGCCCAAAATAACATTGAAGTCTACCATACATAATAACAATAGATCTACTCGGGTCTCCAAACCCCCAATAGTCACCACACATGACCGGTACACACGGTCTACAACAACAATATCGCCCACCAGAGTATATACATGAACAAGTGAAACAAGAGACTCACGGGGCGCATCCAAATAACGAGCAAAGTATGATGATACATAAGAAAAGGTGGAACCGGGATCAAATAATACAGATGCATCTCTGTGGCAAACTAAAACAATACCTGTAATAACAACATCGGAAGTAATAGCATCAGGTCTAGCTGGAAGTGCATAGAAATGGGCCTGACCACCACCTGATCGACCTCCCCCTCTAGGGCGACCCCTAACTGACTGACCTCCACCCCTAGCTGGGTGGGTGGGTAGTTATGAAGTAACTGGCGTTGAAGCCGATTGCTGACTCCTCTGTTGAGATGAACCCGCAAGACGATGAGGACACTGCCTCCACATATGACCCATCTCTCCATACTCATAGCAACTCCCGGGTGCTGGAGACGGGGACTGAAGGGAATCCCTAGCACCGGAATGACTAGCAGATGCACCTGGCATAGAAGAGCCCTAAACTGAGGGAGCATGGGATGAACTCTAAGCTGGAAGGGCTTTGAGTGATGACTGGACCTGATGAGAACTGTGAGAACCATGACCCGATGACGCCCCACGATAACCTGGGCGAGCTGGCTGAGCATGCCTGAATGGACGGCCTCTGCCGTGCTGAAACTGACCTCTCAAAGGAGCACCACCATAACTACCAGACACTTGAGGCCTCTTGGCCTCCCTCTTATCTCGCTCCTGGCGACGAACTGACTCAATCTCACGAGTAATGTCTACAACCTCCTCAAAGTTCGCACCAGTCACCTTCTCCCTGATTATGAGAATACGAAACTAATAAGTGAGGCCATCCACAAACCTCCTAATCCTCTCTCTATCTGTCGGAACCAACCAAATAGCATGATGAGCTAACTCGGAGAACCTTATCTCATATTGCATCACAGTTATCTCTCCCTGACGCAATCACTCAAACTGCTTGCGCAGCTCCTCTCTATGAAACTGTGGCACATACTTCTCCAGAAAGAGAACAGAGAATTGCTGCCAGGTAAGGGGTGCTGCACCAACAGGCCTACGCCTCTCAAAAGCCTCCCACCAAGTGAAGACAGCTCCAGAAAACTGATAAGTAGTGAAAGCGACCCCCCTGGTCTCCAGAATACCCGCTGTACGAAGCATCCTGTAACACTTATCCAAAAAACCCTAGGCATCCTCGCACTCTACACCACTGAAAGTCGGAGGCTGAAGTCTACCAAACCTCTCCAAACTATGCTGCTCATCCTCTAGCATGGCAGGAACTACATAGTCCTAAGCAGCTGCAACCGGCTGAGCTGGATGTTCCCCCAGTGTCTGAAGTCCCTACACGACCTGCTCAAGTGTGCGAGCAGCAGGAGTCTAAGTGCCTCCCCCTGCCCGAGAAGTAGTTGCGACTGTAGTGACTGAAACCGCCTGAGCTAGGCCAGTGCATACTGATAGAATCTAAGCCAAGGCCTCCTAAAGACCCAAAATCACAATGGGCACAGCTGGTGCTGCTGAAGCGTCCACAACTAGGACATGTTCCTGAATTGGAGCGGCTGGTGGATCTACAGGTGTTGCCATAGCTGTTTTGTGGGCCACATCTCTACCCCTACCGCGACCACGACCGCGTCTTCGGCCTCTAGTGGCCACAGCTGGTGGTACTGGTGGTCGTCCGTCCTGACCGGTAGTGCGTGACCTCACCATCTATGAGAGAATAGAATGACAGAAGTTTAGTACTCGGACTAACAAATTCGCATGACAAGAATTTCAAGAATATGAAGTTTTTCCTAAAGGTTTTGCAGCCTCTCGAGGATAAATACAGATGTCTCCGTACCGATCCGTGAGAATCTACTAAACCTGCTCATGACTCGTGAGACCTATGCAACCTAGGCTCTAATACCAACTTCTCACGACCCTAAACACGGACCCGGTCGTGATGGCACCTCTCGTGAAGACGAGGCCAGCCGACACATTTCCAATTCATTTTAAGCAATTTAAGTAATAAGTATTAAGTCTTTAACATGATAAAATCCCAAAATAAGCAGTGAAATAGTACAATTTGCGAAAATAAAACCAACACAGCCCGACATCGGGGTGTCACCGGTCATGAGCATCTATCAACATACTACAAGTCTGAAAGAGTCTACATAGATATTATAGAGTCACTAACAAGAGGAAAAAAATGAGATAGGGGGAGAAGCACGGGGCTGCGAATGCCGAGCAGCTACCTCGTGAACTCCAAAATCTGTCGGGAGCTCTCAACCCTCGCAACACGACCTACAACGCCTGAATCTACACACGGAGTGTAGGGAGTAAAGTGAGTACTCCAACTCAGTGAGTAATAATAATAAATGCAGACTGACAAATAGGAAATCACGTAAAGGCACATCAATAGGCTATAAAGAAGCAATAAAAGCAATAAAGGAGTAAAAATATGCAAATTCACTTTAGTCAGTTTAAGCTTCTTAGAATGCCTTTTTAAATAGTTAAGCAAGTAAAGGACATGCAACTAAAAAGGTAAACACATATAGATCCTCCCCCCGGGCACAATACCAATAGAAACAGCCCATCGGGCAACACATGGACAATACTAGCCCCTCGGGCTATATCTCATATCACAATGGGTACCCCCGCTCACTAGGGGCGTCCAGACTCCTGGAGGGCCCCCTTACGGCCCAAGCGCAATATCAAGCCATCTCATGGCATAATCACATAGGCTCTCTGCCTCATATCACAAGCCACCTCATGACGTACAAATCTCAAGCCTCGGCCTCATAATCATAATCAGGTGTTTCCTCACAACATAGGCCCTCGACCTTACTCAGTCAGAATCTCACAAGTCACTCGGGCAATAGAAAAACATGATGCTCAACCCTAAATATCATTTAAAATATCATTTTAAGTATTAAAGCAGAGTAAACATGGCTGAGTTATGAAATCAGTAGAATATAGCATGACTGAGTTCATGTATAAAGTCAAAACAGTGAGGAAATATCAGTAAAAATTTCCTAAGGGTCCAAATAGTTGGCACGAGGCCCAAATATGGCATTCAGCCCAAAACGTGATGATAACAAATAGTTTCAATCAAATACGCGATAACATAGTTATTCGGGATGGACTAAGTCACAATCCCCAATGGTGCCCGACCCCACGCTCGTCATCTAGCATTGTGTCACCTCAATATAGCACCACGATATGCAATCTGGGGTTTCATACCCTCAGAACAACATTTAAAATCATTACTCACCTCAATCCGGTCCAAACTCTAGCCCGCAACGCCTTTGCCCCTCGAATCGGCCTCCACTCGCGTCAAATCTATCCAAAATCAGAATCACGACGTCAAAATATGCTAAGGAAACGAAGCCCAAGCGAAAATAATCAATTTACAACATGAATCCCGAATTTACCAAAACCCGACCCCTGAGACCACGTCTTGGAATTCAATAAAATTCACATTAATAGATTCCTTATCTCCTCACAAGTTCATACATATCAAAAGTCCCAAAATCCGACCACAAATGACCCCTCAAATCTTCAAGTCTAGGTCTCCAATACCAAGACCTAGTTTCCCCAATTTTAACCCTTAAATTCCATTAATTATAGCTCTAATCCGTGAAATAATACCATAGGATTGATTATAAGAATCAAAAATCTTACCACCAGATGATATCCCTTGATTCCCACTTCAAAATCTCCTAAAAAGCTCCAAAACCGACTTGAAATGGTGAAGAATAGCTCAAAAATCGCGAAGGTATGCTTTTATACCTTCTGGCCCAGGGATTCTGCACCTGCGGCCAATTCCCCGCTTCTGCGGTACCGCTTTTGCGGTCAATGGACCACTTTTGCGGTCATCACTTAAATCCTCCACTTTTGCATTTGCGATGCCCAATCCGCACCTGCGCCATCGCAGTTGCGGTTCTTCAACCGCTACTGCGGTTTCTGCCTTCCCAGGCCCTTTCCGCTTCTGCGATTCAAATCTTGCTTCTACGAGACCACACCTGCGGTCCCCAAGCCGCAGGTGCGTTTATGACAGCAATGGGAAACTTGAGCTATCACAACCAACTCCAAATCTTTCCGCCAACCATCCGAAATCACCCCGAGGCCCCCGGGACCTCAACCAAAAGCACAAACACATCATATACCACCATATAAACTTATACCAATCTTCATAACACCTCAAACAACATCGAATCAACCAAAACACATCGGATTCTAGCCTAAGTTTCCAAAATCTTCTGAATTACGCTTTTGATCAAAAAGCATACCAAACCACGTCCGAATGACCTAAAATTTTGCACACACATCCCAAATGACCCAACAGAACTACTGCCATGCTCGGAATTCCATTCTGACCCCTATATAAAAATCTCACCTATCAACCGGAAAATGCCAAAATACCATTTTTGCCAATTCAAGTCTAAATCTACTCCGGACCTCCAAAACACATTCCGATCATGCTCCTAAGTCTCAAATCACCTCCCGAAGCTATCCAAGCCATCGGAACTCACCTCCGAGCCCTCTAACTCATAAGTCAACATCCGATTGACTTTTCCAACTTAAGCTTCCTCAAAAGAGACTAAATGTCTCAAACCTTACCAAAACCTTTCCGAACCCGAGCCAACCAACCCGATCACACATAGAACTAATAAACAAAGAAATAAGAAGCAGAAATAGGGGAAATAGAGAGGTAACTCATGAGACGACTGGCCGGGTCATCACAGGTCCCCAAGCCGCAGGTGCAGTTATGACAGCAGACTTAAAGCTAGCTGCAACTTTCAACTCCAAACCTTTCCGTCAAACACCCAAAATCATCCCGAGGCCTTCGGGAGCTCAACCAAAAGCATGAACAAGTCATATACCACTATACAAACTTATTCCAATCCTTAGAACACCTACAACAACATCGAAACGACGCATGAACCACAGATTCAAGCCTAAGAACTCCAAAACTCTAAATTTACGCTTTCGATCAAAAAGTCTATCAAACCTCGTCCGAATGACCTAAAATTTTGGACACACGTCACGTTCAACACTATAGAGATACTCCATTCCGACCCTCGGATCAAAATCTCACTATCGAATCGGAAACTTCAAAATTTGACTTTGGCATTTCAAGCCTAAATTAGCTACGGACCTCCAAAACACAATTCGAACACGTCCCTAAGCCCGAAATCACCCAACGGAGCTAACAGAACCATTGGAATTCCATTCCGAGGCCATCTTCACACTGTTCTAACTACGGTCAAATTTTCCAAAATTTATGCTCTCATTTAGGGACTAAGTGTCCCAAAACTCTCCGAAACTCAAAACCGAACATCCTGGCAAATCAAAATAGTAGAAATAAATACGAGAAAACAGTTAATAGGGGATCGGGATGTTAATTCTTAAGACGACCGGCCAGATCATCACAATTACCAACAATAATTTGAAAGATAATTCAGCAAATAAAGTCAACATAGTTCTGAAAGTACTATCCATCATTTCTCATGGGATTAAAGTTTAATAATTACTATAAAAATGGCCAGTCACAAATTCAAAGAATAACAACCACATAGGCTAAAAACATGTAAAATTCCATATCAAAACAAATCTGAAGGTAGTTTAAGGAAGACATACCAAGCTGCTCAAGAAACTAAAGCTACAAGAAAAGGAAACTAAATAGAGACTAGAATTCATAAAAAGAGCTCGGCTTAGATAGAGAACAATAGGATTCAACAGTCACCAACAATGATTTGAACTTCTGAACCTTCAAAATCTATACCTCCGTTTGAAAATATTGAAATTCTAGAATTTTGTAACGACCCGGCCGGTTGTTTCATGAGTTATAGCCCCTTTTCTCCATTTATGCTTCCTTTTGTGTTCTTCAGCTGTATTTTATCGTATCGTGTTGGTTGGTTCGGGTCTAGAGTGGTTTCGGTGTGAAATGAAATACTTAGTCTCCTTGTGAGAAGCTTAAGTTGGAAAAGTCAATCGGATGTTGACTTATGAGTAAATGATCTCGGATGTGAATTATGATGGTTCTATTAGCTCCGTTAGGTGATTTTGAACCTGGGAGCACATCCGAAATGTGATTTGGAGGTCCGTGGTAGAATTAGGCATGAATTGGCGAAAGTTGGAATTTTGGCGATTTTTGATCGATAGTGGAAAATTTGATATCGAGGTCGGAATGAAATTTTGGAAGTTGGAGTAAGTTTGTAGTGTCATTCGTGACGTGTATGCAAAATTTGAGGTCATTCGGACTAGGTTTGGTAGGTTTCGGCGTCGTTTGCGGAATTTGGAAGTTTAAAAGTTCTTAGGCTTGAATGCGAGGGTAATTTAGAGTTTTGATGTTGTTTTAAGTGTTCCAAAGATTCGACTAAGTTTGTATGTTGATATGTGACTTGAT
This sequence comes from Nicotiana tabacum, assembly GCF_000715075.1. Lineage (NCBI taxonomy): Eukaryota > Viridiplantae > Streptophyta > Magnoliopsida > Solanales > Solanaceae > Nicotiana > Nicotiana tabacum. The sequence continues at coordinate 104,225,044 of NC_134080.1, read as the reverse complement.
GGTATGTTTGGTTGAGGTCCCTAGAGGCTCAGAATGATTTCGGATGTTTAACGGAGAGTTTGGAACTTGAAAAATGCAGCAGAACCTACTGGTTCTATGTTAACCGCACATGCGGAGTGGGAACTGCAGGTGCAAGGACCGCATATGCAGAAGTGGAGTGCAGATGCAGAGTATCATCTAGGAAGGAAGAACCACAGAAGCGGACAAGGCCCACAGGTGCGCACCCGCTGGTGCGATGTTTTGGGTCGCAGATGTGGATTTTAAGGAGTAAGTGGAATCCGCACCTGTGATGGTTTTTCCGCAGGTGCGGCATCGCAAAAGTGTGTATTTTGACCGCAAGTGCGGTTTTGTTAGGAAGAACCTATAAATTGAAGGCTTCACAAATTTTGCTGATTTCCACCATTTTTGGAGACGGGTTTTGGAGCTTTTGGGGTGATTTTGAAGAGGGATTCAATGGATTATCAGTGAGGTAAGTTGCTTGAGCCCTAATACTCGTATATGTGGTGATTTCCCATTGTTTAATCATGTAATTAGTGAATATTAGGGGTGAAAATGAGGGGTTAGGTCTTGAGAGTTGGAGAGTTTGATTTGAGGATTTGAGAGACCATTTGATGTCGGATTTTGATGAATTTGGTATGGGTAGACTCGCGAGTGAATGGGCTTTCTAGTTTGGTAACTTTTGTCAGATTTCGAGATGTGGGTCCGGGGTCGGGTTTGAGTGGATGTTACACCCCATGTTTTCGTATGTGGAAGTACGCCATAAGTAAATTGATATAAGCTTGGAAATGAGATGTTACATTCCGTATTTTCATACGTTAAAGTTCCGTCGTAAGCTAATCGATGTAAGTTCGGGAATGAGACTATTTTGAGATTATAAGCATTATGCTATTTCAAACAAGTGATGAGTAAATTTGTGAAGGTGAGAGGGTAAGCAAATCAAAGAAAATAAATTTTCGTCAAAGTTTGACATGTTGGGATAAAATATGGCCCGAGCTAAAATACCCGATATTTATGGACTAGTGCCATACAAGGTACCACATGACCATGATAGTAAGGTGTGTTAAAAGTAAGTAGTATTTTAAGTAATTTGAGATAATTCTTGATTATATGAATAATCGGATAATTAAAATTAACAAGTTAATTAATAATTAGTGATTGATTAATTAAAGTCTTTGGTTAAAGACTAAGGCAAAACGTGGCAGCCACATGAAAATATATTAAGTGACTCTTTATTCACAAAGCAAGGTGGCAAAGTTTGTTGAATGTTTGTGGCCAAGTCTTACTAAGTGGGGCACACACTCAAATATTAAAAGAAACATCCCTAATTCATAATTGAATCTCTACAAAACTCAAAGAAATGTTCAGCAAACTCATTCACAAAAGATGAGATGTTAGCAACGTGATTTTGGCTAGAAAAATCATACGAGACTACGTAATATAATAGCAACGGGATTTTGCGATTATAAGGGAGTGTGGTGCAATCCTTCTCAAGAATATCATACGGATTTTCTCCTACTTTGATATTGTCGTCACGTGTTTTGTCGCGATTGTCGTATATTAGAATGATTGTTAAGAGAATCGACTCATGTTTGTTAAGGCTATCCCTTCTTTCTTTTGGCATGATCTATATGACACAAACGAAACGAGCAAATGCACAATTTTCATAAATGACTTTATTCATAGAAATGCTAGAGATGCTTATGTTCTTGATTCCCCATGTGTCCTATTATTCAATCATCTGTTCACGGATCTCAGAAAAATACGTAAGTTGAAAAACATTTACTTCATGATACTAATCAAAGACATAATGGTCTTATGACATTCCGAGAGATTTTATTGACGTACTTCTCATGCATTGCATTCATGTATACCCATGACCAGATGACCTTATATACGCGTATATTGTATATATATGTATATGGGATATGGAAAAAGGTTACGACGTTATATACGCACCACCACCTGATCATCTGGTATACATTGATGATTTTGCCCACAGTGGCCGAGATGATATGATGGGATGCCCTTAGAGGCTTGATGATGTTATGAACACATGTACCTATGCATGACATGACATTTATACATATATGCATGGCATTATACATATTAATGATTCACAGAGCTATTCATACTTACATGTCGAGTCTTTTACTCTATGTTTCTCTTATTTCTATTATTTACTGATTTTCATTCCTTACATACTCGGTATATTATTTGTACTGACATCCCTTTTGCCTGGGGACACTGCGTTTCATGCCCGCAGGTTCCGATAGACAGGTCGAGAGTCCTCCAAGTAGGCCATCAGATCAGCAGAAGATGTTGGTGTGCTCCATTTGTTCCGGAGTTTCTTGTTTGGTCAGTATTATTTAGATGTGTATTGTTTGGTATGGCAGGGCCATGTCGCGACCTTTATGATAAGTATGTACTCTTAGAGGCTTGTAGACAGATGTCATGTATACAGATACTTGTATGGCCTTGTCGGCCTATATTTTAAGTATATAATGGATCACATTGGCCTTACAGGCCCGTATGTTATAGCATTCTAGGAAGCTCAGATTTATTCAAGGACAAGGATGAAGATTTGTAATCTCAAGGAGGACCTTTAATAAGATCTCAAGCTAAAAAGTCACAAAACAAGGTCATTGGACTTCAGGAAAGATCAAAGAAGTTGTTAGTTGGGAGGAAAAGATTAAGGATAAAGGATATGAGTTATTGAGGTGTTATAATTATTTTATGTCCCATATTCATTTCCAATAAGATGTGGATTAGATCCCAAGAAACATCCTTTGAAGAAGGTCCAAATTAGGCCACTGTTGGACTAATTTAACACCTAAAATGTGTCCAAACTTGTAGCCCATGAAGTCCTACATAAAGCGAAGTTTTTATAGCATAAAAAGGACTTACTTGATGTCCAAGGATGGTACAATAGTCGTGCTAGATGTTGAGTGCATGTTGGTGCCAAGTTGCTTGCAAATTTCCTTCAAGATTTTCAAGATTTTATCCAAGATTGGTTTGAGACTTATTTCCATATATTATGGGACTATATTTATTGCTTTCCTAGTTAGTTAAGATTATGTTTTACTTTTTCTTAGATTTTTGAAATTTCTTTCCAAGAATGACTTGGTTTTTGCTTCCTAGTATTTTCCTTTCCTTAAGGTAGTTGGACTTATTGTCCAAAGTAGTTTAGGACTTTATTTTCTTATATTTTAGGCTTAATTTCGTGACCCCTACTACCTATATAAGGGGTGTTTTCTTTGTTTTTAGACTTAGATTATTCAGACTATTATTAATAAAAATTGTGAGATTTTTCTTGCACTCTTGTGTGTGGCTACTCTTGGATTTATTCTTCAACCTTCAAGACTCAACTTAGAGTAGTAAGATGAATTCTTCGAATTCTTAGATCATTTCTAGGTATTCAAGAAAGGTGATAAGTTTAGGCTTATTATTGTTATTGTTATTCTAAAGGGTCGGATTTCACAATCTATATCTTGTTATTAACCTCTACCAAAGACGATTAGTTCTTCGTTAGCTAATTGTTGTTGTTAGGATTAACCTTCAAGAATAGGCTTCTTGAATTCAAGAAACTCTTTCTTGAATTCAATCTATCTTTAATTTCTACCTTTTTCGTTTCTTTATTTTCTTTTAGCTTCCGCATGTTTCTCAATTTTCTTTAGTAGTTCCTGGACCCCCCACCCCCCCACCCCCCAATCATGTTGTTATCAAGTGATATCAGAGCAAGGTTAATCAAGATTTCAACCTTGATCATCTTGGGAGGTTCTTGAGCAACAAAAAAAAACGAAAAAAAAGAAACAGAAAAAGAAAAAGAAAAAAATCAGCCCAAAAAAAGAAAGAAAAGTGAATAGCTCATTATTATTTCAAAATTCAAGTATTGTTTGGTTTCTAAGTCAAGAAAAGAAACAAGAAGAGGGGATCCTAGTTCTTGAAGATTAAGGTAACTTCTTTCCTTATTCTTGGGGTTTTGGGTTTTCTAAATTCTTTCCTTTTTTCTTTTAAAAATTAACCAATCCCTATTCTTTCTAGGTTTGGTATTCCACTTTCCTTTTCTTTTTCTAACTCCATATTCTTATCACTAAGGGTTGTGACTAATAAGGTTTATTAATAAATCCAAATATTAATGATCAAGGGTTGCATTGAATGGAAAAAGGACAGAGAGGTGAGAATATTAGAAGAAAAAATCCAATTTGAGAGAGACATATTTCTTCTAATCTTTATTCAAGATGTTTCAAACAGGTAGCTAATGTGAAAGGAGGCGAGTTATGACTCAACAACATTATGACTCAACAACTTGAAAAGCCGAACTTACAGTATACTAAATGGAAAGAAGATGTAACGACCCGACCGGTCGTTTTGAGCTCTAGCGCATCGTTCAGCAGTTTGAGGCCATGAGCAGCTTCACTTCAGGTATTATGACTTGTGCGCATGGTCGGAATTGGATTCCGGAAAGTTCGGAGTTGATTTGGAAAGAGAATTCTCATTTCGGAAGCTTTAAGTTGAAAGAATTGACTAAGGTTGGATTTTTTAGTAAACAACCTCAGAATCAGGATTCGAAGGATCCATCAGGTTAGTATGATGATTTCGGACTTGGGTGTATGTCCGGACTGGGTTTTGGAAGACTCGGAAACGTTTCGGCACCTATTGTGGAAGTTAGCATTTTTGGAAGAATCTCATAAGTTTGGATTGAAGTGCATTTCAGAGTTATCAATGTCCGTTTGAGATTCCGAGTCTGGGAATAGCTCCATATGGTGATTCTGGTATTGGGAGCGCGATCGGAAGTGAATTCGGAGGTCCGTAGGTCATTTTGGAGTCATTTGGCTAAAGATAGAAATTTGAAGGTTTTTGAGAAGTTTGACCAGAAGTGGACTTTTTGATATCGGGGTTGGAATCCAATTCCGGAAGGTGGAGTAGGTCCATAATGTCAAATATGACTTGTGTGTAAAATTCGAGGTCAATCGGACGTGATTTGATAGGTTTCGTCATCAAATATAGAAGTTTGAAATTCTAAAGTTGCTTAAGCTTAGATTGGGGGTCGATTCATGATTTTAGCGTCGTTTGATATGATTTGAGGCCTCGAGCAAGTCCGTAATATGTTTTAGGACTGGATGGTTGTGACGACCCAAAGGGTCATCACCTGTTTTCTTACCCATTATGTGCTTCCGAGGCCTTGAAAACCTCATTTAGAGTCGCTTCAATTTGCGTGCGCATTCCAGGGCGTAGCCGGAAAGCTTAAATATGAAATTTTGTGAAAAATGCTAAGTTTTGATATTAAAATGAATAAATTTGACTTCGGTCAATATTTTGGGTAAACGGACCCGGACCCGTGATTTGACGGTCTCTAAGGGTCCGTGGAAAATATGGGACTCGGGCGTATGCCCGGAATTGGAATCCGAGGTCCCTAGCCCAAGAAGTGAATTTTTTTTAAGGAAATTATTTTTCTGAAAATGTCTAAGGAAATTGAAATGAAATTTGATTAGAACGAGTTGGTATCAGGCCCGTATTTTGGTTCCGGCGCCTGGTACAAGTCTTATATATGACTTGAGTCATTCCTGTGAAATTTGGTTAAAAACGGGCGTTGTTTGACGCAATCCGGACCTTAATTGAGAAATGTGATGTTTAAAAGAGTTTTGAGGAATTTCATTGATATCGAGGTTTAATTCGATGCTCGTGATGTTATTTTGGTAATTTGATGACACGAATATGTCTGTAGGATGTTTTTAAGGTTGTATGTATACTTAGGTTGGAGTTTCGAGGGCTCGTGTGAGTTCGAGTAGGTTTCGGGATGCATTAGGCTTAGAAAGTCAGATGTTGCAGACCTCTGAACCCTTTAGTGTGGTCGCGAGAAATCGCGTGTGACCGGGGAGGGGCCAGCGCGGCCGTGGTCGCCTTTGTGCGGGGCGCGGTGGAGGCTGTGCGGCCGCAGTCGCCTTTGTGCGGTCCGTACAGGGTGCTGAACTGCAGGTCTTCAGGGAGGCCTATGCGTCCGCAGTCTATTTAATGCGGTCCGCGGTGGAGCTCCGCAGCCGCATTCCTTTTTATGCGGTCCGCGGTGAGGGTTTGAGAGGGGTATAAATAGACGAGATTTTCAGTTATTTTTCACTTTTTAAAACCCCAAAAACATAAGAGGCAATTTTTCAATCAATATTTCTTCTCCAAATCAATTGTAAGTCATTTTTAACTAGTTTTCAACTTAAAATAAAAGATTTTCATGGGGGAAATTAGAACATAGGTTTTCCAAAAATTGGGGATTTGGACCTCAATTTGAGGTCCGATTTCAAAACAAATTATACATTTGTGTTCGTGGGGGAATGGGTAATCGGGTTTTGGTACAAACCTTTTGTTTCGACCACGTGGGCCCGGGGGTGATTTTGACTTTTTGGGTAAAACTTTGGGAAAACTTATTTTCATGCATTGGGGTTGATTCATTTAGCACTTATTGATGTAATTAAGTAACTTGTGACTAGATTCGAGCGGATTGGTGGTGGAATCAAGGGGGTAAAGCTAATTGAGGCTTGAGTGGTGTCCAAAGCTTCGAGGTAAGTGTTTGGTCTAACTTTAGCTTGAGGGATTAGGAGTTGAGTCTTATTTGCTACGTGCTAATTGTCGAGTACGACGTATAGGCATGGTGACGAGTATCTATACGTTGATGTCTAGCATGACCGTGAATCTTTATATTGTGGATATTCTGATCTTGTTGTATCTTTCATGCCTTAATGATGATTTCTATATGTTGTAAATTTGCGTAAGAAAACAATAAAAAAACCGAAATAGTGAAATAAAATAGCGTTTAAAAGTGTCGCTCGACATACACAATATCAACTCCCAAAAAACTAATACATTTCCCAAAACCCGAAATCTCATGAACACAAGTCTTTGAATGTCTACCAGTATCTAACTCCAGAATATCTTACGAGGAAAGAAAATACAGAAGGGCTAATACTAAAAAAGGGAGAGAAGAAAGGGACTCTTTGGTCTACGGACGCGGCAGATATACCTCGGAGTCTCTACAAATGCCTCGTCTCAAGCGTGATAAGTCTGCGTGGAGGTACCTAGATCTGCACATGAAAAACGTGCACAGAAAGGGCATGAGTACACCATAGCGGTACTCAGTAAGTGCCAAGCCTAACCTCGATCGGGTAGTGATAAGGAAGGTCAAGGCCCTACTAACATTAAATAAAATATATGGTGTGACAGTATAAGATAAAGCAGTACAGTTGAAAGATAACGCTAAGAATTAATATAGGATAATAAAGATAACTACAACTGAAACAGAGACAAAACAATCACAAGGAATACCACTTTTTACAAAGCAAATGATCGGGGATCTTTCAGTATCCCGAGTATCTCTTAGTACCCTCAATATGTGCCAGGGATTTCTTAATATCCTGAGGATCTCTTAGTATCCTCAATATATTCTAGGAATCTCTTGGTTTCCCGAGAATCTCTTGGTATCCTCAATATATGCTAGGGATCTCCTAGTATCCTGAGGATCTCTTGGTATCCTCAATACTAGGGATCTCCTGGTATCCCGAGGATCTCTTGGTATCCTCAATATACGTGCTAGGGATCTCTCGGTATCCCGCACCTCAGATCAAGTCATAAATACGTATAGGGGATCTCCCGGGATGCCGTCCCATAATCCAAAATAAAAACACACAGCAACAACCCAAAGAATACTCAATTAAGCTTAATTTCGTACCAAGTAAAACAGGTAACTCTAACCTAACATGCTTCACATAATACAATTAAGGCTGTTTAAGCAATAAATTAATTAAGTCAATTAAACATGCTTTTCTAGGCTAACAGCATACTAAAATTCTAAGTAGAGTAAGCAGGAAAGGAAAAACACAATTAAAGCTATTCTAGTGAAAATAGGCTTTTCAACAATTAACACAAGTACGCACTCGTCACCTTACGTACAAGGCATTTCAATTACCACAATACCAAATCCTAAGAGGAATGTCCCCCACACAAGGTTAGGCAAGCCACTTACCTCGAACCAGCTCAATTCAATCCGAAACCACGCTCTTGCCACGAGTACTCGACTCCAAATGGCTCAAATCTATTCAATTAAATTTCATAATGTAACTAACAATTCAACTAATTGATTCTACAAAGAAATTATAAGCTAATACGTGAAATTAGGTAAAATGACCAAAATGCCCCTCGGGCCCACGTCTCGGAATCGAGTAAAATTTATATTTCCATAATCCTCACACTCTCACGAGTTCAGTCATACCAAAAGTACCAAAATCAAACCTTAAATGGTCCCTCAAATCATCACTTAAAGGTCTCTAATTAATCAAGCCCTAACCCCCAAATTACCACTGATTTTCTTTAAAATTTCATGCTTATAATGATAAAAATCATCTCAAAAATGAGTTTAGGGACCAAAGACCTTACCCCAATGAATTCCTTTGAAGGTCTTCCTTGAAAATACTCCCCAAGGCTTCTTCCCCTTTGAAAAGAAGTGAAAATAATTCAAATTCGCGAAGGCAAGTATTTATATGTTCTGCCCAGCTAATCCGCTTCTGCGGTCATGGGACTGCATCTACCGTCCCGCTTCTGCGGAGCCAAGGTCACATCTGCTTCTTCTCATTTAAGGGGGAACACTACACCTGCGACTACCTTACCGCAAATGCGGTGCCGCTTCTGCGGCGCCCTGACCGCATCTGCAGTCCACTCCCTTTTTGCCTTCAACCGCTTCTGCGGTTGCTCGATCGCTTCTGCGGCCTCGCACCTGCGGTTTATGACAGTAGACTTAAAGCTTCAGCTGCAACTTTCAACTTCAAACCTTTCTGTCAAACATCCGAAATCATCCCGAGGCCCCCGGGACCTTAACCAAAAGCACAAACAAGTCATATACCATTATCCAAACTTATACCAATCCTTAGAACACCTAAAACAACATCGAAATGACGCATCAACCACGGATTCAAGCCTAAGAACTCCAAAACTCTAAATTTATGCTTTAGATCAAAAAGTCTATCAAACCTCGTCCGAATGACCTGAAAATTTGCACACACATCACATTCAACCCTACGGAGCTACTCCAACTTCCGGAATTCTATTCCAACCCTCGGATCAAAATCTCACTATCGAACCGAAAACTTCAAAATTCGACTTCCGACATTTCAAGCCTAAATTAGCTACGGACCTCCAAAACACAATCCGAACATGCCCCTAAGCCTGAAATCACCCAACGGAGCTAACAAAACCATCAGAATTCCATTCCGAGGCCTTCTTCACATTGTTCTGACTACGGTAAAATGTTCCAAAATTTAAGCTCTCATTTAGGGACTAAGTGTCCCAAAACTCTCCGAAACTCAAAACCGAACATCCCGACAAATCAAAATAGCAGAAATAATCACGGGGAAAGAAGTTAATAGGGGATCGAGGTGTTAATTCTTAAGACGACCGGCCGGGTCGTCACAAAAAAGAGAGGTTGTGTTGAGTGAAGAGAATGGGATGTCAAGTGAGAAAAGGAGTGAGCTTGAGGGAAAAGAAAAGAGGAAAGGCAATGAGATAACAAAAGTATGTGAGGTAGAGAGAGAAAAATATGAGGGTTTGAGTGAAGAAAAACTTTAGTGAGAGAAAAGAGGCTAAGGGTGAGGAAAAAGTTAGTCTTGAGATAAAAGCCAAAGAGAGTGTAAGTAAGAAAACACGTTCTTTACTTCCTAACCCATTAACTCTTTCTTGTTTTAGTTCTTGTGTTTTTGTGCAGTCACATGTTGAAAGACCTTCTAAAAGGATAGGTGAGGTACAATAGGTTGTGGTAAAGGATCCCATTGGATTCCAACATGAATTTGGTGAAATCAATTCTTGTTGGATGGTGGAAGACAAAATCTTGGTTAAATTCTTTGTTATTGAATCTTTTGACTAATTTGATTTTTATTTACAGGTTTATGACACGGATTTCCCTAAAGCCATTGCTAAGATGGAATCATATAAAAGAATACAAGGTGTTGTTGTTCCATTAGTAAATAAGTCCAAGTATGATATATATAATTGGTTTATTCACATTCTTGATCTTTCTAGAACACCTAATGTATTTTTGGAGGTAATGAACTATACTCTTATTTCTTATGTTGGTGACTTTATAATTTTTGTGGATGATAATATTTTGATGCATATCAAGTCATTAACTGTAATATCTAAGTTCAAGTGCAAGAGTAATTTGCTTCCTTTTGAAATTGAGTATGACATAGATGATTATGCATTCCAACTTGGTGGAAAGAGGCATGAAATTTATGAGGAGAGACTTGCTAATGAGTTAAATGTTCTTTATTCTCTATTTCAAGTGCCTAATGAGTTTTCATGTGATAAATTGCTAGAATGTAAGTTTTGTTGTTTGATGGGAAATCATTCCTCTAGCCATATTGATTGTGAACATGTAAAAGTGCTTGCTTCCAGTAAAGTGGAAATGCATGATTATTTTGACATTAGTGATCAAATACTCTTTCATGAACCTAACTATGACTCTTTCTATGACAGTGTGAGCAATTATGTAGAATCCATTGATTTTGTGAATATTATTAGAGAAAGTTATAATCATGAGCTTGATTATATTGAAATTTTTATTTTGGAATTTATGGGTTCTTCTGACCTTTCTGAGAATTTATGTGCTTCTTTGAATAACTTAAATGTAGAAGAATCCATGGGATTTATAATTGATACTTGGATATATTATAAAAGTGTCTTATTGATACATGTGGTAAAGATACTTGTTTTAAATGGATGCGTGATCAATCTTTTGTAATTTCATTGTCATGCACATTTTTGACTACCTTAAGACAGGTTTTTATGGGACAAATTTAAGTAGGCATAAATTTTATTGGAATGATGATGTCCATATGCTTTATAAAGGAGTATTTACACCTATTAGGCTTAATTGGGTTAAGTGGACACATGGTCACTAACTTGCTTTATTCTTACCATTTTTTCATATTAGTAGATGTCATTTTCTAGTGCCTGTATTCATTTTCTTGCAAGGTCGGAATTCGAGGACGAATTTTCTTCAAGAAGAGGGGAATGATAGCATCCTAGGAAGATCAAATTTATTTAAGGACAAGGATGAAGCTTTGGAATCTCAAATAGGACCTTTAACAAGATCTCAAGCTAAAAAGTTACAAAACAAGGTCATTGGACTTCAGGAAAGATCAAAGAAGTTGTTAGTTGGGAGGAAGAGCTTAAGGATAAAGGATATGAATTATTTAGGTGTTATAATTATTTTATGGCCCATATTTTTGTCCAATAAGATGTGGATTATATCCCAAGAAACATCCTCTGAAGAAGGTCCAAATCTGGCCACTATTGGACCAATTTAACACCTAAAATATGTCCAAACTTGCAGCCCATGAAGTCCTACATAAAGCCACATTTTTATAGCATAAAAAGAAATTAATTGATGTCCAAGGATGGTACAATAGTCGTGCTAGATGTTGAGTGCAAGTTGGTGCCAAGTTGCTTGGAAATTTCCTTCAAGATTTCAAAGATTTTCAAGATTCTATCAAAGATTGGTTTGGGACTTATTTCCATATATTATGGGACTATATTTATTGCTTTCCTAGTTAGTTAAGATTATGTTTTCCTTTTTCTAAGATTTTTGGAATTTCTTTCCAAGAATGACTTGGTTTTTGCTTCCTAGTATTTTTCTTTTCCTAAGGTAGTTGGACTTATTGTCCAAAGTAGTTTAGGGCTTTATTTCCTTATTTTTTAGGCTTAATTTTGTGACCCCTACTACCTATGTAAGGGGTGTTTTCTTTGTTTTTTGACTTAGATTATTCAGACAATTATCAATAAAAATTGTGAGATTTTTCTTGCACTCTTGTGTGTGGCTACTCTTGGATTTTTTCTGCAACATTTAAGACTCAACTTAAGGTGGTAAGATGAATTCTTCAAAATCTTAGATCACTTCTAGGTATTCAAGAAAGGTGATAAGTTTAGGCTTATTATTGTTCTTGTTATTCTAAAGGGTCGGGTTTCACAATCTATATCTTGTTTTTAACCTCTACCAAAGGTGATTAGTTCTTCATTAGCTAGTTGTTGTTGTTAGCATTAACCTTTAAGAATAAACTTCTTGAATTCAATCTATCTTTAATTTCTGCCTTTTTCGTTTCTTTATTTTTTTTAGCTTCTGCATGTTTCTTGATTTTCTTTAATAGTTCCTGGACCCCCCCCCCTATCGTGTTGTTATTAGTATGTCATATGTATGAGTTTTTATATCAAGTTGGGTCGTCTTATATTGAGTATTCCTCTATGTTTATTCTGGTTATCCCATGATGGCCCGTTTGGACCATTTGCCAATGAAAGTATGATAAGAATGATATGTTATGTTGGTACTCGGTTGAGTAAGGTACCGGGTGCCCATCGCGGCCCATAAGTTTGGGTCGTGACAAAAGTGATATCAGAGCAGTTTTGTCCTAGGGAGTCTACAAGTCGTGTCTAGTAGAGTCTTGTTTATAGGTGTGTTGTGCACTACACTTATAAGCAGGAGGCTACAGGGCATTTAGGACTGTCACTCTTTTTTCTTACTCTAGATCGTGTGGTAGAGCCCAGTTGTAATAACTCAATTTTCTAAATTCTATTTTATTCATAATACGACGATGCGTACATCTAGAAAGACAATTGGTAAGGGATATAACCGTGGAAGAGTTGAGTTAGAGGAACTCGATTTTTGCATCATGCTTATGATGGATAAAGATGAGGTACTCAGCAGATCATGTGTACACTAATGTCACGACCCAAACCGATGGGCCGCGACGGGAATCCGGTGCCTTACTCAACCGAGTACCAACGTAACGTATCTTTCCTATTACATCAATATGGGTAAATGGGCCAAAAGGGAAATATGAGGTAACAAGAATAAAACATGAGTGAATACTCGACATAAACCGACCCAACCTGATATACTGACTTATACATATGACATACGACCTATAAGACCAAAATAATCACTCGTACACTGAACATAGGGCGACAAGGCCATACAATCTTTTATATACATGACATCTTTCTACAAGCCTCTAAGAGTACATGAGTATCGTAAAGGTCAGAACAGGCCTCGCCATACTAATCAATACATGTATTAAATCATACTAACCAATAAGCAACTCCGGAGCAAATGGAGCGCACCAACAACTTCTGCTGAGTTGATAGCCTACTTGGAGGACTCTCAACCTATCTATCGGGACCTGCGGGCATGAAACGTAGCGTCCCCAGACAAAAGGTACGTCAGTACAAATAATGTACTGAGTATGTAAGGAATGAAAATCAGTAAACAACATACATGAGAGAAATATGGAGTAAAAGAGTCATCATGTAAATCTGAATAGCTCTGTAAATCATTAATATGTATAATACCATGCATATGCGTATAAATGTTATATAGTGCATAGGTACATGTGTTCATAACATCATCAAGCCTGGGCATTCCATCATATCATCTCGGCCACTATGGACAAAATTATCAACGTATACAAGTTGATCAGGTGGTGGTGCGTATATAACGCCAAAACCTTTTCCCATATCCTATATATATATACACGTGTATATAATGTCGTCTGGTCATGGGTCAGTGTAAATGTATAAACGAATGCAATACATGAGAAGTATATCAATAAAATCTCTTGGAACGTCATAAGACCATTATGCCTTTGAATAATAATATCATGACGTAAACTTTATCAACTTACATATTTTCTGAGACCCATGAACAGACAATAGAATAATAAGACATGAGGGAATTCAAGAACATGGGCACCTCTAATACTTCTATGAATAGAGTCATTTATGGAAGTTTACATTTGCTCGTTTTATTTGTGTCGTATAGATCATCCCAAAAAGAAAGAAGGGATAGCCTTAACATACCTGAGCCTATTCTCTTGGAAATCCCTCTAACATACGTCAATCATGATGAAACACGTAACGGCAGATCAAAATAGGGGAAAATTCGTATGATATTCTTGAGAAAGATTGCACTGTACTCTCTTAGAATCGCAAAATCCCGTTGCTATTACGCAATATAATCTCGTATCAATTTTATTGTAGAAAATCCATTACTTAGCAAGCTTAGCATCAAACCTTAATGAAGTAAAGAGATCCCTTAAAAATGAGAGCTCCATCTGTTACTTTGGATCAAGATACAAGCACCTCTCTTTGTGAATTAGAGAGGTCTAACTTAGTGGTGTGGTGCCCACTTAGATGATGATTAATCCACAAACTCTCTTAATATGCCACCTTATTATAAAGATCTAAGAGTCATCAATTGGGGATGAGGGCTGCTGCCACGTTAGGGAGATGAAATTCTTATCCAGATATCTGAATTAATTATTCACTAATTACTTGATTAACTTGTTAATCTCCCATTAACCAATAATTGCCCAATTATCCACATAATTAGGAATTATCTCAAATTACTTAAAATACTACTCACTTTTAACACACTTCGTACACCTTTCTATTATGGTCATGTGGTACCTTGTATGACACCAGTCCATAAATACCAGATACTATAGCTCAGATCATATTTTTTCCCAAATTGTCAAACTTCGGCAAAATTCATTTTCTTCGATTTGCATACCCTCTCACCTTCACAAGTTTACTCATCACTTGTTTGAAATAGCATAATGCTTATAATCTCAAAATAATCTCATTCCCGAACTTACGGCGAAACTTTAACGTATAAAAATACGAGATGTAACATCTCATTTCCGAGCTTTCATCAATTACTTATGTCGTGCTTCCACGTATGAAAACATGGGGTGTAATGTCATTCCCCCCCTTTGGAACATTTGTCCTCGAATGTTAACTAATGCACATATCATTTTCGTAACTTATGTCTTCCGAATACTTTAGTACTTTTCTTGCCATTTAGGCAACTGTTCTGTGAATAAATCCAAAGGTCAGGGCATTCCCCCTTTAGGCCTCTCACACCACGACTTGTTGTCGGAATCCTTCTAATCTTGTAACTGTTGCTACCTTTTGTCATGCAACCTGTACGACTTTTTCCTTGTTTGTGCGCCTATGCAACTCTTTTCTCCTTTTTCCTCCAGCTTTTAGCCAATACCTCACTTTGTAAACAAATACAAGATATCCCTTTTGGCAATCATAGGTATACTAAAGTTCTTTGCTCGGTACACTGTTGAACTTATGAATGTTTCTATATCTTGTTTCATAAACCCAGTTATCTATCCGTATGACTTTACTGCATCTAGATAGGTTATACTATACCATAACTCTTACTTTGATTTATCGTTTCTGAGGTTTGCTACCAAATTCCAGGTTACTCTCTCGTTGCTTATCATGTATGTATAAATCTAAGTCCTTTAATGCTTCCTCATTACTGTTTATCTTAAGAATGACAGCCTGATCTCATCTCATACTATTGAACTTTTATCCATCTATTGTTGATTCACCTTAATATTGATCCATCATCTACCGCTGATAACTTGACCTCTTATGTAACACTGCCGCTAGGGCTCATGTCTCATCGGGGACATTTGGAGTAACTAGATTGATCCACCTATGGGTGATACTATACTTCCATAACCATACTTTATAGCATCCCAACTTACATGGGTATTTTAATCCCGTACAATTCCTAAAATCCTCTTCAAGTCATTACTCAATCGAAGGCCCAAACGTCATCCTTTATCTATCACAATCACACCCTCATTCTACTACCAGACAGCATTCCATCTCTTCTAAATTCTACTAGTCTTAGACTCTTTTGAATTCATTCATGTTATACTGAGCTTTCTATAACTTAGAGAAACCATCATCTCCCTTGTTGTCCCAGGCTTAATCCATTTTCATCACCTTCTCACTTACCATTTTCCTTATCCTTACTCCTGTCTTTCTAAAACCTTGTCGTTCTATCATACTCTAGCTTGCGATCAATTTCCTTATGCTTTTCTGGAACATCAAGCGAGATATCACATTGTTTATAACTCTTCTCTTACTCTCTTAACTAGACCTTTTGATACCTAGAAACCATAGGCTGGAAGATATGCCACTGAGGACACCGCTATCATTCCTGGATATGGAATCTCATCGCTTCTAGCCTTCTATCTGAAGTACGGATTATTCACAATTTTCTGCACTTGATTATCTACTACGTTGTTCATCTTTACCTTACTTATCTTAAAATATCATTTCACCTCTTCTACTCCTTTCATAACCTCCCTTTCACATAGATATAATTTACCTCCACAACTTGAAGCTTTATCATAATACTTGCACCTCTGGTGCATATACAATCCGGTGGGAGCTTCATACTGACTTCTTATGAGGCTGGTACTCTTCTAACTGGCTTTATCATAGAGTCATTGTAGAATATAGTTGTTATACTATCTCTCTAGTACCTCTGATATTAAGAGTGATTCTGCAATGTTCTCAATCACGATGTCCAAAATTTTCTGGGTCTAATAATCAAACTCTGGATTTATTTAGTTGATGTAACTCTTTAGTTTCCTTTTTCCTCTAATCAACCTTTATGTAGGCTTAATCTATCTTCTGATCTGTGGCTCATGGTATTAGTTATTTCTTTAGACCTTCATGGACGCTTTGGAATATTCATGATACAATCTTCTTACAATACAATCCTTTGTCTGTAACCTGGGCTCAATTCTTTCTTTTAACTTATACCGAAATCTTCTACGGCTGTATTATTGTCAACATATGTGCTGCATAGATAATACTCTGAACTCTTAAGTGTGTTCATAATGTAACTAACTCTAGATCATTGGTCGGATAATTCCTTTCATTCCTTCTCAGCTTTCTTTAACATAAGCTATTGCTTTTCCTGGTCTTTCTGCCCCTTGTTGCGTGCATACTTAGCTTATCTTAGTTCCCACGCATGTCGGAGTTTTTGTGCAACTCATATGATCTTGAATAATACTTTTGATTTTAGTTCCCATTCATTAGCCATGGTAGGTTCCACTTTCTTTTGGAGTGCTTACAATGTTGTTGTGAGATTATTGTTACATGACCATTTCCTCTTTAGGTCACTGTACTTAGGTTGAAGCTTTCTTCCTTATTTCCTCAGCTAGTCATTCATTGAAGTACTTCACGAGGACCCTCTGACTCTTGTAAAGTTGCGAGCTTGTTATATTGTATACCCGAAGAAGTTTTTGATGTTCTTACTCGCTTATAGACATCCGTAGTTACATACCTTTGTGCACTTGTGCTCGTGCGGTTGCTTCTGAACTGAAGTTTTGACTATCTTCCCAGTGGCATTCTCTTTTATTTCTGTAATACTCATACGATACCTTTAACTACCCCAACTCCTATCTAAATATTTCTCAAGGGTTCCGATGTCATATCTGCAAGACTAACATGTTGGGGTTCACTATGTTTATTTTGCATGATCTATTGATTTATCTATACCCTCTTGTCTAGCCATAACTAGACTCTTCCTGAATCAACTACTAACTACTCGTTGGTCCATTCTCATATCAATACTCTGCGTAATCTTTCTTGGGTTATTTCCTTTATCTTAACTTACATATTGCGCTGCTCTTTATATCAATAACATCCCGGGCCAGAACCCTTACTTCCTCTCCTTGGCGTCGTGCTTACTTAATGTTCTGGAATCGTAGCATATACATAGGAGCTGAATAAGTGTAATCTCATTCCTTTTTTATTTTTACCGCATTCTTCCTTTACCATCCCATGATTACTAGAACTACTTAATTCTGATATGCCACATCACTCCATATTCCCCCCTTTAGGGAAGTACTAAGATTTAGAGCTATGACGATCTACCTATACACGTTTTACCTCTTTATCTTTGTCGTCTTTTCACATCATTGATGATCTTTACTCACCTTGCAGTAATCCTTATACACCAAAGATAACGAAATTCCTTACTCACGAGGGTGACACTTTGTGTAACTGGCACACATAGTCCCTTAAGCTTAATCACATTTCTTTCTTTAGGGAAGCATTTTCCTGAATGACCTTTAAGGGTTATTCTTCTGTCATCCATCCTATTATCGTCGGAACGCAATCTCTGAAATTCTTATGATGCCGACTATTTTCAAATTGCTCAGTCCCTAATTATGTTTAGTTTATCTTGTTCACCAGTCCATACTGATTTCTATTACTCTGGGGTCTAACTTTTCCTTTTGGTATTCGCGTTAGAGTTGCGAACTTATTTCTCGAAATGAGGAAATGACTATATGGCCCATACAAGTTGTTGTCTTAAGGCCTGTCACCTCTCGATTCTTCCCTCACTTGACTTTAGACTCTATAATGCTGTCATCTTTTTGATCTACCGTTGTCATCCATGTATCGTATCTTACTCATAATGCTTCATTAACATTCTTCTTATTTCTCGCTAACATTTATGCCTATCACTTTATTTTGAAATCTCGAAGACATTCTTTTGCTTTTAGCGCCCCTTGATCCATCCATTGGCTCTTCGGGTTGCCTTAAATTCTTTCTCTACAAGGGACAGGAGCTACACTAAGGTAATATTTATCCCTTCAAGGCTTCCAATGCCTAATTTTGTAGTACTCATATCTAGGTATACTATTTTAGAGTGCACCATCTGGGTGTCTCATAAGGAGATTTGTTAGCACCTTTGTAATATTCTTCGGAAATGTCAACTAATAGAAACAATCCATTCATCATTTTGGGTTACTCTAACCCCAGCCGGATCCTGATATCCTGTCCTTCTCTTAAACTACACCTGTTAGCCCCCATAGGGCATAACTGAGATGTGTATGACTGATTGTACATACCTTTATTACTGTTTGAAGGTAACTCAATGCTTATATCTCTCTTCCTAAATTGTAAATAATAATCATCTTCACTAACTAGGTACCTCGTAACCTTCTTCATCTTGCTTCTTTTACTTATTGAAATTTATATCTATCTTCTGAATCTGTCATTGCCTTTCATCATATGGGTGGATAGATATTCTTGCCTTATCTCCTTATCAAGAAGCTTACACGTCTTAGTACACACATGTTCTGCTGAAGACCTCTCATTTATCCATCATAGGAATGATGCAAACTCGAGTTCCTCTAACTCAACTCTTCAACAGCTATATCTCTTACCAACCGTCTTTCTAGATGTAGGTATCGTTATATTGCAAATATAATAGAATTTAGGAATTTGAATTTCTACGATTGAGCTCTACCACACGATCTAGAGTATGAAGAAAGAGTGACAGTCCTAACTGCCCTGTAGCCTCCTGCTTATAAATGTGGGCTACAACACACCCATAAACAAGACTCTACTAGACACGGCTTATAGACTCCCTAGGACAGAACTGCTCTGATACCACTTCTGTCACGACCCAAACCGATAGGCCGCGACAGGCACCCGGTGCCTTAGTCAACCGAGTACCAACGTAACATATCTTTCTTATTATATTAACATGGGTAAATGGGCTAGAAGGTCCATATGAGGTAACAAGAATAAAACATGAGAGAACACTCGACATAAAACGATACAACCTGATATACTGACTTATACATATGACGTATGGGCCTATAAGGCCAAAATAATCACTCGTACACTGAACATAGGCCGACATGGCCATACAATCTTTCATATACATGACATATTTCTACAAGCCTCTAAGACTACATAAACGTCATAAGGCCAGGACAGGGCCCCGACATACCAATCAATACATGTCTAAATCATACTAACCAATAAGCAACTCCGGAGCAAATGGAGCGCACCAACATCTTCCGCTGAGCTGATAGCATACTTGGAGGACTCTCAACGAATGAAAATCAGTAAACAATAGACATGAGATAAATATGGAGTAAAAGACTCATCATGTATATCTGAATAACTCTGTGAATCATTAATATGTATAATGCCATGCATATGCGTATGAATGTCATGTCGTGCATAGGTACATGTGTTCATAACTTCATCAAGCCTCTAAAGGCATCCAATCATATCATCTCAACCACTGTGGGCAAAATTATCAACGTATACTAGCTGATCAGGTGGTGGTGCATATATAATGTCGTAACCTTTTCCCATATCCCATATACTATATATATATAACTCCGTCTGGTCATGGGTCAATGTACACGTATAAATGAATGTGATACATGAGAAGTACATTAATAAAATCTCTCAGAATGTCATAAGACCATTATGCCTTTGAATAATATCATGAGGTAAACTTTATCAACTTACGTATTTTCTGAGACCCATGAACAAACAATAGAACAATAAGACATAAGGGAATCCAAGAACATGGGCACCTCTAATACTTCTATGAATAGAGTCATTTATGGAAGTTGTGCATTTGCTCGTTTCGTTTGTGTCGTATAGATCATGCCAAAAAGAAAGAAGGGATAGCCTTAACATACCTGAGCCGATTCTCTTGTCAATCCCTCTAACATATGTCAATCGCGGCGAAACACGTAACGGCGAGTCAAAGTAGGGGAAAATCCATATGATATTCTTGAGAAAGATTGTACCGTACTCCCTTAGAATCGCAAAATTCCATTGCTATTACGCAATATAATCTCGTATCAATTTTGTTGTAGAAAATACATTACTTAGCAAGCTTAGCATCACACCTTAATGAAGTAAATAGATCCCTTAAAAAATGAGAGCTCTATCCGTTACTTTGGATCAAGATATAAGCACCTCTCTTTGTGAATTAAAGAGGTCTTATAACTTAGTGGTGTGGGGCCCACTTAGATGATGATTAATCCACAAACTCTCTTAATATGCCACCTTATTATAAGGATTTAAGAGTCATCAATTGGGGATGAGGGCTGCTGCCACGTTAGGGAGATGAAATTCTTATCCAAATATCTAAATTAATTATCCACTAATCACTTGATTTACTTGTTAATCTCCCATTAACCAATAATTACCCAATTATTCATATAATTAGGAATTATATCAAATTACTTAAAATACTATTCACTTTTAACACACTTTGTACACCTTTCTATTATGGTCATGTGGTACCTTATATGGCACTATTCCATAAATATCAGGCACTATAGCTCGGACCGTATTTTATCCCAAATTGTCAAACTTCGATGAAATTCATTTTCTTTGATTTGCTTACCCTCTCACCTTCACGAATTTACTCATCACTTATTACAAATTGCATAATGCTTATAATCTCAAAATAATCTCATTCCCAAACTTACGTCGGATAACGTACGACGAAACTTTAACGTACAAAAATAAGGGATGTAACATCTCATTTCCGAGCTTTCATCAATTTACTTATGGCGTACTTCCACGTACGAAAACATGGGGTGTAACAACTAATATGTGTAAGCTTCTTGATAAAGATCCTAAGGCAAGAATGCCTATCCACTCTTATGGTAAAAAGCAATGAAAGAATCAGATGGTACAAGTTTCAACAAGTAAAAGAAGCAAGATGAAGAAGGATACGAGGCGCCCAGTTAATGAAGGATAACAATATTTACAACTCAGGTAGAGGAATATAAGCCTTTTGAGTTACCTACAACAGTAACAGAGGTATGTACAATTGGCCACACCGATCTCAGTTATTCCCTATAGGAGCTAATATATTATGGTTTAAGCAAAGGACGGGATATCAAAATCTGGCTGAGGGTAGATGGATTGTTTGTATTAATTGGCTTTTCCGAAGGATATTGCAAAAGTGATAATAAATCTCCTTGTGAGACATCCAGATGGTGCACTAAAATAATCAGCTAGATATGAGTACTACAAAGATAGGCATTGGAAGCCTTGAAGGGATGGATATTACCTAAATGTGGCTCCCGTCCCTAGTAGAGAAAGAATGATAGGCAATTCGAAGAGCCAATGGATGGAGCAAGGGGAGCTAAAAGTAAAAGAATGTCTTGTTGAAGTTTTCGGAATAAAGTGATAGACAGAAATGTTAGCAGGGAAATAAGGAGAGAGTTAACGAAGCATTATGAGTAAGATGTGATACATGGATGACAACGGTAGATTAAAAAAAGAAATAATATTATAGAGTCTATAGTTAAGGGAAGGGAAAGACTAGAAGTGACTGGCCTTGAGACAACAAAAGTATAGGCCACAAAGTCATATCCTCATTTCAAAAATAAGCTCATGACTCCAACGCAGTCTAGAAGGGAGAGTTAAACGCTAGAGTAATAGAAATCAGTATGGAATGTTAAACAAGACAAACTAAACATAAATTAAGGACTGAGTGATTTGATAATAGTCATCATCATGAGAATTTTAGATTGCGTTCCGGTGATAATATAATGGACAATAGAAGAAGATTCATGAGAAATTTAGAGAATGGTCATTCAGGAAGACGCTTCTCTAAAGCAAGTAATGTGAGCAAAGTTAAGCTTAAGGGACTATATGTGCCAGTCACACTAAGTGTCACCCTCACGAGAAAGGAATTCGTCATCCTTGGTGCAGAAGGATTACCGCAAGATGAGTAAGGATCATCAATGATGTGAAAATACGACAAAGATAAAGAGGTAAAACATCTATAGGTAGATCATCGTAGCTCTAAATTTTAGTACTTTCCTAAAGGGGGAATATGGAGTGAAGTGGCATGAAGTCAGAACTAAGTGGTTCTCGTAATCATGGAATGATAAAGGAAGAATACGGTAAAAAATGAAAAAGGAATGAGATTGCATGTCACACCTCGAACCTGGGGGCGAAACCGGCACCTGGTGCCTCACCTATCTCTGCGTACCAACTTGCAACTAAGGAACTCTAAACATATGATGTTGTACTTTGGCCATGGGCCACATTGCAAGACAACTGCGAATGTTGACTGAATATCAATATAAAGCTGGGGCTACAAGGCCATCATAACTACTACAGCTGACAAACTAACCTAATATACCTACAAGGCCTGCAAGACCAACATACTGCACTAACTGACAGGATATGTCTACAAGCCTCTACTGATGGATATACTGTGATCGGAATAGCTCCCTGACCTACTCATAACATATATACATATATATACAAGATGTACATAAGGTTCTAGACCCGGCAACTCCGAAAGGCATGGAGCTTACCGATCAAGTTGAACTCGGGCAACACTTAATGAGGAAGTCTACCCATCTGTCTGTTTGAACCTGTACGCATGAAATACAGCGTCCCCAGAAAGGGACGTCAGTACAAAACAATGTACCAAGTATGCAAGGCAATATATTGAAAGCTGAAACTGAGCTGATAATATGATAACTAAAAGTAACTGGGAGTCAAAGATAATCTGAAGATATGCTTACCTGCTGATACTGTAAGGCCCCGGAAAATTTTTCGAAACAATATAGGATTTCGGGGTGCCACGTAGACTAATTATAATATTTTATGTGCTATTAACATGGTGGGCATCAATTATATTTGTTAAATAAGTGTACAAGTCTTATAATAAGTAATGTGGGGTCCAAGGAGAGGCCTAAGTGTAAGCCAAATGGGAAAATTTCATAATAGGCTAAGATTTCAAAGGTACTTGCACTAGTCTAGATTTGAACGAACATATCTAAATATATATAAGGTATTATATGATTAATAACCTATCAAATGAAAGGTCTTTGAGTCTAGTTTCCAATGCTTCAAACTATTCGTCATTCGGACACTCCTACAAGAAGTTATGACCAAATTACCAAAGCAGCGCAGAATTTTGTACTACCGCGCCGCGCCTGTAGGAATTCTATAATGGTCCGAAATTTCAGTTTCAGACATATTTTGAACAGACACCCGCACCCCGCGGCGCCGCACGCACCGCAGCTGTAAAAAAACGGGTTTTTCAGACCCGAACCCCATTTCATTTAACTCGATTGAGGTTCATTTTTGGAGAAATTTCTGGTGTTTCAGAGAGAAGGGAGATCGATTCTAGAGAGAGTAAAGGGGAAAACTAAAGATTTCACTACTCTTCCTTGAATCACACCTTGAAATCGCATCAAAGGGTTGCTAAGGCTTCAAAGAGGTAAAAATTTCTTTTCCCCAATTCTTCAATTTCGAAATCTAACTAGAAATGGGTAATTAGTAAGATGATCCTTGGATATAAGAGTATTAGTTATTCATGTATGTACAAATTAGGTTTGTGGGAAGATTGTTGAACATAAACAAGTAAAGATTGGGTTGGGGAATGAAGGAAATCTTGTAAAAGAGATTTGAAATCAAGATGCACAACTTGTAATTGATAAAATTCTCAAATGAGCTAGAATTATGAATATCTTCCTAATTTGTGTTCAATTTTGTTATGTCTCAAAATAGATTGAAGTTGCTAGAATTTCCGGAATATCGTAGTAATTAAAAGAAAGCTCAAGAAAGGTATGTAGGCTAAACTTTCTCTCTCGGAAGTGAATTCTATATCGTTTCGTAAGTTTAAGTGTGGTTTGTTTATCAAAATGGTATAGCCTTGAGTCACATTTTAAATGGAAGTTAGTATACTTATTGGGTAAGAAGAACTCGATCTGCTTAATGCTCCTAGTTGCTCTTATGAGTACCAAATGTCTTGAATGAATATGTATTGTTGTTGATAGCCTATAAAGATGCTTGAAAAATGAAATTAGTGAATTGGGAATGTGTTAAAGATTATGTAATAAGCCTCGACCCAACAGTTATGAACTAACTTCAAAGATAGAATTGCCTAAGAGCTCTTGTGCTCAATTCACGCCCATAAGTGGCTATTTATCACTATTGTTTTGATTTATAAGTATATCCGGTGTGATTCGAGATCTTACATATCTATGTATTTAAACTGTGCAACATCATTTCTGGGAAGGAGTATTGCAAGATAAAATGATGTATTGTTGTTAATGATTTCAATGTGAGTTTTTACTGCTTGTTAGTGTGCCCCATTCCTTTGGGAAGAATCCTTTGTGTTTAAAGTTCCATTGCTAATAAACTTGAGGTGTATGGTTTCGAAAATACTCTATATGCCCATGATTCATGTTTCCTCTCATGTGTACTTGACATTTTGACTTGCATGGCTTTTGGTTGAAATTGATATCGATGTGAAACATGTGAAATATGAAATACGGCCACCGTACCAGGAATAAAGAATCTTGTGAATGGCCAAATGAGCCAAGGAAATACTGTTATTGTTAGTGACTGGAAATACTAATTGGAATCTATAAAATGTGAAAGATATTGAGGTAAGCATAATTGTATTCATGCTATATTTGTATCCTTGTATTTATACTACAATTGTGTACAATATCCAATCAAATCAAAAATGTTTTTGGGAGTATCATTAGCAAAACCGAGGAAGGGTGGGTGATAAGGCCCACACCTGAAACTACACGTGTCGGTGTAGAGGTGGAGTATGATTTGGGATGAAATTGAAATATTGGTAAGATTGTGATTATTCGCCCAGAGTGGGATGAAATTAATACCTGTAATTGGAAAAGAAAAAGCCAACCCACACGGCACATGTGGGAAGGCGGCCTAGCTAATCGGGTGGAGATCAGACTCCATGTTGCGCACATAGTGGTACTACTCTTGTGAAACTTTCTTTCGCATCATAATGTCAAACCACATTGTCCGTGGAGAGATGGCCTAGCCGATCGGGCGTGACCGGACTTCGTGCTAACAAAGACGGTGGTAATATCGGTGCTAGTGATCTCCCAACCAAATATATATATGTATACTCTTTTCTTACTTGAATATCGTTATGTTTCAATTGGTTATTTGGATATTGTGGATTGTGACTTGTTGTTTCTATATGATGTCTCTGCTTATATGGACATTCTATTTTGATAGAGGACTTTTAACCTTACATACTAGTGTTATTCGACGGTGCTAACGTCCCTTTTGTCGGGGGCATTGTATCGTTTAATGATACAGGTGGTTCCACAGCAGGCGACATTGGCCAGTGATAGCGGTATTCTCTTCCCAGTAGTCTTGGTGAGCCCCACTCCATCCTGGGGTCATTTCATGTATCTTTTATTCATTTTCTCATCACGTTTTGAGGTACAGCCGGAGCCTTGTTGCCGGCATTTCCATATTACTCATCGGTTGTGTTTAGAGGCTTTGCAGACAGGTTATGGGTGGTGTTTGGTATCGGGAATTAAATTAGAAATATTGGTATTTGGCAAATATGTCTTCCTTCATATCTATTAAAATTGTCATATTTTGGATACTATGGTTGAAATGGCTAGTGAAACCAAAATGGAAGTTGTTAATGAAATATTTATAGAGTATGATTAATGGAGTCCATCTCCTCGTTATTCATGAACTAGTTTGGATAGAATGAAATCTAATAGGCTTGCTCAGTCGGGTTTACTCGGTTGAGCGCCGGTCGCGTTCCACGATTTTTGGGGCGTGACAAATACTAACTCAACTCTCACAATATAGTAAGTAAAATAGTTGTCCGGCCCTATAAGGCTCGGTATATATATAAATACTTTGCCGTAGTAGGCTCGCTCATAGGCTCTCGGCCATACTAGGCACTGTATCTCGACCAACTGGGATCGCTCATAGGCGCTCGGCCATAGTAGGCTCGGTATATAACTTACCATCTGATCTGAGGTTGCCCAATAGGGGTCTGCCCATCGATTATAGCTCGATGGTAATGAAAGTACTGTGATACTGTATATATATATATAGTCTCTCTGCTCTCTTGACTGGAATAAGAAAATACTCAAATAAATATGAAGTCCCGATAAAGAAAATATTGTAACTTGCGAGACTAGCAAAATATACGTAAATTCCGGGATATGAATTTTTCTTTATGCCTCATTGTCAAACTTGTGTAATTATGAGATCATGCTAAAATGAAGGAAAATCTTAGCCTTAACATACATGGGGTAGGGAAAAATCCGTATGATGTTCTTAGAAAAGATTGCACCGTACTCTTTTAGAACTGCAAAATTTTATGTTGCTAAGGTTCTAATAATTCTCGTTGGATTTCTTTTGGTTGCAAGAATTCACGTTTTTCTTTTGTGGAAAATTGGCAATTGCTAACGTTCTGATCCAATTCACAATTGACCTATAAGCTTATAAGAATCACAATGACAAATTTCCATCACAAATCACGTTCTTACCTATTCACATCTTATAAGAATTTCTTATAAGTTGGATTGGAAAGAAAATGCTAGATTGGAAAGAGAATGGTTGAATTAGAAAATTGGTTTGAAATGGTTGAATTGGAAAGAGAATGTTGCTGGCTGATAGCATCCTAGGAAGCTCAAATCTATTCAAGGACAAGGATGAAGCTTTGGAATCTCAAAGAGGGCCTTTAACAAGATCTCAAGATAAAAAGTTGCAAAACAAGGTTATTGGACTTCAGGAACAATCAAAGAAGTTGTTAGTTGGGAGGAAGAGCTTAAGGATAAAGGATATGAGTTATCTAGGTGTTATAATTATTTTATGGCCCAAATTCATGTCCAATAAGCGGTGGATTAGATCTCAAGAAACATCCTCTAAAGAAGGTCCAAATCAGGCCACTTTTGGACCAATTTAGCACCTAAAATGTGTCCAAACTTGCAGCCCATGAAGTCCTACATAAAGCTATATATTTATAGCATAAAAATGACTTACTTGATGTCCAAGAATGGTACAATAGTCATGTTAGATGTTGAGTGCAAGTTGGTGCCAAGTTGCTTGCAAATTTCCTTTAAAATTTTCAAGATTCTATCCAAGATTGGTTTGGTACTTATTTCCATATATTATGGGACTATATATATTGCTTTTTTAGTTAGTTAAGGTTATGTTTTCCTTTTACTAAGATCTTTGGAATTATTTTCCAATAATGACTTGGTTTTTGCTTTCTAGTATTTTTCTTTTCCTAAGGTAGTTAAACTTATTGTCCAAAGTAGTTTAGGACTTTATTTCCTTATTTTTTAGGCTTAATTTCGTGAACCCTCCTACCTATATAAGGGGTGTCATCTTTGTTTTTAGAGACAGATTATTCAGACCATTATTAATAAAAATTGTGAGATTTTTCTTGCACTTTTGTGTGTGGCTACTCTTGGATTTATTCTACAACCTTAAAGACTAACTTAAGGTGGTAAGATTAAACTCTTTAGAAATCTTAGATCACTTCTAGGTATTTAAGAAAGGTGATAAGTTTAGGCTTATTGTTGTTTTTACTATTCTAAAGGATCGAGTTTCACAATCTATCGTTTGTTTTTAACCCTACCAAAGGCGATTAGTTCTTCGTTAGCTAATTGTTGTTGTTAGGATTAACCTTCATGAATAGACTTCTTGAATTCAAGAAACTCTTTCTTGATTCTAAAGGATCGGGTTTCACAATCTATGTCTTCTTTTTCGTTTCTTTATTTTTTTTAGCTTCCGCATATTTCTTAGTTTTTCTTGTTTTTCGTTAGTAATTCTTGAATCCCCTATCGTGTTGTTATCACTGGCTTAATTGATTAAGCACCTTCATATTGGATATCCCTTGAAACAATTATAAAGGTGACTAACATATTCATCTTTCCACGTTTTTGAGGGCTAATGCATAGTCCATGTGTCCTTCTTATTCAATTGCCCAAAACAAGTCATTAGATCCTTTTCCATTTGTTGCCACGTGGTATACTTTGTCTTTATCCCAAAGTTTTTAATTAATCCACATTATTAATTAACTAGGTAATGTCCCATTACCCAATAATTAACCAATTACCTACATAATTGAGAATTATTTTCACTTACTTAAAATACTACTCACTTTCATACCTTATACACCGTACTATCATGGTCATGTGATACCTCATATGGTACTAGACCATAAATACTGCGTATTTTAGCTCGGGCTATATTTTATCCCAACATACCAAACTTGGACGAAAATTTGTTTTCTTTGACTTGCTTCCCCTCTCACCTTCACGAATTTACTTATCACTTGTTTGAAATAGCATAATCCTTAAAATCTCAAAATAATCCCATTCTCGAACTTATGTCGATTAACTTACGACGAAACTTTAACATACGAAAATGCGGGATGTACATCATTCCCCCCTTTGGAACATTCGTCCTTGAATGTTGACAGGTGCTCTTATCATTTTTATAGCCTATGTCTTCCGAATACTTTATTACTCTCCTCGCCATCTAGGTAACTATTTTGTGATTAAATACAATGGCCAGGGCATTCCACCCTTTAGTCCTCTTTCTCACACCACGACTTCTGGTCGGAATCCTTCCAATCTCGTAACTGTTGCTACCTTCTATCATGCAGCCTGTTCGACTCTGAGCTTATAAGTGCGCTTATGCGTCTCTTCTCTCCCTTTTCCTCCAGCTTTTAGCCAATTTCTAGGCCTTACTTTGTAAACATATAGAGTTAATAAGATGTTTCTTTGGGCATCTATAGGTATATTGAAGTTCTTCGCTCAGTACCTTGTAGAACTTACGAATATTGCTATATCTTATTTCATAGACCTGGTTATCCATTCGTATGACTTTACTGTATCTACGTAGGTCATACTATACCATAACTCTTACTTCAATTTATCATTACTAAGGTCTGCAACCAACTCCAGGTTACTCTCATTGCTTATCCTTAAGACTGATGGTCTAATGTCATCTCATACTGTTGAATATTCATCCATTTATTATTGATTCACCTTAATGTTGATTCATCATCTACCACTGATAACTTGATCTCTTATGTAACAACGTCGCTAGGGCTCGCGTCTCATCAGGGATATCTGGAATAATTAAATTGATCAACATAGGGGTGATACTATACTTTCACAATCGTACTTTATAGCATCCAAGTGTGACTCACCTTATATGGGTATTTTAGTCCCTTACAATTCATGAAATCTTCTTCAGGTTATTACTCAATCGAAGGCCCAAACGTTATCCTTTATCTATCACAATTATGCCCTTATTCCACTACCAGGACAGCATTCCATCTCTTCTAAATGCTACTAGTCCTAGACTCCTTTTGAGTTTATTCTGGCTATACTGAGCCTTATATAATTTAGAGAACTCATCAGCTCTCTCTCATTTTCCTGGGCTTAATCCCAAGGGCTTATCCATTTTCGTCACCTTCTCACTCGCCCTTTTTTATCCTTAATCTCGTCTTCCTATAATCTTGTCGCTCTACCATACTTTAGCTTGCGACCCATACATATCCATTTATACTGCTCGCAACCTTGCTTCAACTTGCTTGCACTCTAGATTTCCTTATGTTATTC
This sequence comes from Nicotiana tabacum, assembly GCF_000715075.1. Taxonomy (NCBI): domain Eukaryota; kingdom Viridiplantae; phylum Streptophyta; class Magnoliopsida; order Solanales; family Solanaceae; genus Nicotiana; species Nicotiana tabacum. Next base: position 104,194,961 of record NC_134080.1, on the reverse strand, counting down.
TGGAATATTAAGCGAGACATCACATCGTCTCAAACTCTTCTTTACTCTTTTAACTAGGCCTCTCGATGCCTAGAAACCATAGTCTAGAAGATATGCCACTAATAAAACCGCTATCCTTCCTGGATACTAAATCCCCGCGCTTCTAGCCTTTTATTTGAAGTATGGACTATTCACAATCTTTTGCATTTGAGTATCTCGTACGTTGTTTACTTTTACCTTACCACTTTAAAATCTTACATCGTATCTTCTATCTCTTTTATGATCTCCCTTCCACATAGGTATAATTCACGTCCATAATTTGAACTTCTATTATAATACTTGCACCTCTGGTGTCTATACAATCCGTTGGGAGCTCCATACTGAATTTTTATGAGGCTGGTATTTTTCTAAATGGCTTTATCGTAGAGCCATTATAAAATATGGCTATTGTACTATCTCTCGTGCACCTCTGATATTAAGAGTGATTGTGCAATGTTCTCAATCACGATGTCCATAATTTTCTAGGTGCAATAATCAGATTCCTGATTCACTTCGTTGATGTAACACTTTAGTTTCCTCCTTCTGATCGGCCTACTATTACTTTTCCTGTTCTTTTTTCCCCTTGTTGCATCCAGACTTAGTTTATCTTAGTGCCCACACATGCCAGAGTTTTCATGCAACTCATATGATCTCGAATATTATTTTTAATTTTACTTCTCATTTATTAGCCACGGTAGGTGTCACTTTCCTTTGGAGTGCTTACAATGTTGTTGTGAGATTATTGTTACACGACCATTTCCTCTTTATGTTATTGTGCTTAGGTTGCAGCCTTCTTCCTTATTTCCTCAGCTAGTCTTTTGTTGTAGTATTTAGGGAGAACCCTTAACTCTTGTAAAGCTATGAGCTTATTACAGACCTTTTGATATCCTTCCTTGCCTATAATCATCCGTAGTTGCTTACCTCCATGCCCTTGTGCTTGTAGGGTTGCTCCTGAACTGATATTTTGACTGTCTTCCCAATGACAGTTTCTTTTATCCCCGTAATACTCATACGACACCTTTAACTAACCCGACTCATATTTGAATATATCTAAAGTATTATAATGACATTACTCCTGGGCTAAATTCCCTCCCTTTGGGGAGTACTTGATATAAGCCGGATGAGCAAGCTTAATAAGGATGATTTCCTAGTCAATATCATAGCATTGGAGTGCTTTAAAGGAGTCAAGATCAAGAAGGCTATATTGGCAATTTAGCTATTTAGGCTAGTCTTATAATTTAGGTTTATTTAACTTCCTTACCAGTCTAAGGATATTTTAGTCATCTAGCCTAAATAACACTCTAGTATAAATTGTCCTTCCTTTCATTTTGAAGGAAGCTTTTGATGATGGATTGATAAACAAAGACCAAACCTTGAGAGGTTTAGAGTATCTTTTATTTCTTTTTATTTACCATGATTTTAGATGATCTATGTTAGGTTTATCATGTATGAGTTCATGTTCATACTCTTGGATTATCTTTTGTATTTGAATGTTAATTCATTGTTCTAGTTGATATATCTTCTAGGGGCTGTGGATTGCATTCTTTACTTAGCTTAATTCGTGTTTCTTATTAGTGTTCTTCCTTGATTGGTGTTTATCATAGTAAATTCTAGGAGTGGGCATTCGGTATTTCGGTTCGGTATTTAAGAATTTCGGTTCGGTATTTCGGTATTTGGTTTATCAATTGTGTATACCAAATACCGTACCAAATTATTTTCTGTACGGTTCGGTATTTTTTATTTTGGTTCGATACGGTTTCGGTACAGTTTCGGTTTAATAATCGCTAAATAAGCAACACTGACGATTAAGGACAAAGGAGTGCAACAGCCCTCTTTGACAACGCTAACAACAAGCAGTTAGGCACCAAAGTGCAACCGACGCCTGACAAGCCCTCTCCATGCACAATTCAGTGATTCACAATTCACTAATTCAGTGATTCACAATGAATTCACAATTCAGTTTAAGATCTAAGGAGTGCAACATCACAATTCACAAGCCTAAGTAGTAAGGATTTTTTTTAAAGAACAAGGAGGTTGACAATTAACAGGAATTTGCTACCACAACAGCGCATCAAGGCCATTTGGAATTTACAAATAGCAAAAAGCAAATGAAAGTCCAAAATCAAGGATGTGCGTCCAACATCATGCTCCTAGTCCACAACCCAACTGTTTCAACAGTTGATTTTATCAAAAAATTCAAACTTCTTCAGCCATCCAGCTAACAAGAAATCATTTCCCCGTGTTCATTATCAATGTGATATTATCTCCTTTCAGAAGAATCCGCCCCAACTGCTTTCTGCTTTTCTTCTTCACATTGACTTCCTCAGCATCATCTAGAACCAAGTTCATGTTAATAGGTTGGGTCATAATCCTCTGTACTTTGGTGCTAGCCATGGCTGTTACTCCTGTTTCTCTCACGAGTCACTCTTCCTCTCTGATCTCACGGAATGAAGCAAAAACCTAGTTGCCTAAGCAGTAAGTGGAAGAATATAAAATCAGCTTAGATATACAGCAGGGAAGAAACAGAAATTGTCTTCATTCTTCACAGTGAACATTGTCTTCATTCTTAAGGACAAAAAATGCAGTCTTTAAATATTCGATTAATTCGGTATTTCGATATACCGAAATTTCAAGATCCTCTAACCGAGAACCGTACCAAAATACCGAAATACCGAAAATGTAGTACCGAATTAGACCGAAATATCGAAAAAAACTGAAACCGAAATACCAAATTAATTCGGTCCGGTTCGGAATTCAATTTTTCGGTTTTTATGCATACCCCTGGTAAATTCAAGGGGTCTAACTAGTTTTTAGGTAGGTTCTTGTCTTTATCTATTTTAAACCCTAATCTTTTATCTTTTTGAACCGGTATATTTTTGCATTATTCGTGTTTCGATACGATTCCGTATCATCTTGGTACTAGAGCATACGTTTTGATCAATTCTTGGCTCTTTGTTTTGATTATCATCTAATCTGAAAATCAAAAAAAAAAAAAATCGAAAATTCCAAAAAAAGAAAGGTCATCTGTTTCTAAAATTAGAAATCATAAGTATTGTTCTTCACTGTTTCATTTAGAAATCCGAATTCCTTGTTCTCGTTGTTGATTTTGGTTCTGAGATTTCTTATTTCTTCATTTTTCTGAGCTTGGATTACTGATTTGAACTTGGATTGAAGTTGGGTTTGAGATTGGAAACCTAAACCAACAAAAGAAGAAATCGTAAATGGGGGATTTGCTCCGAATCGAAATTTTGAGCTCAAAATTGATTGGGTGTGTTTGAATATTGTTGGTGAACCTCGATTGAGGTTTAATCTGAAGATTGGAACCGATTGACGAAGATTTAGAAGGGTCTTGCTCAGAAAATTTCGAACGGTTCTCGAAGGAGAAGTCGACTGGGATTTTTCGATTCAGGGATTGTTTGTTCAAATTAGTCACTGGGGCTTGCTCGGATTGTTTAGTGGAGTTTGTAGTCCAAATTTGAGCTCCATTGATGAAGATTCGGGTGAGAATCGAATCGAAGCTCTGAGGCAAGGTTCGACAACAATTGCAGTTGTGTTCTTCATTTACTGGGGGTCGTTTGCAACTGATTCGTGGCCTCGAACTTCAATTCATCTTCACGCACAGGTTTGGTACTTCTAAGCTCGATTAACTTTCTCTGAATTTGTGAAGGAATTGAGGTTGAATGTTGGAATTGAACACTGAACTTCATCCATTCTTTGGAATTGATTGAGTTTGAGTTCATAATTCGACTCGAGCTTCTTGTTGATTAGTAATTGAGCTGAATTCGTTAGTTGACTCGAGGATGTTATTAGTTTGAACTATTGTATGAAGCTCTGGTTTATGAATTCAGTTGGGAATTCTGATTGACTTTCGAAGTGTTAACTGGAGAGTAGTGATTGAACTGAAATCTGTCATAGCTTCTATCAAGCTCTTGTTTAGCTGCAGTTCATAATCTAAATTTAGTCTCCTTCTGCACACAGCTACCTTTTGTGCACCAATTCTGCATTGTTTGAACTTGAAAGTCTGGACGGTTGAGCTGAAAACCTACAATAGCTTTGTGAAGTGTGGACTGTTTTCAACTACTGGTTGAGAATTTCTATACTGCTGATTCTGCAATCACTTGGGAGGTGATTGATTTCTGATTTTGTTTGTGAAGCATGCTACTGTTGTGTGCAACAACCGAGAAGATTTGGTTCAAGATATTGTTTGTTTAGAAGTTGGTTAATTCTAGTTTGATCAATTCTTGTGAGTTTAAAGTTTGGTTCCAATTCTGCAGTTCCATTGTTGATCTTTTTGAACTGCTGAAACCTGCAACTTGTTTGAAAATCAAAGGTGTTGCTGCCAGCTTGGACTACTGTCAGTTTTAGTTTTTGAAACTGCTGAACAGTCCAAAGTTCAGCTATTTTGGTCAAGTTTTGAGCTGTACGTGACAGCATTTTGCCACTGCTTGTAACTGCAATTTCTGCACACTTTGAACCAGTTTGAGCTGCAGTTTCTGTCCAGTTTGCTGCACGTTTTGAACTAGTTAATTGCACAATTTGTGCAAAGAAGGGACTACTGTTTGGAACAGCCTTCAACAGTTTGGGGTCAGCTTGGTTTTTCAGCAGTTTCACCTGCAAATTCTGCCCAGAAGTTTGTCCATAGAAGTTTGACAATAACTTTTGCTATTGAACTGATTTAAATTGAATGTGTGAACTTTGTTCTAGAGTTCAGAAGATTGAAAAGAAAACTGCTGAGAATCGTAAGTAACACTTTGATTGGAATTCTAAGCTGCTACTATATATCGAAGTTGAAGCTCGTACTGACAACCCAGTTGAAGTACTACAATAGGCTGAAGTGGCTGAATGACTTTTGAGCTTGCTGCTACATTGCCTGAATAGCTTCAGCAGTCTGCAAAATCTGTCCAGCTTGCAAACCTGCCCAGTTATTGCATCTCTGTCCACTATTAAAAATCTGGCCATTCTTTGCAAATTTAACCACAGTTTGAAAATTGTCCAGCTATGTCTTGTTTTTAGAGAATCTGATTACTGTGTTTTATTTGAGTTCCTTCATTTTCTTGCAACTCTTAACTAGATTAATCTTAATATTAGTTCATATTGAGTATTAATTCTAGTTTCTTGTTTGCTTTGTTTATTTCGTGCCAATTTTTCGTGCTTTTCTCTTTTATTATCGTTGTGAATTGTTTGGCTCAAGTCCGTTTGCTTTTAATTGTGCTCTCTTTGGTGTCACATACATTCCATTCTGAACCGATACTTGATTGCTTACTTGGATTGATTTGAGAACGTTGGTTGTGAAGAGAACTTTTAGATACCCTTGTGTGGAAAAACGCTAGAGTGGTGAGTTCAATTGAGCAAGGTCACAAAAGCCTTTGACCTTTGAGTGTAAACACAAGTGTTGAGTGACATATATATTGAGTGAAACACTAAGGGAGTGAATTGTGAGGTCCTATTTTTGACTAACCAACTTTCTTATTTTAAGTTTTCTTTTGTAGGTACAAGAAGTCATAAGGGAGGTATGGATGGTTATGTGGGTTCTTCTTATGAAACTAATTGTGCTTCTCCAATTGTTGAAATCTTTTATGACGAAAGTAGGAGAAAGATAAATTTGAGGCATTACGTAGCAAATGTAGAAGGCTATGAGGGTTGTTTGGTTGCGATAAGTAATCATTATGCAACCAACTTTATTACTTCTTCCTTTGTTGAATGGTTGGGATTGAGTTGTATTCTTAGGGAATCACCTTATAAATTTCGGGGTGAGTGGGTTGATAGAGGAGTGAAGTGGTTTGGTGTGATGTATACCCTATGAAGTATTGCCATGTACGATTGGGAAAACCTTGGTTTCTTGATCATAATCTTCCAATTGATGTAAAGTGGAATAGGTATGTGGTTGATCTATATGGAAGAGGGCATTCCTTTATTCCTAAATACTTTGAGGATAAGTTAGTGGCAAGGCAAGCTATTAAAAATGGAGTTTGGAGTGCAAGTCAATTCACAAGTCATTCTCCTAGTCCAAGGGGAGATTATGATGCTTATACTATGCCAAGCTAAGTTGTGTATTTTGATGCTTGTTACAATACACCTTACACTTATCCACCACCCCACTACTAACACCAACTACAACCTCCACCACACTTCAACCACCACGGTAAATCAACTACTACCTTATCAAACTTTACCACAACCTAGACCACCACTAACTCTACTCCGCAACATATGCCTCAAGCACCACCAAGGAGGGACAGTCTCCCTCCTCCACCACCCATACCACCTCAAAAGCCTCGAATGATTAACAACCCACTTTTTCAACATGATTATGAGACCACCTTGAATGAGTTGGATAACATCCAACAAGTTTTCAATGACGAATATAGGGGGGTGGGGGGGATGAAGTGAACCAAAGGGGAAGAGGCCAAATGAATTTGAGAACATCCTTGAAAAATACAAAGAGAAAACGTAAGGATGAGAGACAAAAGAAAAAGAGAAGTGAGGGAGAGAAAAGTGTTGTCTCTAGAGTGGGAAAAGGAGAGGAAGTGTGGAGTGAAGTGAGTGAGTTGTCACAAGAAAAGAGTGAAGAGCTTGAAAAAATAAATAAGAGAAAAGAAGGAGGGGAAACAAAAAGAGAGTGAGGATTTTCCTTATTCTAATGCTGCTAACTTTTCATCTTTCTCTAGTTGCTTTGTATCTTGTGTAGGGAATTTTGAAGATGAGCCATCAAATGAAGTTCAATCCACTTTGAAGAGTTTGGAAGAAGACCAATCTACCTTTTCAAGAGGCCTTATGGAATTAAATGAGAAAGTGCAAGGTAAAGAAAATACATTAAACGAGCTTCAAGGTAAAATAGCTTATCCTTCTACTCTTGCTAATTTAGTTGATTGTGGTGACTCTTTGAGTTTGAAAGGTAGCTATGACATTGATGAGTTTGATATTTCTTTATCTTGTGATGAGAAAAATAATTGTGGCTTGCAACTAGCTAAGAGTTCTTGTGCATTATTGGATGATCCTAGTTTCTTGTTCAACGACTCTTTAGCTAGTGATGAAGTTGAGTCTTATGATCAAACACCTTTGTGGGATGATGGATGTGATGATTCTTTTGACTCTACTTTTACTTTGTTGGAAGAACGTTTTGAACTTTATGAAGAAACGAGTCAAGAAGAATATGTTGATGAATTCTTTGATTCTATTTCCATTCATTTGGAAGAAAGATTCAATTTTTATGATGAAATGAGCAAATGTGAATGTGGTGATGATTTGGTTGAGAGTAAAAAGGAAAGTAAAGTTTTTGATGCTACCACTAGTATTAGTTGCTTTACTTATCTTATTCCTACTTTTGAAAGAACATTCTCGTTAGATTTTACTAATGCTTCTTTGAGAAAAGTTAAGAATGTTTCTTTTGGTGTTTTGAATGATCATTGTGAGCAAAAAGAACCTAACTTCATTGATTATTTTGTGAAGGTTCATCAAGAAAAAGTTGCTAAGAGTAAGGAAAGCGTTGAACTAACTCTTCGGCGTATTATTTGTCTAGATCTTTTTCTTTTTCCTAAAAGCAAGAATGATATGTACATTTGGCTTATGCTTATCTTGTGTTTATCTAAGGCCATTGAGGTAAAGATGCATAACTTTGAGTATTTTGATATTCTTTGTATGATGATTCATGATGAACTTGGCCTATCCCTTAAGTTTCCATATGAAGTTGTTGTTGGAAAGTATGTGGATACTTGGGGATTAAAGTTTGTTTTTGACCCCGAAGTTGTTTCTTATTATGCTAAAGTGTCTTTCTTTGGATTGGAGAGTATAGTTTTTATTGTTTCTTATGACACTTGGTTATACCATAAAAGTGTGCACTTTGTTGAGCATTTTACAAAATTGTGGTTTTGCTGGAAGTATGGGACTTTTTACGCTCTTGATTTTTCTCATGTGTATTATTTTCGTTATAGTCAAGTTTATGTCATTTGTGTTAAAGATGTGTTCTTTCTAGATTATGACACTTGGTTATATCATAAGAGTGTTACTTTTGAGTGCAAGGTTGAGAACTTTGATAGACATCACCATCGTAGACAGCGTTAAAGTCGTGCAAAGGCTGGCAGGGTGGATAGCTGCCTTAGGCCGATTCATCTTGAGATCATCAAATCGGAGTCATAGATTCTTCTCTCTACTCAAAAAAGAAGAACGATTTCGCCTGGACTCCGAAATGCCAACATGCGTTAGAGGAATTGAAGCGATACCTCTCGAGCCCACCATTGCTTCATACTCCAAAAGCAGATGAAAAACTCTACTTGTACTTGGAAGTCTTAGAGATTGCGGTAAGTGGTGTCCTGGTTTAAGAGGAACAAGGTACGGAATTCCCTTTTTATTATGTAAGTCGAACTCTAGTAGAAGCAGAAACTAGATATCCACACTTAGAGAAAATACATATATCGAGTACCTGAAAACCGGAAAGCTCCCATCGAACCTAAAGAATCGAGGGACCTACAAAAAAAAGTTGCTCGATTCACATTGGCTGAAGATGGAACATTGTACAGAAGGACGTTCGACGGACCATTAGCAGCCTGCTTGGGACCAGGGGACACCTATTATTTTCTACGAGAAGTCCATGAAAGTACTTGTGGGAACCACTCCGGTGCTGAATCACTAGTTCACAAAATTATCAGAGTAAGATACTATTGGGATAGTATGGAAAAAGATACTAAGGAGTTTGTTCGAAAATGTGATAAATGCTAAAGGTGCCCAATGATCCATCAGCCCAGGGAACAACTTCATTTGGTCATATATCCCCATGGCCATTCATGAAATAGGGATGAATATCGTCGGCCCTCTGCCATCGACTCCAGGTAAAGCTAAATTCATTTTGTTTATGACTAACTACTTCTCTAAATGGGTGGAAGTACAGGCTTTCGAGAAAGTCAGAGAAAAAGAAGTTCTAGACTTCATCTAGGATCACATCATATGCCGATTCGAGATACTTGCCGAAATCGTATGCGACAACGGAAAGCAATTCATCGGCAACAAGGTAACGAAGTTTCTCGAGGATCACAAAATAAAAAGAATATTATCAACGTCGTATCATCCTAGTGGGAACGGACATGCCGAATCGACGAACAAGACCAACCTTCAAAACCTAAAGAAAAGGCTGAACGACGCTAAGTGGAAATTGAGAGAAATTTTTCCCTAAGTCCTTTAGGCATTTCAGACAACGACAAAATCAAGTACGGGGGCAATGCTGTTCTCCTTAGTATATGGCACCGAAGCTCTGATCCCGGTCGAAGTCGAGGAACCAAGCATCAGGTTTTGATACACAACGGAAGAATCAAATCACGAGGCTATGAGCACAAGCCTCGAATTGTTAGATGAAAAACGGGAAGCCGCCCTCGTTCGAATGGCCACCCAGAAGCAGCAAATCGAAAAATATTATCTTCGAAGAGCCAATCTTCGACACTTCAAAATAGGGGACATAGTTCTGAGGAAAGTCACCTCCAATACTCGAGACCCGAACGAAGGGAAGCTAGGCCCAAATTGGGAGGGACCATATCAGGTCCTCGGTGTCATCAGAAAGGGGTCTTACAAACTTGGCACAATGGAGGGCGAACAATTGCCAAACAATTGGAATATATCACTCCTCAAACGATATTATTGCTAAGGTATGACTTTCTCCCTTTCCATTTGTATTTGATACTAACTTATTGTAGGTGTTCGATCGAAGACGTCGAGAAGCTCTTCAACACGAGGACCTTAGGTTTTAAAGCACGCGTTGCAGTCTTTTTCCCTTAGATCGATTTTTATCCCGAATGGGTTTTTCCGGCGAGGTTTTTAACTAGGCAACAATTATATGTGCTACCTGGGGACAATTCAACAGTATCCGAGACTTCTTTACTTTCAACCTCAAATATTAGGAGCATCACCCTCGGATGATTTATTTTCAAGGGAAAATACTTCGTGTCAAAAGGGCCTCGATAGAGAAACTTTGTAATGGGTCAAACGGTCAAATGAACCGTGTCCATGTAGATTAATCGCGCCCCAATGGCAAAACATGTACGCATGTATAAATTATTCAAAGAAGCATTTTCCCTTATCAAATATCTTATGCCTCAAAGAAATTTTTTTTACTATACAAGCTCCATGCTTGTGATTTTTATGAAAAATGGCTCAAGGGCCAAGTACAATTATACCTAGAACGATAAATGGCTCAAGGGCAAAGTATAAATACATCTCGAATACTTAACCCCCCTACTCGGGGACTGCCATCAAAAATCGACATGTTCGAATTATCTAAAGACCTCAAAGAGGCACCCCTCGATTTATAGGCCAAGGCTTCTCGGGGACTAACACTTCGAACAAGTTTGAAGTGTTGATGGAAAAGTAAGACCAAGAGTCACACCCAATGGTTACGGCCAAACTAACGCGTCTCAGAGACGTTCGAACCCCGCAATAAAAATAGGCCTTTGAATTCTCCAAAAATCGATTAAAAAAGGCTACCCTCGGCAAAATAATCAAAGGGCTTCGATAAAATCAGCCCTCAAAAAACCTTAAGAGGTATCGAATTATTCAAATACAAACTTATGCTAAATCACAAAAAATAAAAGGGTTTCGATCAACACTAAAAGACCCAATAGGTACAAAAATTATATGCTAAGGCATAAGAAAATTTTATTAAGTCTTTGAGCCAAAAGAGGGAAAAATAGCCATCCTTTAGAGGTCATATCTGCCCAATTCAAAGAGCCAAAGGGCCAACACACTTTGTGTTCGAGAACACGTTCTCGCTCGATTCGAACCTAAGGGTCCCGCTATCTCGAATTTGAATAAGAACCTACTTGACTATAGATCGAGTTTCGTTATCATTCAAAACAAACCTAAGGGTCCTTTTGTTCCAAATTCGGGTTTCACTCGAACCCGACTATAGAAGCAGTATTATTATGGCTTCTATCAAGTCATTTAAAATCAAAGTCTCGAACATATTATTTAAAGCATAAAAACGTGCTACAGTTTTACAAGGCACGAAACATGATTGAAGACAAAATTTAAGAAGCATTCAAAAGAGAAATTTCTTTATATATATGGACAAAAATATGTACAAGGGACTGACAAGACCTTAAACAAAAATTCAAAAAAGAAGGAAAAAATTTTAAGTGCCTAATCTTCCCTGGGAGCTTCATCTTAATCTTCTCCGCTCTCGGACCCGCTTACAATCCCAGAGTCGTCATCATCAGAGAGCAAAGCTTCGGCCTCGGCTTTTAGCACTTTTGCGTTCTTAATAACGGCCGTGTGGTCAAAGCCACGAGCATGAACCTTCTCGAGAGTCTCTCTCCGAGACTGACATTTAGCATGCTCGACAGCGCGGGATAATCGAACCTGAGCGGCATCGAAAATTTCCTTTGCCCGAGCATTAGAAGCTTTAGCGTCAGCTCGGTAGACAGCCACGATCGCCTCCGCATTGGCCTTTGCTTTTTTCGCTACAGATGCGGCCTTTGCAAGCTCAGCAGCCAGCCGAGTCTCGAGTTGTTCAATTTTCTTGGCTCGAGCCAAGCTCTCTTCCCTTATGCTTTGGAGTTGACGCTCAACGAAAGATAGTTGGGCCCGAGCGGTATCTTTCTCCGAGGCAAGACGGTCCACGTTCTGCTTCTACCCCAAAGTCTCTGCCTCATTTATCTCTGCCTCCTCACGAAGCTGCTCGATTTTCTCGGCCTTCTGGTGAACTGCAGGATCTAAGTGTTAGTCACCAATATCAAATTGATATGTCAAGTTCTTGAAAATTTACATTACCTGCTTGATGAGATTGGTTTGCTTCTTATGGGCTATTGCTAATTCAACTCGGAGGTCCCTGATCTCCTCTTCTTTCTGCACATAGAGGCGTTTGAGGGTGTCTTTCTCCTCTGTGAGCCTTTTGAGATCGGCCTCACACCAGTTCAGCTCGGCTTGGGATTTGGTGAACGCTTCCCGGTGAAGCGTCACAACCTATGGAGAAAGGAAGGAAATCAAACAGAAGGAAATAAAAGCAAACGTAATAATAGGGGATGAAGTTTACCTTGCTCAGGAGACGCTGGGCCTAATCAAAAATGATCGTCGCATCTAGGTTGAAAACATCATCGACCCCTGCGAGGTAACCACAGAATATGTCTTCCCTATCGTGGGCCATTCCCACATCGGGGGTCTCTATAGACCGAGCCTCCCGAAATTGCCCTTCAGAAAATGTGGGGCCGGACGGCGAATCGTCAATATTGGTTGCCCCAAGAAAGTCACTTGGGGCACTCTCTCCCTTTTGAAGGGCCCCAGAACCGGACCCTTCGGGCACACTCGCCGGTTGTTTGTCACGGCAAGAAATATCTTCGGCCCCCTATGACTCAGGGACTTTGCTCGGAGCACCTTCTGAGATCTCCTCGGTCTGAGGATGAGCCTCCTCGACCGTTATCGGCTCAACTGCTTTTGAAACTTCGACGCTTCCCCTCTTTCGAGTTGCTAGCTCACAACCAGCATCTTCTCCTTCCTCTTCTTCATCTCGTTGGTTTTGGGCTACGACAACGGACAGAGCAGCAGAGTCATTCTTCGACTTGCGAGCCTTACTCTTCTTAGGCTTTTGGGTATCGGAAGGCGAGGCCCTTCTCCTTTTCTTGTCCTTAGCCGGTTTCGGGGCCGCCTCTTCCCCAGGCGGCGCCGACCTCATTTCAGCAACATCCTCGAGGCCTACATAAAAGGGAGTCAAGTATAAATAAAAAGAAACGTTTCAGAAAAGGCATTGAAAGCGTATAGGATAAGCTTACCATGATTCTTGGCCTCCCATATGCCCCTTGCCAAGTCACGCCAATAGCGCTCGGCATGGGAGAAAGTCGAGGCCAACTTCCAAACCCAGTCTTCGAGGTCGGGGACCGCGTGAGGCATCCAAGCAACCACTGCATAACAGATGAAATCATTACATAAATTAAAAACGGAGTATGAAGACTAATGGGTAATACGTTACTTACGATTGGGATTCCACTTCTCGGGGAACTGTAGTTTCTCCTCTAGGAGGAGGTCGCAGGTCCTTACCCGTATGAACCGACTCATCCACCCCCGGTCCTTGTCCTCATTGACGCTTGTGAACAAGGCCTTCGTTGCTCGGTATTGGAGCTTGACCAACCCTCAAAAAAGTCGAAGTTGATATAACTGCATGAGGTGGCTGAGAGTGAACTCCAACCCCTCGGCCTGGCTAGAAAAAAAAGCGCAGCGTGATCACTATATGCCAGAAAGATGGATGAACCTAGCTGAGGGTGACCTGGTACCTCTTGCAAAAGTCGACAACAACTGGGTCAAGAGGACCCAATGTGAAGGGGTAAGTGTAGACACTTAGAAACCCCTCCACATGGGTGGTAATACTCTCTTCGGGAGCGGGGATTTGTACCACGACCTTGGCCCCCCAGTTATAGTCTCTCTTCACAGCCTCGAGATGGCCAGCCATTATCGAGCAGATGTAAATCGACATGTCTTCATATCGGCCAGGGACCGATGAAGGGTTCTCGACTTGGAAGTCGGATTTTAAGACACAAGGACCGGGAACATACTCGTGAGGGAGTGGTTCTACCGGCGTTTTGTCACCGGCCGGCCGAGAAGAAAAGGAAGAAACTTTCTCCTTTTGTGGGACGGTCTTGGAGGTTTTCGCAATTAATTTAAGTAGAAGGAAGCGGAAAGAGGTGAAATTTGGTATTTTTGGTACTAACAAAGTTGACTCAACAAGTGGTGAAAGAGAAAAGATGGAGAGAGTAAGAGACTTAGAAAACTTGGTGGAGGTGAAAGTACGATTTTGATTCAACCAAAGATCCTGTATTAATAGATTTACGGTGACGGTTTGGTGGTACTAGTGGCTGACCGTCCACCGACAAGCATTAATGGTTTGGGGAACTGTACCAACGGTACGTTTCGGTCACCTCAATCGCCTACGCCATGGGGATGACATCATTATCGGGGTCTTTAGAAAATTGAGGCATAAGTCGTTTCTTATCGTTTTACTCTAAGAAACAAGGGGACTATCTGTATACAGTGGAAATTGGGTTGGCCGAGGTAGGAATGTACGTCAATGAGCTAGGACGTCGAGTCCGGACCAAGGTTGATATCAATTGCGGCCAGAAAGAGACAGACTTCGAGTGACATCGGTATAGTGTTTACCTTGAAAATGGTAACTACAATTATATTTGATTTGTGGTTCTAAAAATAAGTGATTTATCTTAATACTAGTGGTTAGACAATAGATGCTAAGCGTAAGTAAAGAAAATAAGAAATGCAAACTAATAGGGTTATAATGCTGGGCCTCGAGCTGGCTGAAGCAGGGCCTCGAGATCTAGACGGGCTAATAGCGATGAGCTATTTATGAAGAATCAATGATAACGAGGGCCTCTAAGATGGCCTTTTTGCAGTTAATAATGAGCAATGAATGAGGAACAATAAATGAACAATGAAAGAATAAGCAATAAATATGAAGAACAACTATTTAAGCAGAGAGCAGAGAATGTTGTATTGTATTCAATATGTTGTGCAATAATCTGAATCCTTTACAAAATGACAAAGGTCCCCTTTATATAGGAGGGAGGAATCCCTACATAGTACATGTCTAATAATAATGAGGAAATGCTAATGGTACAGCTGCGAAATGACTTAGTACGGATTTATACTATTCTTGCAGACCTAGTCAGCTCTAAACACGTATATTCAGGAGCTTTCCTGCCTTTCCATGACGATCATCAATGGTACTGTCCCGAGATCAACCATAATGGGCCTTCGATGTGCTTCCTCGAGGGACACACCTCGGGGTCGTGCCTCACGTTCCGCCTTGGGATTCTCGAGGTCGTGGAGCGGCATAGTAGCCCCAAAGTCGAACTCCTCAATTTTGGCCGTATGCAGATAGTCCCCGCATTTCTTAGAATTAAATGATAAGAAGCGATCTTGAGTTCTTGCCTCTTCGATGTCCTCATTATGACATCAGCCACGTGAGATCATTAAATGGCGTGACAGAAAAGTCGTATAGGGGTCTTATCAAACACGGTTCTCGAAAAGCCCACAAACTGCTATTGGTCGCCCTTTCAACTCCTCCTAGTGACTTATAAATACTCCAATCTTCTATCTTTCAAATCTTTGTAACTTCTTCAGACTTTCAAATCTTTGTTAACAACTTCCTACCTTCACCCTTCTTTCTGCGTTGAATTCTTCATCACCTTACTTTGAAGCCTTCGTTACAACCATGGCAAAAACATCCAAAACTGTACCTAAAAAAGGGGAAGCCCCTTATTCGTCATGCTTGTCTAAGAGCAAAAAGAAGTGCCCCTAGTGTCGAGGAGTGTGTTCCTAGGACCTCCGAAACAACCTTCGATTTCAAAATTGATAAACCTTCTTCGGTACTGGGCCGATGTGAACCCATGTCTCAGTATGTTAGTCTGATAACTGATGTAAAAAAGGTGAAAATAGATTACCGCTGGGGAAAGGCGGTACAAGTTGAGATCCCTTCTCTAGAAGAGGATATAACCACACATAAACCTAGTTTCCTTAGCGTGTATATGTATCCCTTTACGTTGGGTCCTGTAAGTGCATCTTCTCTATCGATAGACCCGGTGATTCTCGATTTTATCCGAGAGTATCGAGTGACGCTTGGTCAGATTTATCCTTCTTTTTGGAGAATCGTCTATTTGCTTAGACATTTTTCGAACATGGTCGAGGGGATGTCTTTCACCCTTGATCACCTGGTCGGGTTGTATAGTCCTCGGCTTTATCGAGGGGTCTTAATCAAACTGCAACATCGATCTGCCAAAGCATTTTTTGCCAACACTGATGAAGATAAAGACCGGGGACGGATAAGCCGCTTCATTCGAGTCAGGACTTCGGACCTCATCCCTCCTGAGAAGATGCCATTCCCTGAGGAATGGAATATGAGATGTAAGTGTTGCTACACCGAGTGTGTTTTATCATCTGAATGTCTTCTTTTCTTATTTCGAACTAAAGGCGTAGTTTGGCATGATCTGGCCAAAACTCGATGGGAGGCCAAAAATCATAGTACGCCCTCACCATTATCATTTCTAAATCCCTTACGAATGGATTTCTTGGTGGAATTTTTAACATTTCACGCCCGTGTAGGCCTTGGGGAAGCCGTTTTGATGACATCGCCTCCTCCTGGCGAAGAGGAGACCCAAAAGTACGCCAAAGATAGAAAGAGAAAGAAGGAGACGCTGTGGAGTCCCCGAAACCAAAGAGAGCTAAAGCTCGAAAACCCAGGGCTGACGCCTCGGTCCTAACTTTTGCAGCTGCTGAGATTCATCGTGCTGAAGACGAGGACGACGATGGTTGCCTACTGGTACATAGGGCAAGACAAAGCGTCGATGCTTCAAAGGTTGCCGGGCAGAAAGTTGTCGAGCCAGAGGTGATCGATGCGGTCCTACCTCGCATTGAAGAGACCCTCGAGGAGGGTTTAGATGCAGCCCCTGATCCGACCATTGAACAAGATACAGCTCGTGCCGATGATCACTTGGTTGGATCAGTCAGAGGATCTCGCTCTGAGGCCCTTCGAGGGCGAGATGGAGCCTCGATAGAGGTTGATGTCATAGGCGGTATTCAATCAGGTACATCATTTTCCCTAGGGCAAAATGAGATGCCCAGAGCGGGGAGATTCCGGATGTTGGGGCATCCCAAGGAGAGAATGATGCATTCAGAGATTTCTTTGTCGATGTTGAAGAGGATGATGACCTCGATGCCCCGGTTTTTCTTGAGGAGGCTGCGAAACTCCAAAAACAGGTGATTTTGATGTAACCTTTGTGCCTTGAGTTTTGATCCTTTGTTTTTCTAGCTTCTTTCCTTCGTGCTATAGGTCATGGTGCTGTACGTTTAGCCTTCTCCAAGTTAAGAGCTGAACTGGCTCATAGTTAGGAGGGATTCGAGAAGCTCTCCACGGAGTCGAAAGAGCTAAAAGCTCTTTACACCCGAAGAGATGAAGAGTTGGAAAGCCTTCGAGTAAGCTCGGAGAAAGTACTCCGAGAGTGGTCCAGCTTTATTGAGCAGGTATTTCGGTATTTATAAGCTTGCTCGTTGTTTTCATAACTTGGTGCTCATTATCTTGGCTTGGCATTTGCAGATCGAGCGAAAGGATGCCCTAGCGGAGCAGCTTCAGGAAAAGATTGCTGTCAAGGATGTCGCGATACTTGAGCTGAAGCGGTTCAAGGATGGTATGGCCTTGGAAAGGGATACTCTTCGAGGGGAGCTGGCCTCGACCCAGGGTCTTCTTCAAGGTGCTATGGAGGAGGCCCACAAATTTCAGGTGCTTCATGCCGAGTCGGCTGCTGTGTTATCCGTGGCCAAGTCTGAAGCCGATACTCTTAGCCTCATATCGGAAAGGCATTGCTGCAACAAATACTCGAGCTAGGGAGATATCTGAAGAGGCCAAACTCAAGTTGTCTCGCGCCCTTGCACATCCTCGGTTAGAGGCTCGGAGAAAGGCCTTCGAGGAAGTGCATGCCAAGGGTTTTGATCACTCTGCCGAGATCGAAGAAGCGAGGACCTTGGAAGAGGAGTCAGCAAATCTAACTACTTCGGACGAGGGCTTTGCGAGTGGCTCGGGGAGTGGTGAAGACGAAGACTAAGCCACCTTTGCTCTTTTTTCCTCTTCCCCCCTTTTTTGTACATGGACCCTGCATGGGGGTTTTGTAAATGCACCCTTGTAAATATATTTTTGGAATACAAAGGATTTTAATGTCTTCAAAGTTTTTCCCTTTAGTGTTCACGCCAAAGTCAAGTTTCGATCTTAACTTTAACTTCTTTGAGCTCGATCTCGGAGCAACAGAGACCCTCTAGATCGGGTCGTTCTGGTTTTGATGCATACCTTTCCTAGGCCAGGTCGGTAAGGACTTGATTTGACCCCTCGATGTCTCGGACTCGGGGTGACAATGTTATTCCTATGACATGATAGTGAAGTGACCGAAATGGCCCCGTCGGTACATTTCCCAAAAAGTCATAATTGCATCGTGAGAGTCGATTGGTTGTCAAAGTTAATGAATAGTCGCCGCTCTTCTTATATATACTTGCTTTCCCTGTTTGAAGGCTTTGCTACTTTGTACGACTACCTTTCTCTGTAGAGTTTCATTTTTGCGCTGGTTTTAGTGCCACATCAAATCAAGGCTTTCGCCTGAGTTTTCGCCTTCCCTTTCTTGTGTTGAAGGAGCTATGGCTGTCATGCCCAAATTTGCTCACCAGGAAGAGGGAAGTCCTACCTCTGTTCCCCGCCCGGTCGATGGCACAACGCCGACATTTGGTGAGCTAACTTCGCACTATTTTGTCTTGAAGAGAGATTTTACAATAGAGAAACCTCTCGATGTTACGGGCCATCGAGAGCATGCATCGAGGTTCATTCGATAAATAGAAGAGAGACACCTCGAGGCTGTGATGAGAGACTCGGATGGGGAGAAGAGGTGAGGCTGCAGGTATCCTCCCGGGAAGAGGATATCACGGCCCACGTAGAGGGGTTTCTGAACGTGTACATGTACCCGTTTACGTTGGGCCCTCTTGACCGACTCATGCTCGAATCCTATTGAAAATATCGAGTTACTTTGGCTCAGATCCATCCACCTTTCTGGCGGATTATGCTGATGATGAGATTTTTTACTGAAAAGGCTAAGCTCGAGTTCACTCTTAGCCATATTCTCAGATTGTATCGGCCTTTACATCATCAAGGTCTAATTGCATTACGACGTTGGTCTACCAGGCCCTTTATCTCTAGTGATGAGGAGGACAGGGATCGAGGATGGATAATTCAGTTTGTTTGAGTGAGGACTGTTGATATCATCCCTGCAGAGTTCCTGCCATTTCCCGAGAAATGGAATTTCAGGCGTAAGTGATACATTGTATTCTATTACCTTTTATTCTTGGTAGATCCAAACTTCGTAAGGGCATTTTCTTTCCTTTCCCGTAGCAATCCCATGGATGCCGGTTGAGGTCCCCGATCTTGCCTGGCGACCTCTTTGACTTATGTTGAGCGCAACTGGCAGGATTTGTCGAAGGGCAAATGGGAGGCTAAGCACTATGGTATGTGCTGCGTAGTCCTTCTTTTGAGGAGTACTTTCCCTTTTATACACTAACTTCTTTGTTGCAGGCATCAGTGAGTTCTCTAAGGTGAGACCGTCCCGTTTCAAGGAGGAGGAAGGGCCTTCGATTTCTGAGATAGAGAAAGATAATAAAAGAAAAAGGTCCTCGGAGGACGAGGATCCCCATAACAAAGCAGGATTTGCCTGGGGGCGCGAGGAGGACGTTGCCGCTGACAAAGGCTTCATTTTTACCGGTCGCTCTGTGGACATTAGTGCACCCGGAGAGGATGACTCTTCATTGAAAGCTCGAACCAGGAGGCCTTCCGAGGCCGTTGAGCCTGCTGGGCCCAAGGCCCCCAATCTCGAGGGAGAGATTCCACCGACGAGGAAGGGTGAAGGTCCTTCCTTAACTAATTCAGCGGCTGATTTTTGGACGTCGGGAAGCACTACAAGGGGAATGGGCTTCAACGTATCTCTCTCCAATCAGAGCGCCTCAGGTGGCTCTACCGGGGCCGATGAGATCGAGTCGGTAGATGCGAAGTCGACCTTCGAGGAAGCTCAGCGACTTTGCTCTATGGTGAGTTTTGAAGTTATTATAAATTTTCCAACTTCATACTCTCCCCCCCCTTTTTTTAACTGAACTTTTCTTTCTCGTAGGCCTTCGATAAGCTCAAGTCTGGCTGCTTCGCTGTGAGGCCAAGCTGGTTAAAGCCTTAAATTGGAAAAAATCTCTCAGGCTTCTTTGTGATAAGAAGACAAGAGAGCTAAGACATCTCCGATCGGAGTTGGACCGAAGTTACGAAGGTATCCTCGAGAAAGAGGTAATCTTCTATTTAGAAGGAATATAGGCTTCTTCTCCTATCTTCGAAAACTAACGTTTCGGTATCCCAGTTGCAGAGAAATACAGAGGCGGTGGAACGCCTTTGGGGCGAAGCCAACTAGGTCAATTCTGTGTGCAACAACTTGAAGGCACAGATAGATGCTTATGTTGCGGCCAAAAGGAATGCTTTGGATAAGGCCTCCACCCTCGAGGTATAGCTTCGTAATGTTCGAGAAGGCGATTCGGTCCAAGCGAGCAGGATTGCTAAGCTTGAAACAAATATTTTGAAGATGAAGGACAAAGTTGTGGATGCTCGAGCCGAAGCTGAAGAGGTTGGATCAAAAGCCGACAAGAAGGTGACCATCTATCTGAAGGATGCTGCTGAGGCTCGTACGAAGTTGAGGGAGGCTTCCGATCGAGAGAGGGGAAGCAACGAATATGCTCGATGCAAATCCCGGAGGGAAACTCTCGAGGAGATTCATAGTAAAGGCTTTGATCTCTCGGAGGAGATCCAGTAGGTCAAGGCGGACGAGTTCGACGCCAAGTTCCTCGTTTTGGTGCTGAAGATAACGAGTAAACGGCCGGTGAGGGAGCTGGTCCTGAGGGAAGGGAGGCTAAGCTCCCGAGGATAGACTAGGTTTTTCTTTCTTGCTATTTGTATAGGGCTTCCTGAGGGAGCATTTGTAAATGTATCATTGTACCGTTATTTATAATAAAAAAGGGAACCCTTCGGTTTTCCCCCTATATAAATTTCCATTTGCTTGTGTCTTGTTTATGTTTTGAGCGTTGATGCTCGTTGATAATTGGTTCGATATGTTAGATTTTTAAGGTCGGAACCCTTAGGTTGCGCTTGATGAGTAAGTGATAACAGTTGACCGTTCGAGGTTCAGTCCTCGAATTAAGTTTTGACTCAGGCTTATTGACCCTTAGGTTTTTTAGGCTGGCCCTTAGGCGCTTTTTTGGGCTGGCCCTTAGGCTCTTACGCATTAGCCCTTAGGCGCTTTTAAATAGGGTCGATGTGACCTCTAATATGGCTATAGTTTTCCCCGTTTTGGCTGAAGACTGAGGTTTTGATTATGCCTGGGCGTGTTTTGTGTTCGTCCGACTCTTCGACGGCTCAAATAAGAACCTCGATTATGGATCGATATGTGACGATAATTGAGTACCTCGGGATGTTCTCTTGAAGGCTGATTTTTTGAAGCCTTTTGTTGAAGGCTGATTATCTCATAGCCTTATTATTGTTTAGAGCTGATATGATCGAAGATCTTTTGCTTATGCCGGGGGTAGCCTGATTAACCGGTTCTTTTCGAAGTATTTTCGAAGTATTGGAGGCCTTCAATTTTATGGCGGTGGTCGGACGTCTCCGAGCCGCGTTAATTTGGCCGGAGCTTTTTGATATGACCATAGTCTTTATGTCCGACCATAGCCTTGAGTCCCCGAGTAAGATGACCTCGGCGTCTATATCGAGGGTATGCCTTTTTAGGGGTCTTACAATTTCGATATATAACCTTGGTCTTAATGTCGGGGTTATGCCTTTTGAAGGTCTTATAAGTTTTGGCATGCCTTGTTGAGGTCTTACAAATTTGGTGTTGCCTCACTGAGGGCTTACGAACTCGAGATTGCCTTATTGAGGTCTTATGAATTCGAGTTTTGATGGCTTCGATGAGCTGACTGTCGATGACAGTCCCCGAGTGTTTGAGGAATTTTGGCCATTGAGTCGTTTTGCATGAAAGTAGTGAACTTCTTCGAGCATTTTGATACGCAAAGAGGCTTGCTCAATTATTTGATGTACGCGTACATATTTTTTGCTTTTGGAGGATCGATTATTCTATATGGACACGGTTCATTTGACCGTTTGGTCTAATACAACATTCCCATGTTGAGATCCTCCTAGGCATAGTTCGATTTCTTCGAAGGGGAGACCTCCTGGGGTGATGCCCCCAGTATTTGGGGTTGATCGAAGAGAAACCTTGAATACTTGACGAGTTCTCCTCAGGTAGCATACAGATGTTGCCTCGTTAAAGACCTCGCCGGTAAAACCCGTTTGGGATAAAACCCGGTCTAAGGGAAAAAGAATGCAACGCAAGCTTTAAAACCCTCTTTGAATTGGAGGGTGCTTCGATTCCCCTCACTTGAATACCTGCAATAGGTTAGTATGAAGCATAATGAAAAGGGAGAAGGTTGTACCTTAGCATTGATAGCATTAGAGCTTCGATCCATTTTAATTGCTTGCTCTGAGGACGTAGCACAGCCCTTTATTCACTCTTGTTTTTTGGCTTCTTCGATATGGAGGGTATTGTTGCTGGTGATACGTCGTGCACCATGAATATCTCTCTTGCAGCGGGCCGCTCCCCGTGCACTGCTTGCACTCCGTTCTCGGTTGGAAACTTTATCATTTGGTGAAG
Organism: Nicotiana tabacum; assembly: GCF_000715075.1. Classification (NCBI taxonomy): domain Eukaryota; kingdom Viridiplantae; phylum Streptophyta; class Magnoliopsida; order Solanales; family Solanaceae; genus Nicotiana; species Nicotiana tabacum. Next base: position 104,172,705 of record NC_134080.1, on the reverse strand, counting down.
GGTTGATGGCACTGCCCTCATACTGTGTATCCGGCCTTCCAAGTAAGGCATTGTATCTCATGTCACTTTTGATGACATAAAACTTGGTATCTTGGATCATACCGACCATGTTGACTGGGAGGATGACCTCTCCTTTTGTTGTCTCGCTTGCCGTGTTGAATCCATTGGGGACTCGAGAGGCGGGCACGACCTGGTCAAGCAGTCCGAGCTATTCCACTACCCTCGACCTGATTATGTTGGCCGAGCTACCTGGATCCACGAGCACACGTTTAATTCGAAACTTATTTAAAAGAAAGGAAATTACCGGTGCGCCATCATGAGGCTGAGACAGGTTCTCGATGTCCTCTTTGCTAAATGAGAGAGCATCCTCTAGTATGTAGCTCCGAGTTCATTTTTCCCTGGCGATGGGTATTTTCATTTATTTGACAACGGGTCCCTGTGGGGCGTCGACCTCCCCAACGATCATGTGGATGACGTGCTGTGGACGTGCTGTGGTTCTTCTGGTTCACTTTTCCTGTTCGCCTCTCTTACCCGAAATTGGTTTTTAGCTCGATCGATGAGGAACTCTCGAAGGTGCCCCTCGCTGATCAGTCAGGCTACCTCTTCTCAAAGCTATCTGCAATCCTCGGTCCTATAACCGTGAGTGCTGTGATATTTGCATACCAAGTTAGGGTTCCTTTCTGAAGGATCTGATAGTATGGGTTTTGGCCGACACGATGTTTGAGACATCGATATTGAAGTTGTACTCGGATAACCTGGGTGCTTATACCGACCCAACATGTCTATCAAACCCGGCTTTGCTCATGAGTCCTCGGGAATTTTGACTTCGACCTATCCTCTGATCTGCTCGAGGTGCGTTACACCTCGAGGCGTTTCTTCGACTTCCACATACGACTGATATCTTTCCTTGCTTGATCTCGATTCTTTTTCTGTAAACCTTTGTTCCTTTTTTAAGAGCCTACTAGGGTATACTAAACCAGAGGAGGCTCCCAGTTGGTCGTCCTCAACCCTGATCTTGATTGATATCGGTTATGCACGTCCGTCCACGTCACAACGGGATACTCAACCAAGTTCTGCTTTAGTTGCTTTGAGGCTATCGAGCTTTGCTCATTCAAGCCCTGGGTGAAAGACTGCACTGCCCAGTCGTCGGAGACTGGTGGCAGTTCCATTTGCTCCATTTGGAAACGAGATACAAATTCCCCCAGCATCTCGCTCGCCCTTTGTCTAATCTTGAAGACGTCGGACTTCCTTGTAGCGACCTTGATGGCACCAAAATGCGCCTTTACAAAGGAATGTGCCAACATGGCGAACGAATCCTTCGAGTTTGGGGGTAGGTTGTGATACCACATCATGGTCCCCTTTGACAGTGTCTCTCCGAATATCTTCAGTAGGATGGATTCAATCTCTTCGTCCTTTAAGTCATTCCCTTTTACGGCACAAGTATAAGCAGTTATATGCTCATTGGGGTCCGTGGTCCTGTTATACTTTAGGATATCGGGAATTCTGAATTTCTTCGGGATGGGCTTCGGAGCCGCACTCGATGGGGATGGTCTTTGCACGAAATTCTTTGAATGTATACCTTTTAGAATTGGGGGTGCGCCTGGGATCTGATCGACCCTCGAGTTATAAGTCTCCACCTTTTTATCGTTAGCCTCTATCTTCTTTTCCCCTGACTCGATTCTTTTAGTCAATTCCTCGAGCATTTTTATGATTGAGGGGTCAGTCCCCGAGCTGCTTTCGTCAGGTCTTTCTAGCACTGGCTCGTGCTGCATGTTTACTGGTTCGGCGGTGTTAAGGGTTCTATTCTGGCTTTGAAGCTGAGCAATGGCGACTTGCTGAGCTTGCAGCATCTCGAATATTACTTGGAGGCTGGCTCCTCCTTCCATTCCTCGTGCTTCTTGGTCCCCAGCCTGGGCTTCCCTGCGTCCATTCCTAGCGGGGCATGCACCTGCTTCCGCGCTTGGAGCATTGTGGGAGCTGATGTCAACTGACTCCACGTTTGGTGCTCCCTCGGGGTTTACAGGTGGTACACCCAAACCTACGGCGCTATTTTCTCCAAATTCTTCACTGTTGTGAAGAGGTGCATTTTGTGTACTAGACATGATTAAGCCTGAAATCAAAGAATCTTTGAAAAGAAAAAGTGTGAAGAGTAACATGTGTTATAAAACAACTAGCAGCAAAACAATCACTATTATTTTTAGCCCCACGGTGTGCGCCAAACTATTTACCTTGAAAATGGTAACTACAATTATATTTGATTTGTGGTTCTAAAAATACATGATTTATCTTAATACTAGTGGTTAGGCAATAGATGCTAATGCGTAAGTAAAGAAAATGAGAAATGCAAACCATGTTTGTTATACTGCTGGGCCTCGAGCTGGTTGAAGTAGGGCCTCGAGGTCTAGATGGGCTAATAGCGATGAGCTATTGATGAAGAATCAATGATAACAAGGGCCTCTAAGATGGCCTTTTTGCGGTTAATAATGAGCAATGAATGAGGAACAATAAATGAACAATGAAAGAATAAGCAATAAATATGAAGAACAACTATTTAAACAGTGAGCAGAGAATGTTATATTGTATTCAATATGTTGTGCAATAATCTGAATCCTTTACAAAATGACAAAGGTCCCCTTTATATAGGAGGAGGGAATCCCCACATAGTACATGTCTAATAATAATGAGGAAATGCTATTGGTACAGTTGTGAAATGACTTAGTAGGCATTTTTATTTTTCTTGTAGACCTGGTCAGCTCTAAACATGTATATTCGGGAGCTTTCCCACCTTTCCATGATGATCATTGATTGTACTATCCCGAGATCAACCATAGTGGGCCTTCGATGTGCTTCCTCGAGGGACACACCTCAGGGTCGTGCCTCACGTTCCGCCTCGGGCTTCTCGAGGTCGTGGAGCGATATAGTAGCCCCAAAGTCGAACTCCTCAATTTTGGACGTATACATTAGCTTGATAACGGAAAAGGCGAGTATCCATGATTGGTCGAGGATCGTGGCTAGAATCTGAGAACGGATCAATCTATGGTGGTTAATCAGATGTTAATATGGTTTCCTACTATAATTAGAAATGTACCTTATTTAGGACTCCTCTATTATATAAAGAGGGATCCATTTCATTTGTAAGCATTATTGTTCACTGATAAGAATATATACACTCGTTATTTTCCTGCTATTTCACTTACTGTTCACAAAAATTGCTTTATCATTTGCTGTTCTTATTATTCCACCTCGAGATTATCCTGAGTCGAGGTCAAGACCTGGCTAGCATACTGTTTTGGTATATTTTATTCTCTAATTTATTTATTTACTTTCTTGCTTATCAATTGGTATTAGATGAAATCAAATATCCTTAAAACCACAATATAAGTTTAATTGTTATCCGAATTTGAGGGTAAACAGTTATATCTTTTATTGCCAATTATAGTCTTATATGCTTTAATTGAAGTTGTTGCCTCTTTATTGGTCATGTTATCTCTTTCATAGTTGAGTTATCCTTATTTGAAATTGTTGTTACATGTTACCTCTCTCTTTGTTGATTTATTCTTATTTGAGGTCATTATTACTTGTCATGTCTTTCATTGTTGAGCTTGTCCTTCCATTTCATTGTGTTGTTGTAATTCTTGTGTTGATTTCCCTATCGTACTCCCGTGTTATTGTTGATGTTGTTATTATTGTTATACTCAGTATTGTTGAGTCGTGGGCTATGTGTAGGTATGGCATATGTGCACATGTGGTGCGAGTTGTTATATTGTGTTGTTATATTTTTGGCACATGTGAGATTGTTAAGAGGATTGTCGGAGTATTTGCACATGAGTTGTCCGTGCTATTCTTCTACTTATTATTATTATTCATATTTGCACATGCGGCATGACAAGACGGGTGACTATATATGTTGGGTTTGCGCATGTGGTGAGACAAGGTGGGATGATTATTATGCACGTGTGGCGAGACAAGGGGGCATTTACTTTATTATTGCGCACGCGGCGAGATATGGTGAGTTATGTCAAAGATGATTTGTGATGGCCTGGGGGCATTGTTATTGATGATATTTGTGTAGTGGTGACCTTTGAGTGTGTCATGAATATTACGGGTTTTGTGGTCTTGTTTCCATTGTGCTACTCGATGTCTCTGATTTACCTATTAACTTGAATTGTGATCGTACACTTGCATAAGCATACACCATAACATGTCACCAAAATCAGTTCAAAAGTATGAATCTTGATGTTTATTGATCCTGTACATGTATTCTTGTATACCTGCCTTCTGTGCGTGGATTAGGAGGTTGTGGCACATGAGTTGTCCGTGCGGATATGAGATATTGTTACTGTTGGCACGTGAATTGTTTGTGCGTATATGAGATATTGTTACTATTGGCACATGACTTGTCCGTACGAATATGAGTTATTATTACTATTGATACATGAATTGTCCGTGCAGATATAAGATATTGTTGTCATTAGTACGTGAGTTGTCCGTGCGGATATGGGACAATAGTGGTATTGGCATGTGAGTTGTCCATGGGGTTATAATTGGTAATGTGGTCACGAGATGCCATGTGATTATGATTTGTGATTAGGGCCCGTGACTCGTGATAAGGTGACAGCCAATCCATACCCAAGACAACATTAAAGTCTATCATAACAAGAAGTAAAAGGTCTAACCTAGTCTCAAAGCTCCCGATAAAAATCATACACGAGTGATAAACATGATCTACAATAATAGAATCTCCCACATGCGTGGACACATAGACAGGAGCACTCAAAAAATCACGAGGCATAACTAGATATATGACAAAATAAGATGACACGTATTAATAAGTAGAGCCAAGATCAAATAAAACCGAGGCATCTTTATGGCAAACCGGAACAATACATGTGATGACGTCGTTAGATGACTCTGCCTCAGGTCTAGATGGAAATGCATAAAAATGGGGATGGGCCCCACCACTCTGACCTCTACCCTCGGGCGGCCTCTAGCTGGCTGGCCTCCACCTTTGATAGCCTGACCTCCACCTCTAATGGTCTGACCTCCACCTCTAGAAGCCTGACCCCACCTCTAGCTGGCTAAGCGGGCGGTGGAGAAACTGGTGCCGGGAAGGAGCACAGACTCCCGCTATACACCAGAGCAGATGGCTCACAGATATCAGACTCCAGCAGTTCCACCAGTTGGAGTGGCTCAGCCTATTGTTGCTACACAGATCTGGGAGAGGCCCGTGATGTCTTCTAAGGGATTTATAAGATTGGACAAGTTCACAAAGTTATTTCCTATTCGCTTTGGTGGCACACCTTCCGAGGACCTACAACATTTCATTAATCGTTTCCCCGAGGTATTGCACAACATGGATATTGTGGAGTCCAACGGAGTCGACTTTATAGTATTTCAGATGACTGGTTCTGCCAAGAGATGGTGGCAGGATTTTGTGTGGGGCAGACTAGTTGGTTCACTACCATTCACTTAGGAACATTTTTCGCAACTGTTTTTGGAGAAGTTCATTCCTTTTACTTTGAGAGAGGAGTACCGTAGGTAGTTTGAGCACCTTCAGCAGGGTAGCATGATTGTTACCCAGTATGGTACCAGATTCATGGATTTAGCTCGCCATATGTTGTCTTGCTTCCTACTGAGAGAGAGAGAGAGTGAGGAGATCCATTGATGGTCTTGCTTTTGGTATCATGCTACAGATGGCCAAGGAGACTAGGGATGATATTTCTTTCCAGCGGGCAATAGAGATTGCTAGGCGGATCAAGATGATTAGTGGTCAGAGTAGGGACTAAGTATCTGAGAAGAGGCCTCGTCATTTTGGTAGTTTCAGTGGTGCCTCATCTGGAGGCATGGGTTTATTTGGAAGACGCTATCCTCCCAGGCCGATTCAGTCAGCCCTTCAGGCATCCCACGGTGCTTCGGGTAGTCGTGATTCTTATGGGTCTTATCCTGAGCAGCTAGCCTACAGCGCACCTTCAACTCCTATTAATGCACCTCCAATCCGGGGTTATCATGGTGGTTATTTAGGTAGACATGATCAGTTCTAGAGTCAGCAGTCACAGTAGCCGGGGACTTGTTATACTTGTGGAGATTTGAGGCACGTCACGAGATTTTGCCCTAGGTCACAAGGCAACACGCTACAACAGGGTTCTTGTGCCATGGTTCTTGATAGACGACTGGTACCACCAGAAATGCATTGATCTAGGACGCGCTCTCCATAAGGCTCACAGAGCGAACTAGATTATCCTAAAGTACGAGGTATCAATAAACCCCTCCGGGACCTGAGCTGGTCCAACTGGCACGGTCTGAACAGGAACATCCTCCTCCTACTCGATCTGAGGCTCTGGAATAGGTGCTGCTGCACATGCTCTAGGCTAAGCTCTGTTTCTGCCCCTGCCTCTAGATCAACCTCGGCCCCGGCCTCTACCCCTGGTAGTGGCATCAACCTAGGGCTCCAAATTTTGACCCACCATGGATGTTGTGTGTGTACTCACCATCTGCAAGAGAACAAGAATGGAATGATTCAAACTTCAGTAGCAGAATAAAGCACGATCGAGAAAGAAAGAAGAAAAAATTTCCTGAATATAAGTACAGACGTCTCCGTACCGATCCTCCCGACTCTACTAAACTTGCTCATGACTCGTGAGACCTAAGAAACCTAGTGCTCTGATAGCAACTTGTCACGACCTGGAATCCCACCCTTGAGACCGTGATGGCACCTAACATTTCACTTGCTAGGCAAGCCAACGTTAGTTAGATTACTTAACTGGTTTTAATATTTCAAGACAAATCATTAATAAAATAAACTGCAATGGTTTGAAGTAGATATAATAAGTAACATGTGGCGTAATTAAACATATCCTAGAAATATGGTGTCACAAATACATGAGCATCTAGAGTGCTACAGATAAAGTCTGAATAAAGATACAACTGTTTGAAACTAAATAAACATTAATCTGGATAAAGAAGGGGACTTCAAGGCTGCAAAAGCCGTGCAACCATACCTCAAGTCTCCAATGTAGCTGAATCCGAGCAAAGACACCACTAAATGATGATGGGACCAACATCAGTATTTGCACAAGAAGTGCAGAAGTATAGCATGAGTACAACTGACCCAATGCACTCTGTAAGTGTCGAGCTTAACCCCGACGATGTAATGACGAGGCTATGACAAGATACCTACATAAATCCTGTACAAGTATATATACAAAACAACAAAATAACAAGTATGACAATTAAAGTATTAATTGTGAGGGAACATGTATAAAGGGAAGTACAAAAGAGTGGCAAGTACGAAATCACCGAATAACCTTTTTCCGAAAATAAACAATAATAATAAAACCAAGCAAATCATCAATCTGGTATCCAAGTAAAGCAAGGAAGTCAATAATAGCACGACATCACCCTTCGTGCTTCTACTCTCATCCTCACCATGTAATATCATAAATAAAATGGCACGACATCATGCTTCGTGCTTTTACTCTCAACCTCACATGATGTGATAAATGATACTAAGCAATAAATGCAAACATCACCCTTTGTGCTTTAAACCTCATAATCTCTTAATAAATAATATTGTATGGAAATAAGGCACGACAATACCCTTCGTGCTCTTCACTCTTCCTCACCAAGCAACAACATTAGTCCAAAAATAGCAAAACAAACTCTTCATCACCAAGCAACAACATTAATCCAAACATAGCAAAACAAGGTGGGAACCTATTTCACTTCAATATCTGTGTAATGATAATTCATCTCAACTTTCGAAATTCCAACAACACCAAAATAATCAATAAATATGAAAGCGTACAATTAAAGAAGTAATAATCTAACTACGACATGGGAAACATAATCATGGAAACAACATAATATAATAAAATATTTTTCACTCGCATACTTTAACCCAATAACAACGTATATATACTCGTCACCTTACATATATGTCATCCCCATACATAATTCACATAAAATTAGACCAACAAGTCCTAATCTCTTAAGTCAAGGTTAACCACGACACTAACCTCACTCTACAACCAAATCAATGCTCAACCACGGATTTTCCTTTAAGCCAATCAAATCTAGCCAAATATAGTTCAAATAATTCAAAATAGACTTTAGAAACTACCCACGAGTAAAAGGATTCAATATTTGATGAAATCAAAAAAAGTCAAAAAAAGTCAACCCCGGGCTTGCTTGGTCAAAACCCAAAATTCGGACCAAAACTTAATTATCCATTGCCCAGTTATGTGATTAGTTTCAAATTCCGACCTCAATTTGAGGTTTAAATCTCAATTTATAAAAATCCTAAATTTCTACCCAAATCCTACCATGAAAAATTCTAGATTAAAGGTTAAAATAAATGGGTGTTTATGGAAACGTAACAAAACAAGTTAAAATTTATTAACCAATAAAGTTGGGATGAAAAACCTCTTCAAAATCGTCTCTAGACTGAGCTCTAACTTGAAAATGGTGAAAAATGGTTTAAATCACGTCTTTTGATGTTTTAATACCTAGACGTCAGGTGTTCTTCGCGTTCACAAAGCACCTGACGCGTTCGCGAGGAACAACAAAAGGCGTTCGCGTTCGCAAAAAAACAACTGTCAGGGCTGTGACAGCTGCTGCATTTTTTTACTTATTTTGGGACTTAGTCACTTTTTCTCATAAAGTTTTGGAGCTCGGGAAAAGGCAATTTTTGTGGAGATTTTCACCATTTCTTTGTGAATGTGTAATTTTTGCTTGGATTTTGTTATATATATTGATTCCCCATGGATTTCTACACCTAAAGCATTGATTTTAAAGTAAATTTTGGAGTTTTTATCCACAAGATAAGAAAATGTATTTAGGGGTTTTGAACTCAGATTTGGAAACTAATAACATATTAGGACTCGCCATGTCATGGGTCATCCAATTTTGGTATTAGTTCCGGATTTTCGGCACGTGGGCTCGATTTGACTTTTCTGAATTTCTATAACGATCGAAGCTTTATAGATTGGGATTGCTTCCTACAACACTGTTGACTCTCATGGATGATGTTTGGCTTGGATTTGCACGATTAAATAGCTAGATCGAGGTTTTGACGCGATTCAAGGATGAAAACTAGCCCCGATGAGGTAAAAGTATCTGCCTGAGCTTGGTTTGAGGGTAATTTCCTTGTTGGCTATGATATTTGTTATATGTTGGAGGTGACGTATATGCGAGGTAACAAGTGTATATGAGTGCACCGTGGTTGTTCATGATCCGGGTAGATCTTAGGCTATTGTATGCCTTGTTTTGCTACCATGCTTTCTTTGATATCGTATTTTCTCTACTCTATGGCTACGCGGCTATTATTCATGCTAGAAATCATGTCTAGGCTATTTACTTATCTGTTGAGACATAATATGACCATTTTTGCTTTGTTGAGCAATTTGTCTTAGACGTAGTTAATCATGATATTAAATCCGCATTGTGTGACACGAGTTTGGGCTGAATTGTGACAAGTTGTTATATTCGATGTGGTATTTGACTGTTGTTACTGTGAGTTATGATTATATTGGGACTTGAGAGGATTGATGACTAATCTTGGGCCATAGAGCCGTGTTGATATCGATAGTAAGATTACACATACGCTAGGCCCCATATCGGGCTGAGTGGTATTGACAGTGAGGTGACGCTGTGCCAGGCTATATTGGGCTGAGTTTTGATCTTACTTTGAGAGACTCTGTGTGTGTGTGTGCGCGTATATATATATATATGTGTGTGTGTGTGTGTGTGTGTGTAGAGAGAAACATACGTTCGTCCTCGAACGTGCCCAGAGTTGTTCTAAAAACCAACCAATCGCTGAATAACCTTATCATGCATATACCCAGGGGTGATCCCACATAACCCTATCTCATATAGGTTCGATAACACATTGCAACTGAAATTGCACAATCCAGTCTGGCCCATAAGCCATAGAACCACATTTCCACTTCTGAAACCATCAATACGATCAAAACCTTAGACCTATACTCTGAATAGACCCGAACCAGCTGTAATAACCCATGCCTGCAACCTCGGGAGAAATCCCATGATATACCACATAACTCAAACGCTTGTAGCTATAACTTCTATTCACATCAACTGCCCACAACAACCGAATACTGGTAGAAAACCTCTTATCAACTAAAGTCTCATTCCAACACTTTCATACACTGCCAACGATAGATGAAATACGTGATAAACCACGACCATTTCTCAAGTCAACCATTCATGAAGCTATTCCTCCTTTGGCAAATTCCATAGCAATTACCAAGTCGAACCTCGATATTATCGTTCCAACAAGCTGAAATCAGATACGTTCGTATTCATTAATGATCCCAACGATCTTCTCTAATCCAACACACCATGCGGGTGACATGACACATCAATAGAGGCCTAAGCCACAACTAGCATAATATGCGCACCAATAAGCAACAGTCCGAATATACTCAATTCATGAAAATAACCCAAATGGAAGAGTTGTCCCTAAAGCTCACCAGTACCATCACAACACAAGGCTAAGAACCCGTCTCTCATCATAGAAATAGAACACATGAATCTAACCTGCAAGTTCATATCTCCACAGAGCTTTGTTGAAATGCGCGACCCTAACAAACACTGCTCCATATGAAACACCTCAAGTTACTACGCTCAAAAGCGACCACCACGCACAACTTGATGCCTGGAACCAAAGCACATCATCATACCCACGGTGAAACAAATAACATATACCACGCAAACCCGATAGGACATAACCGATACGCCATTCACAAAGCAACAACTAATTACTCTTCTCGCTCGACTTCCACTATGAGACCCCCAAATGAACCACACCATATGTGCCCATAACCAACAAATCATAGCGCCTCGCAACACAGAAAGGTAACTCATAGTTCTCCCCAGATCACTAATAAGCTCAATAACGATCGAATCAACCTATCTCTCAACAATACAATTCGGGGCCAACCAAGCCGACTTAAGTTAGAACACGCATCCACATCGGCCAACCAATGAACTCTTTATCAAGGAAATCCTAAAGATGTTCCTTCCACTACTATAACTCCTACCGGTGCCATACGTTACGGTACCTAGCACCAAATTAATACTGAAATCGACAACCCTTCCCAGTGACATGCCTGGCCACAAGAAACACATCCGAAAAGTCCCTCACCATCAGAAATGAATCAACATAAGGAGCCTCAACACTGACACTCATCACAAGAGCCTAAGTAAGAAAGACAAATCCTTCCCAGCCGTCTGCTGGGTCTTCGAAATATAAAATCTCTCCAATAGGACATAATCCATCGAACATCGCCACTCAATTCGTGGCATTTTCCGGCATGGCTAACAGCGAAGCCTCAGTGCAATAGTCCAGAATAACACACCACGGAGACAACCAGTCTGAGCCCAATATCACATCCAAGATCTAATATACCAAGCAACAAAAGATCCGCTCGAGTCTCCAAACCCTGATAGTCACTAAGCAGTGCCGATACACACGATCTACAACCACAACATAGCCTGAATATGGGACCTTTCATCTCCAAATCCACACGGCACATGAATCACCATTCCCGATCCCAATTTCACCGTCTGAATACATGCCACACCTTTAATACCCAATTATATCATGAGAGATACTTTTAAATTCTTCTGTGCCACCAAGAAACTCGAATATCAGTAGCTGATCTAGCCAGAAAGTTCCGCAATACTACCGAAGTGCCATTAACTTAAATCACATTGCCCTTTTTCTGAAACATCTACCCTCGTCAAATCAGTTCCAATTAGTAGTACCATTTTCTTAATCATCTGAGGCTACCTGCTGCTTAGGAGTTTCATGAACTTCCTTTCAAAACTGAACCGTAACTTTACACACGCAAATCTCGATCCTCACAACATACCGCATATATCATACCATCCTAGGATAACACGAGAACTTCATCTCCCTTCCGAGCCACAGACATCTACGTATCCAACTAGTCACGAACTTTCCATTGGTCTCATGTAGAAGGAAAATCACTATACATCCCATGCTCCGCACGCCCATAGAAAATATACATCCCCAAACTGCGGTAAAAACCATCAAGAACTCTCCGAGTTCCCTTTGCACAAATCAGACCTGCCAGGACTGAATCCTTCTAACTCAACCAAGCTAAGCAAGCCATAAAAACTTAAGAGCATTGCTGCAAAATACCTGCAAGAACCCATTACCTCGAACACACACACGGAATTGATCATATCCTTACCCTACCGGTCCGGTCTACTATCAAGCTACTTCATCTATCAAAATTTCCTTCTGATTCATCTTCAACTTGATATTCCCTCCTGCTGTAGCACCACAATGCCTCAACCTAGGCTTACCACATGAGACCCAAGCATAAAACCACATTGTCTAAGACCCATAAGCTGCTGAATACTCTCTCAAATATTCCCAGAAACACCACATCCCAGAATACTTTACTCTAAAGAGCTTCCTGCGAATCTAACTTTGTTACCTTTACTTTCCTGATACTGATACATAGAATCCCCTAAGTAACATAGAAATACCACAAGTCTTGACCTCTTCTAATTAAAACTCAGTTTCTAACCGCATATGCAACTTTAGAACACTCAATTGATGTATGCAGACTCTTGAACACATTAAAACCATTCTCGCAAGTCTCTCATTCTTATTCAAACTGCAATTTACCTGACCCAACGAATAGAACCACCCATGTCTCATTGGCACTCCGACACCGCAGAATGAAATCCTCATCCCAATACAACCAAACAACTCTCTACTCTATGCACCAAGCATTCTTTACCAACAACAACTTAAGACATCCCATGATTTCCTTACCCCATGAAGCATAATATAACCTTTGTCAAAATTTTCCTTTACTCGAGCCATCCTCGGTCTCAATTTCCGCAAGCCATAACTGATTCACCCGCACGCCTCAAACTAGAACCAATATAGCACCTAACCGTGCAATCAACTACTCACACCAGACTCCCCCACTTGGCTCGAAGCCATAGATCAAAATACACTCAATAACTCATAACACTTATACTATATTGATGCCACAATACCATAGTGAGATTAAACTCAAATCCTTTGTAAGCTTGTGAAAACACAGATCATCTAGTACTTTAAAATCTTCGGCAAATCTCGCACTCATTCTCGCAACAGTTAAGACCACTCTCTTAAGCGACCCAAAATTCAAATTTCAACACTTACATTTCACTTGCACATGAGATCTTCTAACAGTCACATAGGGGTCACACAACCCCAGAACTCTTCGCAGGAGATAACCCACCTTCTTTACCTTCAATTAACATTTTTGTATACCTCTCACCATCATAAACTATATGCAGTCACTTAGTCTTCCTGAGTCTGAACTCATACCGCAGCATAAAATTTACTTCACTCTCAACTGGAAAACATGAAAAAATCCTTCACACGCACATGACTCGGGGCTACACCTCGAATCACGATGGAATTCAAGCACCTAATAGTTCTTCTATCATCCAGCAGACCCCTCTCGCCGCTTCCGAATCATATGGATACTTCTCGCAGTACTAACATACTCATCACATAGTTATCCAGCCATCACTTCCACTAATAGGGACAATACTGAACATATAAGTTCAAAACACTTGCTCACACAATCAGCACCTCGGTGCTCAAGCCATAGGCAAAGATCCAGCCTCAAGTCCTTCAGACTGGCCCAACATCAAACTCACAGAGATCACATCTCGCCCCTCGATCAGGGAATCACAAGCCATCAAGGCACATTAAATACTGAGCGCTCATACGCGCATGTGAACACGTGGAAGGAATAGCAAGAGTTACTTTTCAAGCTGAATCAGGGACGCACGATAAGAATCCAAGAATGCGAAATTTTTCCTAAAGGTTCTGCAGCCTCTCGAGGATAAATACAGACATTTCCGTACTGATCCGCGAGACTCTACTAAACCTGCTTATGACTCGTGAGACCTATGTAACCTAGGCTCTAATACCAACTTGTCACGACCATAACCCCGAACCCGGTCGTGATGGCGCCTCTCGTGAAAACAAGGCCAGCTAGACCAAAACAGAACACCTGTTTTAAATAGTTAAATATCATAAATAGTTCTAAAACATGATATAATAACCATAAGTTGCGGAATTTATGATAACAATAGTAGAAACCATCCCGACACAGCCCAAACCGGGGTGTCCCAAGTCATGAGCATCTATTAGAGTATAAATACAACTACAAAGTCTGAAATATACAAAATAAGACTGATGAGCAAAAGGGAGAAAAGCGGTGCTATGAACGCTGGCATCCACCTTGCTAAACTCCGTTAACTCTGCCACCGATTAGCCAAAACCCGATACCGGGTGTATAAATACCTGCATCTGCACACAAGGTGCAGGGAGTAAAGTGAGTACTACAACTTAGTGAGTAATAAAGGTAAATAACAACTGAGTAGTAAGAAATCACGTAACGCAAATCAACATGCTGTATAGAAGCAGTGTAAAACCTTTGAGAAAAAGCAATGAAGATGTGAAATCTTTAGAAACATCTTAGCTCAGTTTAAAACCTCTTTTGAAAATGACTTTTTCAATAGTTACGCAAATGAATACAAAATAGTTAGTGCCAATAAGCACAGAACATCCACCCCTCTGGCACAAATACCACAGTATAACAGGTAAAATGACAAGTAAATGTGAAAGATGAACACATAAAGGTTCGCCCCTCAGGCAATCTCTCAGAACAATACCAGCCCCTCGGGCTCACTCTCAGAACAGTATCAGCCCCTCGGACTCACTCTCAGAACAATATCAGCCCCTCGGGCTCACTCCTAAAAAAAATATCAGCCCCTCGGGCTCACTCTTAGATCACAATGGGTACCTGTGCTCACTGTGGGTGTGCAAACTCCGAAGGGGCCCCTTACGGCCCAAGCGCTATATCAAGCCACCTCGTGGCATCATCTCTCGGCACTCGGCATCACATCACTTGGCACTTGGCCTCACATCACTTAAGCCACCTCGTGGCGTATAAATATATCGCAGGCCCTCGGCCTCATATCACTCAGCATATCCTCACATATGCCCTCGACCTCAATCAGTCCGAAAATCATCACAAGCCCCTCGGGCATTAGTAAAACAGTAGTTCTCAGCCCAAAACATCATTTAAAAATATCATTTAAGTCTCAAAACTGAGTAAGAGTGGCTGAGTTATAAAATAGTAGGAAACAACAGGACTGAGTTCAAGTAATAAATCAATACAGTGAGGAAATAGTGATAAAAATCCCCGGAGGGTTCAAATAGTTGGCACGAAGCCCAAATATGGCAATTAGCCCAAATCATGATGATAACAAATAAGTTTCAGTAAAATATGCGGTAAAATCATCAATCGGGACAGACCAAGTCATAATCCCCAATAAAAAAATGACCCCACGCTCATCATCAAGAGCGTGTCTCACCTCAATATAGCACTACGATGTGCAATCCGGGGTTTCAAACCCTTAGAGCATCATTTACAATCATTACTCACCTCGAACCAGCGAAATTCTCTAGCTTGCGACACCTTTGCCCCTCAATTGACGTCCACGCGCGTTGAATCTATCCAAAATCAGAACGAATATATCACAATATGCTAAGGGAACAAAGACCAAGCAAAAAAAATCAATATAGGGCACAAATCCTGAAATTACCAATACCCGAGCCCCGAGCCCCGGGCCCACTTCTCGAAACTCAGAAATTTTTACATCAACGGGTTCCTTATCCTCCCACGAGTTCATACATACCAAAAGTTCTCAAAGCCGACCCCAAATGGTCCTCCAAATCCCCAATCAAAGATTCAAAATCTCAAGCCCTAGTTCTTCCACTTTTAACTTATGTTTCCATGAATTTCTAGGTAGATTTCATAATAGAAACGAGTTTTAAGTTCAAAAATATTACCTTCAATCGATTCCCTTTGAATCCCTCTTTAATCTCCACCAAGAAGCTCTCAGAATGATCAACAATGGGGTAAATGAGCCCCAAGAT
This sequence comes from Nicotiana tabacum, assembly GCF_000715075.1. Classification (NCBI taxonomy): domain Eukaryota; kingdom Viridiplantae; phylum Streptophyta; class Magnoliopsida; order Solanales; family Solanaceae; genus Nicotiana; species Nicotiana tabacum. Next base: position 104,156,696 of record NC_134080.1, on the reverse strand, counting down.
CGCGGATGAAATAACTTACAAACTTTCTGCCCAGGTCTGTTCCCCTTCTTCGCGAACATGGTCAACCTCTCGCATTCGCGAAATACAACTTCGCGTTGACCAACTTTTCCTCTTCACAAACGCGACTCACCTATTGCGAATGCGATGCTTCTTCCTCCTATACCTTCGTGAACGCGAACGCGATGAACAAAAAGGCATTGATCTCAAATTACACTACGCGATCGCGAGTACCCTCTCGCGAACGCGATGCTTAACCTGCCAACCCTCAGCGAACGCTAAGCTCCACTCGCGAATGCGAAGGCTTAACCCTGGCCTTCCACGATTCCTTCTTCGTGAACGCGAGGACCCCCTCGCAAATGCGAAGAGATAAATCTCTGCAACACTGAACCTGCATTTTCTGCAATTTCCCAAACTCCAAAATGGTCCGATTGACCACCCGAAACTCACCCGAGGCCCCCCGGGACCTCAACCAAAGTCACCAACACATCCTAAAACCTCGTTCAAACTTGTTCCAATCATCAAAACACCTCAAACAACACCAAATCCACCAATTCACATCGAATTCAAGCCTAAGTTTTCTAAAACTTCTGAAATACTCTTTCGATCAAAAACCTAACCAAACCACCTCCGAATGACTTGAAATTTTATACACAAATCCCAAATGACATAACGAAGCTATGAAAACTCTCAGAATTCCATTCCGACCCCCAAATCAAAATTTCACCTACCAACCGGAAATCACCAAAATCTCAACTTCGCCAATTCAAGCTTAATTCTACTCCAGACCTCCAAAACCACTTCCGATCGCGCTCCTAAGTCAAAAATCACCCATCATAAAAATTCCTATCCGAGTTCATATACAAATAAGTCAAAACTTTGTCAAACCTTTCTAATTTCAAGCTACAACTAAGAACTGTTCTTTCAAACTCATTCCGATTTCCATGAAAACCAAAACCAACGATTTACATCAGTCATAATACATCACACGAGGCAAGTCATGCTCGAGAACTGGTGATCTAAGTGCAAAAGCTCAAAATGACCGGTCGGGTCGTTACACTTATGTAACACAGCCGTTAGGGCTTACGTCTCATCGGGAGAATCTGAAATGATTAGACTGATCCACCTGGGGAAATACCATACTTTCAATAACTGTATTTCATAGCATCCTAGTGCGATTAATCTTATGTGATAGCATCCTAGGAAGCTCAAATCTATTCAAGGACAAGGATGAAGCCTTGGAATCTCAAAGAGGGCCTTTAATAGGATCTCAAGCTAAAAAGCTGCAAAACAAGGTCATTGGACTTCAGGAGCGATCAAAGAAGTTGTTAGTTGAGAGGAAGAGCTTCAGGATAAAGGATATGAGTTATCTAGGTGTTATAATTATTTTATGGCCCAAATTTATGTCCAAGAAGAGGTGGATCAGATCCCAAGAAACATCCTCTAAAGAAAGTCCAAATCAGACCACTGTTGGACAATTTTGGCATCTAAAATGTGTCCAAACTTGCAGCCCATGAAGTCCTACATAAAACCATGTTTTTAATAGCATAAAAAGGACTTACTTGATGTCCAATAAGGGTAAAATTGGCGTGCTAGATGTTGAGTGCAAGTTGGTGCCAAGTTGCTTGCAAATTTCCTTCAAGATTTTCAAGATTCTATCCAAGATTGGTTTGGGACTTATTTCCATATATTATGGGACTATATTTATTGCTTTCCTAGTTATTTAAGGTTATATTTTCCTTTTACTAAGATTTTTGGAATTACTTTCCAAGAATGACTTGGTTTTTGCTTCCTAGTATTTTTCTTTTCCTAAGGTAGTAGGACTTGTTGTCCAAAGTAGTTTAGGACTTTATTTCCTTATTTTTTTTTGTACAATTTCGTGACCCCCTCTCTATATAAAGGGGTGTATTCTTTGTTTTTAAACTTAGATCATTCAGACTATTATCAATAAAAATTGTGAGATTTTTCTTGCACTCTTGTGTGTGGCTACTCTTGGATTTATTCTTCAACCTTCAAGACTCAACTTAAGGTGGTAAGATTGAACTCTTTCGAAATCTTAGATCACTTCTAGGTATTCAAGAAAGGTGATAAGTTTAGGCTTATTGTTGTTCTTGTTATTCTAAAGGGTCGGGTTTCACAATCTATCTCTTATTTTTAATTCTCTACCAAAGGCGATTAGTTCATTGTTAGCTAATTGTTGTTGTTGTTAGGATTCAATTTCAAGAATAGACTTCTTGAATTCAAGAAAGGGTTTCTTGAATTCAATCTATCTTTAATTTTCGGTCTTTTTTCATTTCTTTATTTTCTTTTAGCTTCTGCATGTTTCTTGACTTTCTTATTTTTCTTTAGTAATTCTTGAATCCCCTATCGTGTTGTTATCAAGTAGTATCAGAGCATAGGATAATCAAGATTTCAACCTTGATCATCTTGGGAGGTTCATGAGCAACAAAAAAAAACAAAAAGAAAAAAGAAAAAAATCACCCCAAAAAAAATAAAGAAAAGTGAATAGCTCATTATTATTTCAAAATTCAAGTATTGTTTGGTTTCCAAGTCAAGAAAGGAAACAAAAAGAGGGGATCCTGTTCTCGAAGATTAAGGTAACTTCTTTCTTTACTCTTGGCGTTTTGGGTTTTCTAAATTCTTTCCTTTTTCCTTTAAAAACTAACCAATTCCTATTTTTTTTAGGTTTGGTATTCCACTTTCCTTTTCTTTTTCTAACTCCATATTCTTATAACTAAGGTTGTGACTAGTAAGGTTTATTAATAAATCTAAAGATTAACGATCAAGAGTTGCTTTGAGGGGAAAAAGGTAAGAGAGGTGAGAGTATTAGAAGGAAAAAGCCAAATTTGAGAGATACATAATTCTTCTAATCTTTGATCAAGATGTTTCAAACAGGTAGTTATAGTGAAAGGAGGCGAGCTATGACTCAACAACTTGAAAAGTCAAACTTACGGTATACCGAATGGAAGGAAGACAATCGTAAAGTTATTTTTCAAACAAGAGCTAAAGTGATGTCTGCGATTTGTGCCGTTAGAATTGACAAAGAGTTTGGCTATAACTCAATTAGCACTTATATGGTTGAGAAATTGAATTTACCTTGTGTTGAGCATATTGAACCCTACATGTTGAGAGGAGTAAAGGTAGATAAAATAGTGTTATTACTATTCTCTATTGGAAGGTATAAGGATGTAATCTGGTGTGATGTGATTCCCATGAATAATTATCATATCTTGTTGGGAAAGCCATAGTATGTTTACATAAGAGCTTCATATAATATGAAAAAAAATAGATAGAACACACAAGAACCTGGTCACTAAGGCTGCAAGCTCCAGCATCGGGGTGGCATCATTTCACACTACCAACACTCTAGCCATTGAGGACACCAGCTCTTAAGGATCCACCTACTTCTTATTTACTTTTCTGGAGGTGTCCAACACCCCAGAAGATGATTATGAACCTTCTTATCAATTCTCCACTACACCAACCACGCCCCTCCAAAGCACACACAATACCTACATCATAGATCACAGTCATCTACAACACTCATATACCAAATGCACCACTCACACATGGTACATCCTTCATGAGACCATACCATTCTCGGAAAGAAACATAGTAACCCTACTCTTTCTACATCCACAACACTTCTACATCACACAAAATCCTCCTCCCATCACAACTCACAGAACACATAAGAACCTGGGAGCAAGTTTTTATCTAACTAGTTTGTTTCCTTTTCAAGTATAATGGCCATATCCGGATTGTTGATGCACTTGCAAGGTGTGGTATCAACATCTCTGATGTTCAATCTCTTGGGAGTGCATCAACTTTTTTGGGCATGCCAAAGAACCAATGTCACCTTGGCACAAATACAGTCATGCATAGCTCACAGGACCCATCAGAAAATGTACAATGACAATCACAAAACCACCAGCAAGAGCATCAATCCAGCTCAGTATTGCACATCCCAAAAATACATAGTCAAGCTCCCAGTACCCAGAAGTTCACCACAACAGCTTCAATATTGGATACAAGTTGTAGACCATCAGCAGGACTTTGCTAGGGGCACAAACCTAGCTTTCATGCTCTCTTTGTTCACATGTTCTCAGCAACAACAACCTACTCCTGGCCCCCAACATCTCCAGCAGTCAAATGTCATCACCTCCACATGCCTACCTAGAGAGAATCTATATATATTAGATGTACCCTACTGCTCACTCTCCTCTATCAAAAATAATAGACAGCAGCAACTTATTGGCCCAGCTCATTGGGTCCTTTTGATTCCTACCTTCAATTTAGCTTTCTTTGATCTCAATGTCAAAGCAAAGTTAAAGATAGTACTTCCTTCAGTCTCACACTTTTTGTTATCCTCCACCGGAGGTTTCACCTATCTTAAATGTAGCATACTTATATGCTTAGTAGATTTAGCATCATTTGAACTCCTTTGTATAGTTGACCCAGGTACACTAAACCATGTTTTTGTATATCCAACTATCTATCACGGTCATATAGACAATTGGAATCTTCATATAGGTCTAATTTCACATAGTTGTTTAGGTACACTTGACTATCAATTTGTGATGATCAAGTGTACAATTATTTTTTGGGAGGTAAGGTTTATGTCCCCCTCCATTGTTGTACTTTACTTTACAATTATTAAAATTAACCCTAGACACAATGCTGAGTGGATTTGCAAAAAGAACATACGCCTAAGTGCAAAATAACCATACAAACTTATTGAAATTATCAAATCACTACTCTAAGGTCATTTACATAAAACTCAAACCTTGATTAGCTCTTACAATTTAAACTTCCAACAAAAGAACAAAATATTTCAATTCACTTCAAAACCTTTCTGGAAGCAAATCAACTATCCCCGCAAGTCAATATAAACTAAGAACACAAGAAGCATCAAATAGGGAAACGAAGCTTAAATACACAAAATAACTGGTCCGTTCGTTACATATACATTAAGAGAGTTCTCAATAATATCTTCTCTAATTCTATTATATAATAACTCCATAACATTAGAAGACATTACCTATAATTTGAATAAAAGTGTGGATGCCCATCATCTTCTTCAAGCTCTGGATGTTGTCTTTCTTTGCATAAGGTTCAAACTCAACATCAGTGGAAGAATTGTTTTCATATAAAATTATGTATAGTCATAGTAGATGTAACAAGATGAACCTGAGTGTCAAACTTGAAAGATAGCATTGAGCGTAAAATAGAAAATCTATTTTTTCAAACTCCAAATATTCGTTTAATTGTACATCTCAAGCTAGAGTAGAAAAAATTAAAAACTTCATTCGTATTTCTGAAATTTAAGTTACATCCAAAATCAGGGAAATGATAATGTTCGCCCTTATATGGTCACCTACCTACTAGAGGATGGGAAAAATTAAGATTTTTTTTCTAAGTGCTTGATCAAATATTCTAGCATCATGTGCAGTACCTTCCCACTCAGGCCATATAAAAGTGAATCACATGCCTCAGTCACATATAGCCATTACATTTTGTGAAGTGAAACCTTTCCTACCAATATATTTTTTTGATCCTTAGAAGGAACAATACAAGGTAAATGTGTGCCATATATAACTCCAATAAAAAATTTAAAACATATCAAGTACCTATTATATTCTCTTAATATAGTGTGAACATCAGAAAGACTTGGATCTTTTGACTAAATGATGTCCATAGTCAATTTCAAACATGCTAGTAAAACTTGATGTAAATATCTGTCAACCATGTCCCTAGAGTACTTGAATTATTCAGTTTCCTACCTAGTATCCTACCATCATTAAGAACATAGAAACCATTTCCTTTGTAGTCATGTATCTTGTTAGTTGTAAACCATAATATTCATTTAACGTTTTGCATAATAAAAAAATATATTTTTCAATTCTAAACATCTCATAACAATATTTATCATGCCCTTCAAGCATCTCTTTAACGAAATTAAAGCTTGTAAGAAGAGAAGTTTGCATAGAGTCTTTAAACAAAACCTTAAGTAATACTCTGCTGCAAGAGTTACTGTTACAATCCAAAATCGCACAAATATCGTGATGCCACCTAACCCAGCCCGCTAAGTAAGACAAACTATAAAAGTTACTACTACAATGAGAAATCATCAATATTATAAATAAAACTGCAAAAGATATTTAATACAACTATCCCAGTAGTATAAGTTATGAGCCATTATGATTTAGATTCACAATACTAGTAAAAGAAATAAATACAATATCTATTTGAAGGTTGCGTAAACAGAAATGAGGTCATAATCTACCATGAACAAATGGTAGCTCGAATCGGGAATATTGGTTCATCTTCAATGCAAAAATCCGACTTCTACAGCTACTCAGCTCCATAATCTGCACGCAAAATGCAGAAGTGTAGTATGAGTACAACTTACCTCATGTACTTAGTAAGTATCTTGACTAACCTTACAAAAGTAGTGACGAGATTTTTAAGTCAAAAGATACTCACTTTGCAGAACCCGTACAGCTCAATAATATGTATAATACAGAGAAAATATTCCAGAAAGACAATTACAAAACAAAGAATATCAACGATAAAGGTGCACAACTAGGATAAGGTAATATACAACTCTACCAGTTAGACATTGTATGCGGTCAAAATCGAGGAGCATGATTTTTGAAGTCTTAAATTGAGCAATGAGTCCAAGCCCGGGCGACTTGAGATAGAGGTCAGATCCGGTTGCAGAGCATGCACCTCGAGGATGCAGATCGTAGACTAGGCACGGCCTACATCGAGGATAGCATAATCTTGAAGTCAATCAAGAAAGAGCGGAAATTTCTCAAGGACACGTGGACCTAGGCATTAATTATATGATAAGGGTTGTACGAAATGGTACAGGTCCTTACTAAGCCATTATACACTTGTACCAATAGAATTCTTTACCTTTATGAGCAAGGTACTATATTGGGGTTTTCTCCTCCTATATAAAGGGGACCCAATCATTTTGTAAAGGCATCAGATCATTCACAGCAATAGAACATTCTTATTCTTTTCTTGTTTAATGTGCTCAACAATTACTCTTCATCTTTATTGCCTTTATTTTATTGTTCATACTTTGTTGGTCTTAGCTGACCTCGAGGTCCCTGGATAGACAAGCTCTGAGGCCCCTACTGCATCGACAACATTGATTTGGTTCATTATTTCTTCCTGCTTAAGCTCAATATCACTTATATAATTACTAGTACTAGAATATATCACATATCTTTAAAACCACGAATTATCTTTAATTGTTACTCACATTTTTCGAGGTAAACAGTTTGGCACCCACCGTGGGGCTAAAGATAATAGTGATTATTTTAGTGCTAGTATTCTGATAACACACATTATTCTTCATACTTTTTCTTGTCAAAGATTCTTTGATTTCAGGCTTAATCATGTCTAGCACACAGAATGCACCCATTCATGAGGACGAAGGTCTAGGAGAAAACAACGGCATAGGGCTCGGTGTACCACCCGTAAACCCTGAGGGAGTGCCAAATGTAGAGCCAATTGATATCAGCTCCCACAATGCTCTAAACATGGAAGCACGCACAGACACCATAAGGAATAGACGAAGGGAAGCGCAGGTCGGAGGCCAGGAAACACGAGGACTACAAGAAGGAGGAGTTAGCCTCCATGTGATATTCAAGATGCTGCAAACTCAGCAAGTCGCCATCGCTCAGCTCCAAAGTCAGAACAGAACTCCCAACATCGCCAAACCAGTAAACACACAGCACAAACCAGTATTTAAAAGGCCCGATGAAAGTGGCTTAGGGACTGACCCCACAATTATGAAAATGCTCGAGCAACTGACTAAAAGAATTGAGTTAGGAAAAAAGAGGATAGAAGGCAACAATAAAAAGGTGGAAACTTACAACTCCCCGAAAGACCAAATACTGGGAGCACCTCCAGTTTTGAAGGGTCTAGATGCCAAAAAATTCATACAAAAACCTTTCCCCCCAAGTGCAGCTCCGATGCCCATTTCCAAGAAGTTTCGCATGCCCGATATACCAAAGTACAATGGAACTACTTACCCTAATGAACATATTACATCCTATACTTATGGAATCAAAGGAAATAATTTGAACGATGATGAAATCGAGTCAGTATTGTTAAAGAAGTTTGGGGAAACATTATCAAAAGGATCTATGATCTGGTATCACACCATTGACTCATTTGCGATGTTGGTGGATGCCTACGTAAAAGCGCATGTCGGGGCCATAAAGGTGGCCACAAGAAAATCAGACGTATTCAAGATAAAACAAAGGGACGACGAAATGCTAAGAGAGTTTGTGTCCCGATTTCAGATAGAAAAGATGGAATTACCCCCTGGTCTCCGATGACTGGGCAGTTTAGGCCTTCATGCAAGGTTTGAATGAAAGAAGCTCGATAGCATCTCGACAGCTAAATAAGAACTTGATCGAGTATCCAGTTGTGACATGGTCGGATGTGCACAATCGGTATCAATCGAAAATTAGGGTCGGGGATGACTAGTTGGGAACCCCCTCGGGCTTAGTTCACCCAAACAGCTTTACAGCCAAGCCCCCGAGGGACACAGGCCGGGGATCAAGATTCAATAAGGAAAGGTATTAACCATACGTCGAAGATAGAACGAACATTTAAAGGCATAATACACCTCGAAATGATCGAAGAGTAGATCGATGCCAAAGCTCCCGGGGATTTATGGGAAAAACCGAGTTCGACAAGCGCTCGGGACCAGTGAAGGCCCCCAAATTATCAAAATACAAGTTCAGTGTCGACGCCTCAAGTATCGTCTCGTCCATTGGCAAAATTAAAGATACTAGATGGACCAAGCCCATACAGATAGATCCTTCTCAGAGAAACCAGGACGTAATGTGTAAGTACCATGGTACTCACGGGCATAAGACTGAGGATTGCAGATAGCTTAGAGAGGAGGTGGATCGACTATTCAATGAAGGACACCTTCGTGAATTTCTCAGTGACTGGGCCAAAAACCATTTCCGAGAAAGAGACGCAAACAGGAAGAATGAACCCGAAAAACCTCAACATGTCATTCACATGATCATCGGTGGAGCTGACGTCCCATAGGGACCTATATTCAAACGCACTAAAGTGTCCATCACAAAGGAAAAATGGTCTCGGAGCTATGTGCCCAATAAGCCCTATCATTCTGCGATAAGAAAGCAAAAGATGTATCCCAGCCTCACAACGACGCCCTGGTAATCTCTATCCTCTTGAATAAAATTCAGGTTAAATGTGTTTTAGTGGATCCAGTTAGCTCGGCGAACATAATCAGATCGAGGGTCATGAAACAACTTGGCCTGCAAGATCAGATTATACCTGCATCCCGGGTGTTAAACGGCTTCAACATGGCAAGTGAAACAACGAGGGGAGAAGTTATCTTGCTTATAAACGTAGTCGAGACCATACAAGACACCAGATTCCATGTCATCGAATGTGACATGAGGTATAAAGCGCTCCTTGGGAGGCTGTGAATACACAATATGAGGGCAGTGCCTTCGACTCTCCATCAGATGATGAAGTTTTCGACAGAAGAAGGAGTGAAAACAGTCCACGGAGAATAGCACACTGCAAAAGAGATGTTCGCAATCGAGGAAGTGGTGCCGGTACTAGAACTCCTACCTTGGAGACACCTACCTCCAAAGGTAAGCAGGTGGATAAGTAGTAGTCACAACTCTGAGCCTCGACGGAAGCGGAATAACAGGTAATCAAAGGCGAAGAAAGGAATTCCTCAGACCCTCGAACCCTCGTTGTTCTCGAAAAGCCCGGTGCTACCAAGCCAACCGCCAAAAATAAAGGTACACCTGGGAACGGGATTAATCCCCACTCTCAGGATAAAACTCATTTAGTTTCGTGTTGATAATATAGATCACATTGCCTTGCCCCGTTTAAATATGATAGGGATTTCACTCAAAGGATTAATGTGTAAAATAATTAAAGTTTATATTGATGATATGACTGGATAAGTACCTCTGCGCAGAGGACCACTTTAATTCATTTGCAGGAAACAATCAACATTTCGAGGCAATACGGCACGAAACTGAACCTAGAGAAGTGTTCCCTTGGAGTTGACGCGGCTGAATTTCTCGACCTTCGTTGTATCAAAGTGGGGCATCAAAATCATCCCCGACCAGGTCAAGGTTCTCGGAGAAGACATAGTCGTGAATAGCAAGACCCTGGAATCATTGATAAAGGATCTGACAGCTCAACACGATGGAATCTCTCAAAGGATCGTGATCTCGATAATACCCCTTCCTACACAAAGGCCGTAAAGCATGCATTGCACTCTTTTTCCGTTAGCTCGGATTTTGTCCCAAATGGGTTTTACCGGCAAGGTTTTTAACGAGGCAACACTTATATGCTACTCGAGGAACGGCCAACAAGTATTCAAGGCTTCTTTTCAATCAACCTCAAATACTGGGGGGCATCACCCTCGGAGGTCACATTTTTGGGAAAGATATTTCGCACCTAAGAGGGCCTCGATAGGAGAACTTTTTAATGGGCCAGATGGTCAAACGAACCGTGTCCATATAGAATAGTCGAAGCCCCGGTAGTAGAACATGTATGCATGTATTGACTATTTGAAGAATCACTCAGGTTATATCAAAAATACTTTGTTTCTCGTACAAGCTCTACAATTACAATCCTTCGGGAAACGGCTTAAAAGCCAAAACATAGAAGCACTCCGAATACTCAGGGACTGGCACCTAAAATTCGAGTTAATAAGACCTCAAAGAGGCACCACGAATTAATAAGACCTCAAAGTGGCACCCATTCGAAATTAAGGCCAAGGCCAATATCCTCAGGGTTTAACTTCTCGAACAAGTTCGAAAAGTTATCTGGGAATAAGTCCAAGTGACATACCCAAAGGCTACGACCATACTAAAGACTACAGTCATATAAAGGCTATGGCCAAATAATGCAGCTCGGAGACGTCCGACTTCTGCTATAAATTAAAAGGCCTTCAAACACTTTGTAAAAACTGGTTAAATCAGGCTACCCTCGGCAAAATTGAAATACAAAGGGCTTCGATAAATTCAGCCCTCGAAAATTCGAAGGGTTTCGGTAACATCGGCCCTTTGAAACACCTCAAGAGGTGTTCGATTATGTTTACACAAACAAATCACTAATAAGGTTCTGATATGTTGAACCCTCAAAAAACTTACGGGTGCAAAAAATACGTGCTAAGGCATAATTTTCACTAAGTCTTTTAAGCCGAAATAAGGGAAAAATTATATAACCATTCTAAGAGGCCAAATCGGCCCAACTTAAGAGCCTAAGGGCCAATATATAAGAGCCTAAGGGCCGATATGTAAGAGCTTAAGGGCCAACCTCGAAAGGCTTAAGGGCCTAAAACTTATAGTTCTAGACTTTGCTTTCATTTTGATTCGGACTCAAGGTTCACAAAATCCCGAGCCAACAACGAGTTGATTTAAACTTGGCTCGAAAATTATTATAAAGATCTAAGGGTTTATAATACCCCGAACCAATCCTCGAACCGGTCATTCAAATGAAGTTTTCCATAAATAAAGGCAATGCTGAATACAAGCCATGTTAAAACCAGCACTAGCTAAAAACGAGATAAAAGTCCTCCTCACATTTCCAAAAGATGATTACAGGAAATATTGACACATGGAAGGCTTACAAGGAAACAAAATAAAGTGACCTAAAACTACTTCGGGGTCACATCCTTAGCAATTACATCTTCAGGAGTCACATCTTGGAGAGCCTCATCCTTGGGGGCTTCATCCCCGTATCTTTCACTCTTAGAGATACTGGCTGAACCATCATCATCGGAAAGCAGAGTGGCCGCCTCTTCTTCCAAAACCTTCTCTGCTTCAATATAAGCTGAAAGATCGAAGCCGCGAGCATGTATCTCCTCGAGGTTCATCCTCCGGGATTGTCGCCTAGCATGGTCAAGGGCACTTGATATCTTAGCCTCCACCATAGAAGAAATCTCCCTTTCCCTAGCATTAGCAGCTTCGGCATCAGCTAGATACGAAGTCATAGTTGCCGCAGCATCAGATTTAGCCTTGGCCAGCTCAGCAACAGATTTAGCTTTAAGCTTCTCGATCTCGAGGCCCCGAGCTTGACTCTCCTCCTTCACACCTTGAAGTTGGTGTTTGAGCGAAGCTAATTGCTCTCTTAAAGTTTCCTTCTCAGAGGAGAGGTTTTCCATACCTTGCCTCAACCACAGGGTCTGTTTTCTTTCATTTTAAGCTCCTCCCGAAGTTGCACCTCCAAGTCAGCCTTCTGCTGAAACTGCGAAATTAAAAGTATCAGTCACTAAAATGAACAAGTACGCAATAGTTTTCAAGAGCTATCTTACCTTCTCAACATACTCGGCATGACCTTGACACACCTACGTCAACTCAGCTCGTAGATCATAGATCTCCATTTCTCTCTTTGCATATAAGGCTTTAACGGCGTCCCTCTCCTCCAAAGTCTTCTTAAGCTCGGCCTTGCACCGAGAAAGGTCATCTCAGGACTTGTAAAATGCCCTTTTATGGAGCACCACAACCTTCACGAAAGAGAAAGAAAGTTAGATTCGGAACAACTAAAACAAAGGCGCAGGAAATAAAAAACTCACTTGTTCAAAAATGAAGAAAGCATTTGGGTCGAGGCTGTCTTCAAGCCCTGCGAGGCATTCTTGAAAGATGTCATGCCCTTCATGGCTTACTTGTGCTCCAGAATATCTCATATTCACAGCCTCCTGGATTTTCCCCTCGGAGAACTCGGGGCCAAGGGGAGAATCATCCACGTTGATCATCCCGAGTGATCCGCTCGGGGCAATTTCTTTTAGAAGAGGCTTGGGGTCAGGATGTTCGGCCTCGCCCTCATGATGATCCCCTAAACAAGGAACCTTCTTTTTGGACAATGGTTTGGGGACTTTGTTTGAACTCCCTTCGGAGATTACTTCAGCTCTAGAGTGGGCCTCATCAATCATCGCTGGTTCGGTGGGCTTTGAAGCATCAACATTCTTTATTTTATGATTTACCAGTAGACAGTCGTCATCCTCTTCTTCCTCCTATTCCTGAAGGCATTTGGCCGTTTGCGGAGATAAGGCCACTGTATCGGCCCTAGATCTTCGAGCCACGCTCTTCTTTGGCTTTGGAGGATTTTTGCATGGCTCTCTTCTTCTTTTTCTTTCGGCCTTGGAACCTTCACTTTATCAATCGGGGTCGGCCGCAACTCGATGGCGTCTTCAAGACCTACATGAAACCGAGGTAAGTGTCCCGTAGTAGAAGCACAAGAAAACAAACAAAAGAGCTCACCATGGATTTTGGCCTCCCATCGACCCTTAGCTAGATCTCGCCAGCAATGCTCCAAGTAAGAGGAGGCGGAGATTAGCTTTCGGGCCCAGCCCTCGAGATCCGGGACCCCACCAGGAAACCAAGTAGCAGCTGCACTGTCGTAAAGAGGTTAGATCGATAAAAAATATAAAGTCGGGGAAAGGAGAACAAAGCAGGGTATAAACCTGCTGCGTACTCACGTTTCATGTTCCACTGCTCAGGGAACGACATCCGATCAGCAGGAATCACATCGGAGGTCTTGACTCGGATAAATGAGCTCATCCACCCATGGTCTTTGTCCTCATCGATACTAACAAACAGAGATTTTAAGGACCAGCATTGCAATTTTATCAAGCCCCCGCAATAAAGTCGGTGACTATACAGTCTGATCAGATGATCGAGGGTGAAGGACATCCCCTTGATTTGACTCGAAAAAAACCTAATTAAGTAAACGATTCGCCAGAAGGTGGGGTAGATCTGGCTGAGCGTCAGTTGGTATCGTTGGCAAAAGTCAAGAATAACTGGATCTATAGGGCCCTAAGCCGGAATTGTAGGGCCCAACATAAATGGGTAGGTGTATACACTCAGGTACCCCGCTTTTTACGTTGTAATGTCCTCCTCGGGGGAAAGAATCACTATTTCTTATTTTTCCATTTGCAATCCTCCTTTACTTGCTTAAACTTAGCCTTAGTCACTAGGCAAACATATCGAGACATGGGCTCACATCGGCCTGGTGTCGAAACAGGTCTCTCGATTTTAAAATCGTTTGTTATTTCACATGGTGGGGGAGTACACTCCTCGGTACTAAGAGGCACTACCGGTTTACCTTTGGTCGATCAAGAAGATGATGAAGCTTTTTCCTTTTGAGGAACAAATTTAGAAGTTTTATCCATCACTATACGGTAGATCCGGGAAGATGAAAAATGTTGTTAGAAAAGAGAAAGGAGAGCTCAGGGAAATTGAAAAGGGTTAAATGAGACTTTGAAAGCAATATGGGAATAAAGTTTGTAAGGTTGTGGGATCTATCTATTTATAAAGATTATTTAAGCGTTCTGAGGAAGCCAAAAGGCTGACCATCAACCGCCTCCAATTATTGAATTTGGGAATCATACAGAAAGCAACTTTTCAGTTAGTTCAACCGCTTATGTCGTGATATCGGCATCAGGACCAAGGCATCGAAAATTAATTTGTTGAAAATCTTTAAGGACAGTTTACAAGTCGAGTTCGAGCAAACATTCACTCGACGACTAAGCCCAAGGGCTACCCGAGTTCAAGAAAATTCTTATTCGGGGATTATCTATAAAGCCTAAGGGCTATCTCTATTTCGAGTTTGAGCAAACGCTCACTCGATTGCAAAGCCCAAGGGCTGTCAGAGTTCAAGAAAATTCTCATTCGGGGACTATTTATAAAGCCTAAGGGCTATCTCTATTTCGAGTTCGAGCATATGCTCACTCGACTATTAAGCCCAAGGGCTACCCGATTTCGAGAAAATTCTCATTCGGGGACTATCTCTGTTTCGAGTTTGAGCATACGCTCACTCGACTATTAAGCCCAAGGGATACTTGAGTTTGAGAAAATTCCCATTCGGGGATTATCTATAAAGCCTAAGGGCAATCTCTATTTCGAGTTCGAGCAAACACTCAGTCAATTGCTAAGCCCAAAGGCTGCCCGAGTTCGAGAAAATTCTCATTCGAGGACTATCTATAAAGCCTAAGGGATGTCTTTATTTAAAGTGCGAGCAAATATCCACCCGACTATTAACCCCAAGGGCTGCCAAAGTGTGAGCAAATTCTCATTCGGGGGCTACCTATGAGGCCTAATGGTTAACTTTATTTCGAGTTAGAGCAAGTACTCACTCGACTGCTAAGCCCAAGGGGTACCCGAGTTCAAGAAAATTCTCACTTGGGGATTATCTATGAAGCCTAAAAGAGCTAACTTTATTTCAAATTCGATACCTTGCTCTCACTAAACTCGGACTCAGGAGTCCCAATGTCCCAAGCTCGCATCAAATCAATCTATGCTTAGCGTGAGGAATGACAAAGAACCTTAAGAGGTGTTATATTAGTCGATTAAAACCTAAGGGTTTGTTATATTTCGGGTCCATTATTTGTTAGAGTTATACACTCGAATTTTTCACAAATGAAGGCAGAATGGAATTCAATACGAATCGAAGACGGAATAGAGAAATTCTTATATTGACAAATGATGTTTACAAAACCCACGAGGGGCCCTTACGTAGAAACAAAGAAGCAAAAACAAAAAGCCAAGAATCTAATCTACATCAGGGGCATATCCTCGAGAGTGACATCTTCGGGAACCTCATCCTCGGGGACTCCATCTCAATCTTTAGAGAAACTTGTGGCATGGTGAAAAACTTGGCGAGTATGGGTCTTGTCATCACAACTATTTTGAAGCCACTTCTTGAGAA
Source organism: Nicotiana tabacum (assembly GCF_000715075.1). NCBI lineage: Eukaryota > Viridiplantae > Streptophyta > Magnoliopsida > Solanales > Solanaceae > Nicotiana > Nicotiana tabacum. Next base: position 104,140,958 of record NC_134080.1, on the reverse strand, counting down.
ATTGTACCGGTGTGGGATGCAAAAGTGTGTAGATGATAGTGCCACCTCATTTCGCGGAAAGAAAAGGGAACGAAGTGTCACACCAGGTTGAAGTTAAGAGAGATGAGCAGCAGTGTAAAATTTGCATATCTTCTAATACGGGAAGAATTCGGTGCCCTTCTCTCGTTGTCTCGAACCGACAACAACAACAACAACAACAACCCATTATAATCCAACTTAGTGGGGTAAAACTTTGGAAAAAGGGAGTCATGGCGTAACTGGTAAATCTGTTGCCATATGACCTTGTGGTCACAGATTTGAACCATAAAGATAGGAGATTAGAGGAAGAGATAGAGAAGGGAAATGGATAAAAGTTGATGAAGAAAGAATGAGTATAGTTTTGTTCAGCCAAGTAACCCGTTATTTATAAAAGACAACGACAAAACCAATGGCGCATTCAATGCTTTTGGGGAAAAATAGCGACGGTACATTCAATGCTTTTGGGGAAATGTACCGATGGTACATTCAATGCTTCTGGGGAGATGAACCGACGGGACGTTTCGATCACTTCTAACGCCTATGTCATAAGCATGATGTCATTGCAAGAGGCTCGAAAAAATTGAGGTTTGAATCGTTTCATATCATTTCATTCTAAGAAACGTGGGGACTATCTGTATGCGGTCAAAATCGAGGAGCATGATTTTTGAAGTCTTAAATTGAGATGTGAGTCCGAGCCCGAGCGACTTAAGGTAGAGGTCAGATCTGGTTAGGGAGCATGCACCTCAAGGAAGCAGATCGAAGACCAGGCACGACCTGCATCGAGTACAGCATAATCTCGAAGTCAATTAAGAAGAGCGGGAATTTCTCAAGGACACGTGGACCTGGCATTAAATATAGGATAAGGGTTGTACGAAATGGTACAAGTCCATACTAAACCGTTATACACTTGTGCCAATAGAATTTTTTACCTTTATGAAAAAGGTAATATATTGGAGTTTTCTCCTCCTATATTAAAGGGGACCCCAATCATTTTGTAAAGGCACCAGATCATTCACCGCAATAGAACATTCTTATTCTTTTCTTTTTTAACGTGCTCAGCAATTACTCTTCAGCTTTATTGCCTTTATTCTACTGTTCATACTTTGTTAGTCTTAGCTGACCTCGAGGTCCTGGGATAGACAAGTCTGAGGCCCCTACTGCATCGACAACATTGATTTGGTTCATTATTTCTTCCTGCTTAAGCTCAATATCACTTATATAATCACTAGTATTAGAATATATCACATATCTTTAAAACCACAAATTATCTTTAATTGTTACTCACATTTTTCGAGGTAAACAGACATGTTCAACAAATACAACTTGCACCAATCCCACTCACAAAGAGGTATACATCATATAATATGTGTGCTCATGTCATGAACCGAAATCCCAACCTTGGGGTCGTGATGGCACCTAACGCCCACTTTCTAGGCAAGCCACTATTAGTTAGAAAATTTAATAATTAAACAGTTCAAAACAAAATACATTTATTAACGAAGATTAAAGCTTAAATGCATGAAATAAACACATAACATAATGCGGTCTAACTCAACCCTAGAAGTCTGGTGTCATAAGTACATGATCAACTAGAAGTATACAAGTGTGGTTTGAAATAAATACAACTGTTCGAATGAGATAAACAGTAAAGATGGAAAATGCAAAGGGACTTCAAGGTCTGCGAACACCAGCAGATCTACCTCAAGTCTCCGAAATAATATGGTCCGAGTAGATGCACCTCTAAGCACCGTTGGGACCAATACCAGTATTTGCATAAGAAGTGCAGAAGTATACCATGAGTACAATGGATCCAATGTACTCTGTAAGTGACAAACCTAACCTCAACGAGGTAGTGACAAGGCTATGATAAGACACCTACATAAAAACTGTGTACAATATATATAAAGCAGCAAAATATCAAGAAGAACAATAAAATATTAACTGGAAGGGGACATACGAAAGGGAAAATACATAAAAATGGCAAATACGAAATACAAAATAGCATCTTCCGAGATAAGAAACAATATAACTAAGTAAATCACCAAAATCAAAAATCAAATAAGGTAATGAAATGAAGATGGCACGGCATCACCCTTCGTGCTTTTACTCTCGTCCTCACCATATAATATCATAAATAAAATGACACGGTATACACTTCGTGCTTTTACTCACAGGCACAACATCACCATTCGTGCTTTTACTCTCAACATCTCTCATATATGATAATGAATGAAAATAAGGCATGGCAATACCCTTGGTGCCTTTAACTCTGCCTCACCAAATCAACAATACAAATCCAAATAATAAATACAAGGCGGGAAACAATTTCACTTCAATTATAGTTCCAGGATATCAAATTCAACTTTCAAAAATTCCCAACATCTTTAAAATAAACAATAATAAGAGATGAATAATTAAAAGTAATAATCTAACCTAGGCATGGAGAACAAAGTCACATAAACAACTTAGAACAAAGAAATAATTCTCACCTACATGCTTTAACCCAATAGCAAATCATATGTACTCGTCACCTCACATATACATCATTCTCACACATAATTCACGTAGAAAATAAACCAACAAATCCTAATTCCTCAAATCAAGGTAAACCATGATACTTACCTCACTCCGCAACCAAATCAATGCTCAACCGCGGCTTTTCCTCTAGAATTAGCCTCCAAACCAATCAAATCTAACCAAATATAACTCAAATAATTCAAAATAGGCTTTAGAAACTACCCACGAGTGAAAAATACAATATTTAATGATTATGGAAAAGTCAACTCCGGGTCCGCTTGATCAAAACCCGAGATTCGGACCAAAACCCAATTACCCATTCACCCCCGAGCCTTGGTTATATGATCAGTTTCGAAATCCGACCTCAATTTGAGGTCGAAATCTCAATGTCACAACCCAAAATCTAACTAGTCATTATGGCACCTAACCCAACCCGCTAGGTAAGCCAATTAGCCACTACTAATGTAATAAGATTTATTAAGAGAAGAAATAATAATACAACTACTTTTATACAAGAATTTTCCAAGGACTGGTAGTACAAATATTGAGCTTCTAAGATTTTAGATTTTTACAAGACTGAATTGAAATAATTACAACATCTGTTTGAAATGTAAATGACCAGAACTCGAATCTAATGCTACCAAGGACAAGTGATAACCATATCTCGAATGCATGTACATCTTCAGATCCAGCTCCCGCCTTATGCAACAACATCAACATCCAACATCTGCACACAAGGTGCAGAAGTATAGTATGAGTACAACCGACCCCATGTACTTAATAATTAAAAAAAACCTAACCTTAGGTTGGAAGTAGTGATAACCTGGGACAAGGGTCAGATTCCAACTCCAATAACCAGCCACAATTCATAACAATATAATGAAAATGGTACTAGAAAATAACTTAGGGATAAGATGCTCAACTCGTTCACAATTATGGAAAATAGGCATGCTTTTCAAGTATAATAGTAAATCCCAAATCTTCCACCGAAAATGCCAAAAATATATGAGTAAGTTTGAAAACTATGATTTTCCCAAAAAACTTTCAATAATAAATAAGATATTTCATTTTCAGATAGTATGAGGAAAGTACATCTCTATACCTACATGTTGATAAGCAAGTGAAATCATAAATGTCACCAAGACCAGGAAGCATGAGGAAATGCATCTCTATGCCTGAATCTCAAGTACACATGTCAAATGCATTGCATCTCAGTGATTAACTCATGTACTCACGCTCTCAGAGTACTCAATCTCATTGTCTCGTATCATGACTCACCATGATCAATACTTAACACACTCAGTGACTCAGTACTGTACAGGGCAGATCCAACCCAAATATATATAAATCCAGGGCAAATCCAGCCCAATGCAAATGAGTCCAGGGCAGATCTAACCCAAATGTAAATAACTGCTAGCATTGCATCCACTGTGGATATGCAGACTCTGGAGGAGCAGATCCAGCCCAAGCTCTACAATAAGCCAAATCCTGGCATGAATCATTAAAGCCCATTGCGGCATGCAACACGATCCCATAAATATCACTCACAACAAGCTCTTGGCCTCACTCAGTCATCAATCTCTCCAGTCTCTCGGGCTCACTACACTCGTGCTAAGTAGCCCTAATCAATAATATGGGATGTGAAAACATACGATAACAGAGACTGAAATATGATATGTAATGATGAATGCAACTGAGTACATAACTACAATTAAGCAAATAACTCAACAGTAAAGAACGACCGTTGTGGGTCCTAATAGTACCAGCATATAGCCTAACACATAGAATAAATTACAACTCGATGCTCTAAAACATAGAGTACAGTAAAAATGTTCAAAAAAGATAGCTACACGGTTCCATGGAACCGACTAAATCACAATTCACACGGTGCATGGCCACACGCCCGTCACCTAGCATGCGCATCGCCTCAATGCCAATACATAATCCGAGCAAGCCAAACGATACTCCAAAATAGCACGTCGTGCGTAACAACCTCTGAATGGCTCAAAACTAGCCAAAAGCAACCCAAAAAAATACATCAATTAATGCCTAATGAAAAAATTCCAAATGATAAAGGCCGAATTTATAATCAAAAGTCCAAAATCAACCAAAAGGTCCAAGTCGGGACTGCATCTCAGAACCCGACAAAACTTACAAAATCAGACAACCCATTCATTTACGAGCTCAAGCATACAAGTTTCACTCAAATCCGATTCCGAGTCGATGTTCACAACTCGAAAATTCACTCTAGGAAACTTTAGACAAAAACCCCCAATTTCCTCTTTAAAATTCATAGTCTAAATGCCAAAATCGAAGATAAATTCATGATATAAGATCAAAAATGAGTAGAGAACACTTACCCAACCCACATGGTGAAAATTGCTTCAAGAATCGCCTCAATACGAGGTCCACAGCTCCAAATTTGTAAAACTGGTCGAAACCTACGAGATAGAGTACTTTATAATCACTGGGTAAATTAATGAATCGCGATTACGGAAATACCCAAGTGACCGCGAAGAAGAAATTGCACTACCCCTGAAAATGTACTAAGCGATCGTAAATAAACCTCAGCGATCGCGATGAACAACAACAATGTCTCCATATATACTTTAGGTGATTGTGTAACTATCCATGCGAGCGCGATGACCACATGCATCTGAACTATGTGATCATGACACAATCATTGCAAACACAAAGAAGAACCCAGCCTCTGCCCAACTCATCCAAATCACTACGCGAACGCGTGCACACTTGCGCGAACGCGATGCTTACTCTGTGGCAACCTACGTGAACGCGTCTGAGGACTCGCGAATGCGATGAATAACTTCTCCCCATCCATCAAACAACTCTACGCGACCGCGATCCTTTCTCCATGATCACAAATAAAAAAATAGATGCCCAGAACTCGGCAGAACAAGCAATGCAAAATGAAGGAAAATGGTTTGAAATCAATCTAAAACACGCCCAAGCCCCTCGAGACCCCGTCCAAATTTACCAACAAGTCTCATAACCTAACACGGACCTACTCGAGTCCTCAAATCATGTATAACCACATCAAAACGATGAATCGCACCTCAAATCGAACTTAATGAACTTTGAACTTTTTAACTTCCAAAACTCTGGCTGAAACATAGCAAATCGACCCGAAATGAGCTCAAATTTTGCACACAAGTCCTAAATGACATAACGAATTTGTTATTCCCAAAACTACAATCCGAATCTGATATCCTCAAAGTCAACTCTCGGTCAAACTTATGGACTTTTTCAAACCTTCAAATTCCAATTTTTCACCAGTTTGTGCAGAAACCTTCTAGAAACATCCAAATGCAAATCCAAGCATACGCCCCAGTCCAAATCACCATCTAGACCTAACTGAACCATCAAAACTCCAATCCAGAGTCAAATACTAAAAAGTCAAACTTGGTCAACTCTTCCAAGTTAAAGCTTAAAACATGAAATTCATTCTTCCAAATCGATTCCGAATAACTTGAAAACCAAAACCAACGATTCACACAAGTCATAATACATTATACGGAGCTACTCATGCCTTTAAACTACCGAGCGAAGTGCAAAGGCTCAAAATGACTGGTCGGGTCATTACATCCTCCCCCACTTAAACATGTGTACATCCTCGAACGTGTTGAGAGTCATTCCAAAGTCATTAAACCGCCGTGTAACCTTAGCATGCACATACCCTAGGGTGATCCCACGTCATTCTAATTCCTATAAGCCTGACGGCACAACTAAACTGAAGATCCTTAATTCAACCTTAGCCCGTAAACCTTGGAACCCAATTTCCAACATCCGAAATTCCCTATAAGACCCGAACCTCGCATCTACACACTCTATAAGCCTGAACAAGCTGAATCAATCCATAACCACAACCCAAGACACAATCACATGATATACCACAAAACTCCAATACTGATAGCAATAACTTCTGATCATCGTGGCCGCTCAAAACAACCCAATATAGGTAACAAACCTCATATCAAACAGAACCCCTTTCTATAAATTTTGTACAATGCGGATGATGAAAGAAACATGCAGAAACTCATCACTATTCATCAGTTCAGTAAGTCATGGAGCTCTCTCTCCTTCGACAAGAACTATAGCAAATTTCTAAGCCGATTAGTGACATTATCCTTTCAGCTACACCGCAATCAAATCTGATAGCACCCATCCTAGATCTAACGACCTCATCTCATAAAATACAAGCTACTCTACTGACATGCCATACCAATACTACTCAGAGCCACAAACCGTGCAATCTGTGCACCAATACACAATAATTCAAATGTACTCAATTATAGAAAATGACTCAAATGAGAGAATTCCGCAAGTTCAACAAGTACCACCACTACAACAATGACATGAGTCCATCATACATAGTATAACCAAGACACACGATCCTAACACAAAGGGTCATATCTCAACATAACTCCGCTGCAATGCGTGACCCCATCCAAACATTGGTCCATATGAAATACCTCAAGCCACCATGACAAAAATCAACAACCACGCGCAACTCAACATCAAGTACCCAAGGTGCATGAACATAACCATGGAAGAACCAATAACACAATACCAGAGTCCGAAAGAACATAACCAAATGCGTAATCGATCATTCAACATCCTAATACCTATCTCGCTCAAATTTCGCTATAAGGCTCAAATAAAACCGCACCATGTGTGCATATAACCAATGGATCACAACCCCTAGTAGCATAGAAGGGTAACTCATAGAATATATTAGAACACGAATAATCTCAACTCTAACCGAATGGCACATCCCTCAACAATAGCACTACGGAGTCAACCAATCTGACCCGGTGTAGAATACACATTCTCATTGGGTCTACCAATGGACCCCAAATCAACTCTGGTCCCTCACAATTAGATAAATAACCCTCCTAAAGTCCACAATGACCTAACCATAACACATACTATCATCTGGCTAGCTTTGGCCACATTTTCACAGTCAACAACCATGAAATAATCTATTCCTGAGAACTCTCGGTTTCCAAATCCATAGAACACACGAATCACCATATCTGATCCCAACTCCACCGCCCGAATGTCTAACACATATCTCACACATGATCATCCCATGAGGAATACTTCTATAATTCTTCCGTGCCATATTGCAAAAAAAATCTGAATATCTACAGTCGATCAATAAGGCGAGTACCGCAGTACCAATGAAGCATTCATAATTCAAAACTCAATGCACCTTCTGAAATGTACACTCTCCTTCGGCTATACCAAATAATAATATCATTCACCTAGTCATCTAAAACCGTCCATACTGCCTAAGAATCCATGACCTTCCCTTCAAAACTGAACCGTGACCTTGCACACACAAATCTTAATCCCACACAACACACCGCATCAATCATGCCATCATATGAAGAGTACAAGAATATCATAATCAACTCTAAGTCGCAAGCAAACTACATACTCAATTAGCCAGGAACCTTTCACATGATCCCATCAAGTAGAAAATCACAATGTTCAGCATGCTCCTCATGTCGGTAGGAAATATCTATCTCAAATCATGGTAGAGACCATTAAAAACTCTTCGAAACCCATTTGCACATCACCAAACCATCAGAACTGCATCTCCCTAACTTAACCAAGCCACACAGGTCCCGAAACCCAAGAGCATTGCCACCAAAACACCTGTAGAGACTCACTATATCATAAGTGCCTAAAGAACCAATCATATCCATTATCGTGTCGATCCAAGCTACCACCAAGTTGTCCTATTTCTCTGAGTTCCTTCTGGATTACCCTCAAGTTGACACTTTCCCTTGCTAGAACATTATGATCTTTACCCAAAGCTCACTACAAGAGATCCTAGCATGAAACCACATCGCCCTAAGGCCCATAAATCATTGTATTCCCTTTTAAGCACCCCAAAAGTACCACAATCAAAATACCCACTTTGAAGAGACCTTGTGCGAATCTAAAGTCGTTTCCTTCACCTTCCTGACACTGAAATGTGGAATCCATAATGATATAGAAATACTGCAAATCTCTACACCATCTAGTGTAAATCACAGATTCTAGCCATATACAAACCCGGAAATCCTCAAATACCACATATGAATCTTAAACTCTTTAGAACCTCCCTGAGAGTCGTCCACTCTGCTCAAATCTCAATTGCACCACCCAAATGGGTCGGACGACCTATGCTCAATTAGTTCAATAACACCCAAAGAAGTAATTTACACCTCTAAGAAACCGAGTGAATCCATTTTCTTAGTGCATTACATCCACCCCGAACAACAAACCCAAATCATTCCAAGATTACCATATATCCATAAAGTGTAATACATCATGCATCCAGAAATTTTCCTTTACTCGAGTCATCCTCGGTCTCAACCTCTACAAGCCATAACCGATCCATAAGTATGCTTCAGATCAAAACCAATAGACTACGTAACCATGCAACCAAAACGTCGATGGCAAACTCCCCACTTGGATCAAAGCCATAAATCAAAACACTCGATAACTCACAATGCCCATATTTTATTACAAACATAGTACCACAGTGAGATTCAACTTGATCCTTCATAAACCCATGTAACACAATCCATATAATACCTCAAATCATCTGCAAATCCCACATTCACCCTCGTGACGGTCAGTTCAACTATTACAACTGACCCAAACTCAAATCGCACAAATATAACCCACTAGTAGAAGGAAAGCCTCCACACCACATCATAAGGGTCACACATCCTTAGATTACCCCGCAGGTGATAATCCACCTGCTTAGCCTCAAACTGACGTCTCTTTATACCCTTTCACCGCCACAACTACTATGCAATCACTTAATCTTCCTGAGTCTAAACTCACCAACAAGGCATGAGAACCTAATTCGTTCCACAATTAAGCAACATTAAAGGTCCTTCAATACACTCATAACTCAAGACTATATGTCATATCAAGACAGAAATCAAGCACCCGATAGTCCTTTTTATATCTCAAGCAAACTCTTCTCGTCACATTCAAACCATCTGAACACATCCCGCGATTACATCATACTCATCATATAGCCATCCAACCACTCATCGAGCCACAAATTCCACTAATAGAGACACTACCAGACTTATAAGTCCAAAAGAATGTGCTCGCACAACTGAAATCCTGGTGCTCAAGCTACAGTCAAAATTGACCTCAAGTCCTCCATACTGGCCCATTAGCAGCACACCGAAATCACATCTCGCACCTCATCTATGGAATCACAAGTCGTCGATGCACAACTAATACTGCACACTCATATGTGCATACGAATGCGTGGAAAGAATTCAAAGAGTTACGCTTCAAACTGAATCAATGCCTTACGATAGGTAAAGAAAGGTGGAAAGTATCATGACCCAAACCGATGGGCCGACGGGCACCCGGTACCATACTCAACCTAAGCGTACCACTCTGTAACTATGAACTCTGGAGCGGTAACCCTCAACTTAGGCCGATGAGGCCATATTCTGAACCGTCTAAAAATAACACATCTCTCATTTGTGGGGTAAACATACCAAAAAGCTGATATATATATATATATATATATATATATATATATATATATATATATATATATATATATATATAACTATGCAGGCCGAGAAGCCGCCATGAACATCTACTAATATACAAAATATACAGGACTTGTCTACAAGCCTCTAAAGATAAATGAACTATACCATGGTCGGGACATGGCCTCGACCTATCCATCAAACCTGTATATATAAAATGAACTCCAGGGTCCAGACCTGGTAACTTAGAGGAAGTGGAGTTTACCAATCAAGCTGATGTTTGACTCTATCTTCTGGGAGGATTTGTCCAACTGTGAATCAGGACCTACAGGCATGAAATGTAGTCCCCAGCAAAAGGGACGTCAGTAAGAAATAATGTACTAAGTATGTAAGGCAACAGAATAACTAAAAGCTAAAACAGAATTGATAATATAATAACTGAAAGTAACTAGGAGTGAAAGATAATCTGAAGATATGCTTACCTGATGATACTGACTCAATTCTCTTAATATAGTAAGTAAAATAGTTGTCCGGCTCTATAAGGCTCGGTATGTGTATTTGCTCTGTCGTAGTAGGCTCGCTCATAGGCGCTTGGCCATACTAGGCTCTGTATATCGGCCATTCTGGACTTGCTCGTAGGCGCTCGGCCACAGTAGGTTTGGTATATAACTTACCATCTAATAAGAGGTTTTCCAATAGGGGCCTGCCTCCCGATTATAGCTCGATGGTGGTGAAAATACTGTAATACCGAGTATATATATATTATATATATATATATATATATATATATATATACATACATACACACACACACTCTTCAACTGGAAGAAGACAATACGCAATTGAATATAAAGTCCCGATAAGGGAGATTACTATAACTTATGAGATTAGGATAATGTATATAAATTTGGGAGTATGAACTTCTCTTTATGCCTCGTTATCAAACACATGTAGTTATGAGATCATTCCAAAATGAAGGAAGGGCTTAGCCTTAACATACATGAACCAATTCTCTTGACAATCCTTCTAACACATGCCAATCGCGACGAAACACGTAACGGTGGATCGGAGTAGGGGAAATCTTTATGATATTATGAGGCCCCGTGAAAAATTTCTACTCAAAACCCGAATATTGTATTGCCAAGTTAGGGTTAGGTGTTAGAAACTCATAAAAATGGTTCGGACCCTTTGAGCTGAGACCGTTAGCCAGGGAGGTCTACCAGCTGGCTAGTTTGGGAGTTTGCCTTGCGGACTCTAATGAAGGAGGGGTAATTATACAGAATAGAGCTGAATCATCGCTTGTAGCAGAGGTGAAGGAAAAACAATTCAACGAACCATTGTTAGCACAATTGAAAGAGGAGATTCACAAACACAAGACCACAACTTTTTCCATTGGCATGGATGATGGTACCCAACGATACCAAGACCGCCTATGTGTTCCTGATATCGACGGTCTTGGGGAAAGGATCATGGTAGAAGCTCACACATCCAGGTATTTCGTTCACCCAAGTTATACGAAAATGTATCATGATCTCAAGGAAATTTATTGGTGTAACAACATGAAGAGGGATGTGGCGGATTTTGTGGCAAAATGTCTGAATTGTCAACAAGTGAAGGCCAAGCATCAAAGGCCTGGTGGATTGGCTCAAAGCATAGAAATTTCAATGTGGAAATGGGATATGATCAACATGGATTTTGTAATAGGGTTACCGCGCACTCCGCGCAAGTTTGACTCAATTTGGGTGATTGTTGATTGACTCACAAAGTCAGCGCACTTCCTACCAGTAAAATCTACCGACACAGCAGAACAGTATGCTCAGTTGTATATCAAAGAAATAGTCAGGTTTCATGGCACTCCAGTCTCAATTATTTCCGAACGAGGGGCTCAGTTCACAGCCAACTTCTAGAGGAAATTTCAGCAACGTTTGGGTACTCAAGTAAATCTTAGCACAGCTTTTCATCCACAAACCTATGGGCAAGCAGAGCGGACTATCCATATGATTGAAGACATGTTGCGTGCTTTTACTCTTGATTTCAAGGGTAGTTGGGATGACCATTTGCCACTCATAAAATTTGCTTACAACAACAGCTTCCATGCTAGCATCCAAATGGCACCATTCGAGGCATTGTATGGAAGGAGATATATGTCTCCCATCGGGTGGTTCGAGGTTGGAGAAGCGGAATTGATAGGGCCGGACCTCGTGCATCAGTCCATGGAGAAAGTCAAGATTATTAAGGAGAGGTTGAAAACTACTCAGAGTCACCAAAAGTCTTACTCGGATGTTCGTCGCAGAGATTTAGTGTTCGAAGAAGATGATTGGGTGTTTTTGAAGGTCTCCTCTATGAAGGGTACCATGCGGTTTGGAAGGAAGGGAAATTTAAGTCCGAGGTATGTCGGACCATATAGAATCATTCAGATGATTGGCCAGGTGGCATACAAGCTCGAGTTGCCACCCGAGATGTCATTGGTGCACCCGGTCTTTCACGTGTCTATGTTGAGAAAGGTAGTAGGGGATCCATCCACCATCGTGCCAGTTGAGACTATTGAGGTTAATGAAGAGCTGTCATATGAAGAAGTTCCAATTTCCATTCTTGATAGGCAAGTTCGGAAGTTGAGAAATAAGGAAATTGCATCCGTGAAAGTATTATGGTGAAACCAGCAAGATGAGAAAGCTACTTGGGAAGCCGAGGATGAAATTAAAAAGAAGTATCCATATTTGTTTGAATAGTCATGTAATAGCTTTTATGCATTTAGCTCCTATGAACTCTTATCTGTTGGCTTGATCTATGTAACACCATCCCCTTTTTGGCAATATGATTGCCTATACGGCCATGGTTGGTGTTGTACAAGTTATATTATGTTTGTGAAATATGTTTATACTGATAGGATATGTTTCTGGGGCTATCTGACGGATGGATAAGGCCTAGGTACAAGGGAAACTCTGGCAAAATTTTTTTTTTGGAAATTAGGGAGTTAACCAAATTTAGGACTGTGGATGTATTTCATGTTGTGAAAATCTGAGATTTGCATAAGCATTCCTGATAAGCGAGCCTTGATCCTCATTCGAGAACGAATGATCTTAAGTGGGGGAGGATGTAAGGCCCCGTGAAAAATTTCTACTCAAAACCCGAATATCGTAGTGCCCCGCAGGTTTGGACCATTTGAGCTGATCTATGCATTTAAAAATCAAGAATCAAAATTTTCCAAAAAAGTGCAAAAATGCGGTCTAGAATGCGTTCGCGTACCAGGTATGCAAACCGCATATCTACCGCAAAGTGAGTCAGTGTGTTGGTCAAAATTGAGGTCAAATATGCGATCGCATAATCGAAATGTGGACGGCATAGTCATCGCATAACTTCCTTGGGTTTTGTGAAGGTCAGTTCTGCAGTCCAATTTGCAACCGTAGAACGTGTATGCGGACCGCATTTCCGTCGCATACCCAAGCAGAATGTTCAGATTTTGGGAGCCTTTTTGCGGTCCAATCTGCGGGCCGCATTTTTACTTTGTGATCGCAAATGCAATCGTAGATCCGACTCGGGGCTCCAATTTTCTAATTTTTAACCCGACCCCCCTATCGTTATATTTGGTATTATAGCTCATTTTGAGCATTTTTCTGGACATTTTCAGAGTGAGAGAGAGGGATCTTAGAGAGGGAAAGTTCTCCCTATCAAATTGCTCCATGAAACATTGCTAAATCCTTGAAGATAATCAAGTAAAGGCACATAAATCTTCATCCCAAGAGATAAGGCTTCATCACCTCAGTTCTTATTTCTACACTCAGCTATAAGGGGTCATTAGTGAGGTAATTCATGGGTATAAGAATTGATTCCTTGCATGCATATCAAAACTTAGGGTATTGGGAGCTAGTAAACTAAAAAGAAAGCAAATGGGGTATATAATGATGGAAATTTCTCTCAAAAAGGACCTAGAATCACAATGCACCTCTAGTGTTTGATAATATGCTCGAAACAAGCTAAAATCTCAATCTCGTCTCTATTTCTCGATTCAATTTGTAATTCTTATACAATAGATCGAAGTGCTAAGAGTTCCGGAATTTTGTAAAGAGTAAGGAAAGCTATATAGAGGTATGTATGGCTAAAACCCCTTTTTATTAGAAATTGAGCTCCGTTGGCATTACGCAAATATGGTAAGACTAGAACTTGTTGATGTACTAATTATTGTTTCATATGAATTGATTTGCAATTATATATATATATATATCTACATGAAGGATGTGCCTCAATGTGGGTAATGAACCATCCTAGATACTTAAAGATGTGTGAAGAATACAAATCATGGGTTGAAATGTCTAGGCTATAAGCCAAGATTAAAACTGATAATTTTTCATGCTAATGATGTGAACACTTACCTGTACTTGAAACTTGAACTGCTTTGGTATGTGCCTATGATCACAAATTGCAAGATGGAGATTGAAAATAGAAATGTTGTGATAATTGTGGCCCTAAGTGCCAAGGAATTGTTACGATATATGTGAAATAAAGCTTCAGATGTGATGATTAATGAGAAAGGAACAATGCCTAGGTAAGGCGGCCTAGCCGATCGGGTCGTGATCGGACACCATGCCGCACACATGGTGGTAGTGTGCTGATATTGAATTCCGGATAAAGGAAATGAAGTGGTGATTGGGTTATATGCCTCAATGAGGCAACCTAGCCGGTCGGGTCGTGATCGGACTCCGCTCAAGATAGCGGTGGTATTGAGGACAGTGATGAACGTATGAAAGAAATGCCCCAAACAAAGTTATGGAAATTATGTGAAAGATTATATGATTTGCATATTTGATTTACTCATGGAATTTACTTGTACTTGCTTGATAGTTCTTTCTAGTAAAATGGTGTTTAGTTATACATACTAGTATTATTCCATGGTACTAGCGTCCCTTTTGCCGGGGGCGCTACATTTTTAATGAATGTATGTGGCTCCATAGCTGATAGTGTCGATCGTGTGTAGCGGAGCATCCTTCTTCTCAAAGTCTTGGTGAGCCCCTTTCTCCTTCAAGGGGTTATATTGTGTATCTTTTGTTATTGTGGACTTCCACTTTTGAGGTATAGCCGGGGCCTTGTTGCTGGCATGGTCACACTTATCTTTTGTACCCTTAGAGGCTCCGTAGACACATGTGTGGGTTATGTACGGGTATTTGCGAAGTTTATTAGTTATGTTGTAAATCTAAACTCGTGCTACCTATAAATTTTAACTCTATTAGGATCTTTGAAGCTAAATTATCTACGGCTTAATGTTGCGATATGAAATGAACTAAAGATGTTGAATATACTAACTTTCCTTGTCTAGACAAATGAAAGCATGGTTTCCTTATTCATATTAAGTTGGGTAGGAAGTGTTTGATAAGGCTTGCTCAGCTGGGTTCACTCGATTGAGCACCGGTCGCGCCTCCCGAGCTTGGGGCGTGACAGATATTCTTGAAATCATAGCACATTATTTCTTATCCGACTAATTTTCACTCCATAATCTACATCATCAAACAATTCTTTCGGCTTTCTTCTATCATGTCTTCAAAATTCTCCAAGTTATATCATTAATAAAGAAACCAATCAAAGGTAAACAAGGACTCATTATGCACATTAGTGTTATGTCCAAAACAAAGTTATATCCAAAAACTTTCACGTGTAAAGAAGGGCTCTTATGTGCTATGTCCAAAACAAAGTCATATCCAAAGACTTTCACGTGTAAAGAAGGGCCATTATGTGTTATGTCCAAAACAAAGTCATATCCAAAGAGTCACAATAACTTAAGGCTTTGCTGCCACGTTGAAACTTATCCAAATGTCTTGTTAATCTCCCACTAACTAATAATTAACCAATTATTCACATAATTAAGAATTATCTCAAATTACTTAAAATACCACTCACTTTTAACATACTTTATACACCTTATAATCATGGTCATATGGTACCTTGTATGGCACTAGTCCATAAATATGGGGTATTATAGCTTGGACCATATTTTATTCCCAAATTGCCAAACTTCGACGAAACTCATTTTTTCGATTTGCTTACCCTCTCATCTTCACGAATTTACTTATCACTTGTTTGAAATATTGTAGTACTTATAATCCCAAGGTAATCTCATTCCCGAACTTACGTCGATTAACTTAAGATGAAACTTTAATGTACAAAAATGCGGGACTACAATATCTCATTTTCGAGTCAATTTACTTATGGCGTACGAAAACATGGGGTGTAACAGAAAGTTTACCCTGAATGCCCTGTAGCCTCTCGAAGATAGGTATGGACGTCATCATACCGATCTGCAAGATTCTACTAGATACTTGCTCATAACTTGTAGAACCAATGAACCTAGGGCTCTGATACCAACTTGTCACGACCCAAATTACAACTAGTCGTGATGGCACCAAACTCAACCCGCTAGGTAACCAATTAACCACTATACAATGTAATGAGATTTATTAAGAGAAGAAATAATAATACAACTGCTTTTATACAAGAATTTTTCAAGGACTGGTAGTACAAATCATGAGCTTTTAAGATTTTGGATTTTTACAAGACTGAATTGAAATAATTACAACATCTATTTGAATAAACAGAACTCGAATCTAATGCTACCAAAGACAAGTGATAGCCATATCTAGAATGCAGGTACATTTTCAGATCCATCTCTCACAGTACGCAGCAACATCAGCATCCAACATCTGCATGCAAGGTACAAAAGTGTAGTATGAGTACAACCGACCCCATGTATTCAATAAATAGCACACCTAACCTTAGGTTGAAAGTAGTGACAACCTGGGACAAGGGTCAGATTCCAACTCCAATAACCAGCCACAATCCATAACAATATAATGAAAAAGGAACTGGAAAATAACTTAGGGATAAGATGCTCAACTTGTTCACAGTTACGAAAAATAGGCATGTTTTTCAAGTATAACAATAAATCCCAAATTTTCCACCAAAAATGCCAAAAATATGAGTAAGATTGAAAATTGTGATTTCCCCAAAACCATTCAATAATAAATAAGATGTTTCATTTTCAGATAGTATGAGGAAAATACATCTCTATACCTACATGTTGATAAGCAAGTGAAATCATAAATGTCACCAAAACCAGGTAGCATGAGGAAATGCATTTTTATGCCTGAATCTCAAGTACGCATGTCAAATGCATTGCATCTCAGTGATGAACTCATGTACTCACGCTCTCAGAGTACTCAATCTCACTATCTCGTATCCTGACTCATCATGCTCAATACTCAGCACACTTAGTAACTCAGTACTGTACATGACAGATCTAGCCCAAACATAAATAAATCCAGGTCAGATCCAACCCAATGCAAATGAGTCTAGGGCAGATCCAACCCAAATGTAAATAACTACTAGCATTGCACCCACTGTGGATGTACAGACTCTGGCAGGGCCGATCCAGCCCAAGCGCTATAGTAAGCCAAATTGTGGCATGAATCAATAAAGCCTACTACGGCGTGCAACCCAATCCCATAAATATCACTCACAACAGGCCCTCAGCCTCACTCAGTCATCAATCTCTCCAGTCTCTCGGGCTCACATCACTCATGCTAAGTAGACTTAATCAATAATACGGGATGTGAGAACATATGATAATAGAGACTGATATGTAATGATGAATGCGAATGAGTACATAATTGCAATTAAGCAAATAACTCAATAACAAAAAACAACCACTGTGGGTCCCAATAGTACCAACATATAGCCTAAACGTGATTTTTAGCATAAATTACAGCTTAGGTGCTCTAACACATAGAGTACAGTAAAAATGTTCAGATAAGATAGCTACACGGTTCCATGGACCCAAATAAATCACAATACATATGATACACGCCCATATGCCCGTCAACTAGCATGCTCGTCACCTCAATGCCGACACATAATATGTATATTCCGGGATTCATACCATCAGCACCAAGTTTAAAAGTGTTACTTACCTCGAATAAGACAAATCCAATCCCGAGCAAGCCAAATGATACTCCAAAATGTCATCACGCGCGTAACGACCTCCGAAAGGCTCTAAACTAGCCAAAAGCAACGTAAATACATCAATTAATACCTAAGAAAACAATTCCAAATGATAAAGGCCAAATCTTTAATCAAAAACCCAAAATCGACCAAAAAGTCCAACTCGGGCCCGCACCTCGGAACTCGACAAAATTTACAAAATCTGACAACCCATTCAATTACTAGTTCAACCATAACAAAACTCAAAAATTCACTGTAGAAAACTTTAGACAAAAACCCCCCAATTTCCTCTTTAAAATTCATAGTCCAAATGCCAAAATCGAAGATATATTCATGATATAAAATCAAAAATGATTAGAGAACACTTACCCCAATCCGCATGGTGAAAATTGCTTCAAGAATCGCCTCAATCCGATCTCCGTAGTCCAAATTTGTAAAAATGGCCAAAAACTCCGAAATAGAGTACTTTATAATCACTAGGCAAAATAATGAATCGCGATTGTGGAAATACCCAGGCGATCGCGAAGAAGAAAGTGCACTGCCCCTTAAAATTCACTACGCAATCGCAAATAAACATCAGCAATCACGATGAACAAAACCACTACCTCCACATATACTCTACGCGATCCCGTAACTATCCATGCGAACGTGATGACCGCATGCATCTGAACTATGCGATCGCGACACAATCATAGTGAATGTGAAGAAGGACCCTGCCTCTGTCCAGCTCAGCCAAAATGTTACACCCCATATTTTTGTACGTAAAAGTATTCCATAAGCAAATTGGTGAAAGCTTGGAAATAAGATATTACATCCCGCATTTTTCATACGTTAAAGTTTTATCGTAAGTTAATCGACGTAAGTTCAGGAATGAGATTTATTTTAAGATTTAAGCATTTTAAGCTATTTCAAATAAGTAATGAGTAAATTCTTGAAGGTGAGAAGGTAAGCAAATCGAAGAAAAAGAATTTCGTCGAAGTATGGCATTTTGGGATAAAATACGACCCGCTAAAATATCCGGTATTTATGGACTAGTACCATACAAGGTATCCCATGGCCATGATAGTAAGATGTATAAGGTGTGTTAAAAATGAGTAGTATTTTAAGTAATTTGAGATAATTCTCAATTGTGTGGATAATTGATTAACGGTGGAGATAATTGTGGTATTAAGTGGATAAGAGCCTTTTTTGGGATTGCCACTTACCATAAGCGTAGCCAAGGTGTCAAAGTATGCAAATGAGTCATTAGACCAAATGCTAATTTGTTTAACACGTAAGGATGGCTGATCTCTTTATGAAATGCAAAAACTTTGCAAAGTTAGGCAAAAACCTTTGATCTTTACCAATTCCCTTTTAACTTTTGTACTTTGTTTCCCTTTTCTTCTCGTTTTGGGGGGTTTTTTCTAAGTTAAATTTCACAATTTTGTTACTCCAAAAAGTTTTGTATTTTCAGCTTCAACTTCTCTATAATTTGATTACCTCTAATCCAAATTCCAAAGATATGGCAAATAAAACTTCCGATCTTGTTGGGCGAATAGACCCAGCTCAGAGTTTCAATACTGAAGCGTTGATTCGCTATGCCTCTACTAATGTTGTTGGCTTTCCTACAAACCCTTCCCAATTTACTATTTCTTAGTTAGGGAAGGTGATCAACGAATTGTACAGAACTTTTCCAAACAGACCATGGCAGTGTTTTAACCACGGCAAGGAGATCCAACGTGAAAGGCTAGTTCAAAGAAAGCCTAGTACAATTTTTCTCAAGAATATTATTGTCACGACCCTAGTTCACCAATCGTGAACATGTCATGACGGCACCTAGTCTCTATGACCAGGTAAGCCTAACACTTGCGGAAACATAATAATTGCGGAAAAATAGAATACCATATTTAATTATCTAAAAAGGAAATTATACTGAATGCCGCTCGGCATATACGACATCAATATCTCAAGACTAAAACAATCCCAAAACCCGGAAACTCACGGGAAAACATAGGCTACAGAAATGTATAGTGAGGCTCCAAACTCCAGAATATCTAACAAACGGAAGGAAAGAGAACTAAGTACTACAGATAGAATAAAGAGGGAGACTCGTCGGTCTACGGACGCAGCAGATCTACCTAGAAGTCTCCGTAGTCCTCCTGCCTCACTGATAGTGCGCCTGAGTAGAGGTACCTGGATCTGCACATGAAAACATGCGCAGAAGAGGCGTGAGTACACCACAGCGGTACTCAGTAAGTGTCAAGCCTAACCTCGGTTGGGTAGTGACGAGGAAGGTCGGGGCCCTACTGAGGTTATATAAAAAAAAATAAAGATGTCAGGATAAGATAAGCAGTGCAATTGAGAACCTACAGTAAGAATCTATGCAGGATAATAAGAGTACAATAACGGAAACAATGATGAAAGCAAACCATAAGAAAAGTAACCGGGGATCTCTAAGTATCCCGAGGAACTCTTAGTATCCTCGTCATGTACTAGGGATCTCTTGGCATCCCGAGGATCTCTTGGTTTCCTCAATATAAGCCAGGGATCTCTTGGTATCCCGAGGATCTCTTGGTATCCTCAATATGTACTAGGGATCTCTTGGTATCCCGAGGATCTCTTGGTATCCTCAATATCAACCAGGGATCTCTTGGTATCCCGAGGATCTCTTGGTATCCTCAATATATGTGTCGGGGATCTCCCGAGACTCTAACCCGTAGTCCCAAAGTAAATGTGCAGGGGGAATCTCCCGGGAATCTAACCCGTAGTCCCAAAGTAAAACACAGAGCAGCAACACAAAAATATTAAATTAAACGCTAATTTCGTACCAAGTAAACATTTACTTCTAGCCTAACATGCTTCACGTAATGCAATTCAGACAATTTAAGCAAATAAGCAATTAAGTCAACTAAACATGCCTTTCTAGACTAGCAACATGCTAAATTCACAAGTAGCATAAAACAAGAAAAGAACTCAATTGAAATACTTAAGGAAAAACCGGATTTTCAACAATTAGCTCAAGTACGCGCCCGTCACCTCACGTACAGGGCATTTCAATTATCAAATATAGCACATCCTAAGGGGAAAGATCCCCCCACACAAAGTTAGACAAGCCACTTACACGAACCGGTACAAAAATAGCTAAGAAACAATGCCCTTGCCACGAGTATCCGACTCCGAGTGGCCCAAATCTATTCAAACCAATTACCTATTGTAAATAACATCGCAGGTAACTAGTTCCACTATTAAAATCAAAGCTAAGGCGCGAAAATAGGTAAAATGACCAAAATGCCCCTCAGGCCAACGTCTCGGAATCGAATAAAATTTACATTTCCAGAAACTTCGTACTCTCATGAGTCTAACCACACCAAATTTATCCAATTCCGACACCATTTGGTCCTTCAAATCTTCATTTTATATTTTTTGAAAGATTCCACAATTTTCTTCCCAAATTCTATCTCAAATCACTAATTAAATGATGAATTCAATGGTATATTCATGTATTCTAACCAAATCTGAGTTAGAATCACTTACCCCGATGAATTTCTTGAAAAACCTTCGAAAAATCGCCAAAATCCGAGCTCTATAGGTCAAAATATCAAATAAAAACCCAAATCCTTGTATTTATAGAGTACCCCTCGGATTCCGACAGTGCTGACCGCACAAAAATGACCGTGTTCCGCGCCCAGGGAGTGCTGACTGCACAAAAATGGTCGCGGTCGTGCAGCAATTTGACTGCAGTGACAGGCTTCACTATTTAGGCCTTAACTTTCTCTACAAATGTCCAAATACCTATTATAATATGTTTCTGAAAACTAGATTCAAAGCTCTACAACTTTCGTTTTTGAATCACCTCAAAATTCCGTGTTGATCAGAAGATATGAGCTTCCGAATTAGAACCATCAGCCTGCAGATCTTCCCGGGCGCGGCCGCGCGCCCAGCGCGGAAAGGAGCGCGGTCCGCTTCTCCACTGCTGCCACCTCCATTTTTCTAAGTTCCGGGGTATCCGTACTTGCTCAAAACTCACCCGAAACACACCCGAGGCCCCCCGGACCTCAACCAAAAGCACCAACGCCTCCTAAAACATTATGCAAACCTGTTCCAATCATCAAAACACCTCGACTAACACTAAAATCATCGAATTACATCAACTTCAAGCCTAAGTTCTTTTAGAAACTTCAAAACACACATTCTATAAAAACCCCGACCAAGATATGTCCGAATGACTTGAAATTTTGCACGCATATCCTAAATCATCTAACGAAACTACAGCAACTTCCGGAATTCCGTTCCGACCCTTGGATCAAAATTTAACCTATCAACCGGAATTTGTCAAAATACTAACTTTCGGCATTTCTAGCCTAAATGAGCTACGGACTTCCAAAATATATTTCGAACACGCTCCCAACCCCGAAATCACCTAACGGAGCTAACGGAACCATCAGATTTTCATTCCGATGCCATCTTCACACTATTCCGATTACGGACCATTTTTTCAACACTTAAGCTCTTATTTAGGGACTAAGTGTCCCAAAACACTCCAAATCCCAACATCGAACGTCCCGGCAAAACAGAATAGCAAAAATGAACTTAGGGGAAGTAGTTAATGGGGAGACGGGGCATAAAATCCAAAGACGACCGGCTGGGTCGTCACATCCTCCTACACTTAAACATTCGTTCGTCCTCGAACGAGCATAGAGAACATACCTGAAGTAGCAAAAAGATGAGGGTATCGGCTGCGCATATCCCGCTCGGTCTCCCAAGTCGCCTCCTTGGCCGGCTGACCCCGCCACTGAACCTTTACTGAAGTTATATCCTTTGACCTGAGCTTTCGAACTTGCCTGTCTAATATTGCCACTGGCTCCTCAATATAGGATAGATCCTTGTCCAGCCGGACTGAACTGAAATCCAACACGTGCGACGGGCCACCGTGATACCTCTGGAGCATCGATACATGAAATACTGGATGCACTCCTGCCAAGCTGGGAGGTAAGGCAAGCACATAAGCAACCCTCCCCCCAACTTGCTTCAATATCTCAAAAGGGCCAATAAACCTCTGACTCAACTTCCCTTTCTTCCCAAATCTCATAACGTCCTTCATAGGCGAAACCCAAAGCAGAACCCGCTCACCAACCATATAGGAAACATCACGAACTTTCCTGTCCGCGTAACTCTTCTGTCTGGACTGGGCTGTACTGAGTCTGTCTTGAATCACCTTAACCTTTTCCAAGGCACCTTGAACTAAGTCCGTGCCCAATAATCTAGCCTCGCCCGGCTCAAACCAACCCACCGGAGATCTACACCGTCTCCCATATAAAGCCTCATACGGTGCCATCTGCATACTGGACTGATAGATGTTGTTGTAAGCAAACTCCGCCAATGGCAAGAACTGATCCCAAGATCCTCCAAACTCAATCACACACGCGCGGAGCATATCCTCAAGAATCTGAATAGTGCGCTCGGACTGTCCGTCCGTCTGAGGGTGAAATGTTGTACTCAACTCTACCCGAGTACCTAACTCATGATGAACGGCCCTTCAGAACCGTGATGTGAACTGAGTACCTCCATCTGAAATGATAGAAACCGGGATACCATGCAGACGAACAATCTCCCGGATATAGATCTCCGCCAACCACTCTGAGGAATAAGTAGTACACACAGGAATAAAGTGAGCGGACTTGGTCAGCCGATCCACAATCACCCAAATAGCATCGAACCTTCTCAAAGTCCGTGGGAGCCCAACTACAAAGTCCATGGTGATCCGCTCCCTGATACGGTCAAATAAGGAAGACCGAGAAACCACACAAGCTAGGACTCGATTGGGCTTTGAAAGGTCCAATCTCACAAACTGGCTGACTAAGGCCTGAACATCCATTGCCATAAGTCTCTCTGCACTTCTTCTACTTTCTTTAGATCCACCCGAATACCCTCACTCGATACCACGTGGCCTAAGAATGCCACGGAATACAACCAGAACTCACATTTCGAGAACTTAGCATATAACTTCTTCTCTCTCAAAGTCTGAAGCACAGTTCCCAGGTGTTGCTCATGATCTTCCCGACTCCGGGAATACACCAGAATATCATCAATAAAGACAATGACGAACGAGTCAAGATATGGCCGGAACACACTGTGCATCAAATGCATAAAGGCTGCTGGGGCATTGGTCAGCCCAAATGACATAACAAGGAACTCGTAATGGCCATACCGGGTCCTGAAAGCAGTCTTCGGGATATCTGGTTCCCGAATCTTCAACTGATGGAAACCTGAGCGCATGTCAATCTTAGAAAACATCTGTGCACCCTGAAGCTGGTCAAATAAATCATCAATACGAGGCAAAGGATAACGGTTCTTCACTGTAGCTTTGTTCAACTGTCGATAATCAATACACATACGCATAGAAGCACCCCTTTTTTTGCTTTACCAACAAAACAGGAGCACCCCACGGTGAAACACTGGGTCGAATAAAACCTTTATCAAGCAAATTCCTGTAACTGATCCTTCAACTTAACTGAAGGTTTCACCTCATCCTTAGTCCATAACCTTAGGACAGGACCCAAACTTCAAAATTCTGCCATTCGTCATAGGATACGAATTCCACATCATCACACTGCATTAGTCTTATTTCAACACACTTAAACTTTTAATAATGCTTAAATACTTCGAAATTATTCCTCCGGGTTGTTACATTCTCCCCCACTTAGGGTCATTCATCCTCAAATACACGACGTAGCTTATCTCTTTCTTCGCACATCTTAAGGTCTCAATTTTTCTAACTTCCAAATTTATTTATTTTTGTTTTTTTGAAATTTCGGCAGAGCCTCCCCTATATTTGGGTCTATCCACCTGCCAGAGTAACACCAAAACAACTACTAACAACACATCCACAACCCAATGAAACACCACAATGTATATATCAATAACACTAATCTCATCATTATAAGCATCGCATTATCATGCTGATATCTGGACATGAAACACATCATCTGTATGCTAATAACCATGTCTCTGGCCATAATAGTTGTTCATAAATCACAACATTGCCAATTAACCTTATGTTAACAATCATCTTATTTCATACCTCCACTTTACTCACAACGAGGCATTAAGACCTCATAATTACTTACCCAAATTAACGAGTCACATTTAACGCCACATGGACGCTCATCTCATAGGCTGGAGCTCAACGTTTACAACACAAAAAATGGTTGAATATGAACAGAAAATATACAAGAATTGTCAAATAAGCCCAATAGGCATGACTCCCATTTAAAATATAGTACCAAAAATTTTAATTTCATAAAAGGAGAATTTTAAACACATAAACCTTTCACTACCAGGACCTTGTCCTTATATAACATCCACCGCAGCTTGTAGCTCGGTTTAAAATATTTCACATTATATAATTATTTGAGGATATCACCCTCAACTCTGAATCACAAGTATTTGCACATTGTGCCAACTGAAATTTTTCATTTCCTTTCTTTCTTCTTTTCAATAATTTCCGTCAAAGAAAATCACAACATACAATGATAGGGATAGCTATCTCCATATAATAGCCCAACGTGAGTATTCACATAAGTAGATTTCAGGATTACGAAGCTCACTCATGAGTAGAGCATATTAAGAGGACTCGCCTAAATTTTCAAAATCAAATCAAGTTAAGGAAAAAAAATCATTTTTGTAACAATCAGAATTGTACTTGTAATGACGCCATCTGGTATAGTGGCCTCAGCCACACTATAGCAATTATATCAATGGGTCGGGCATCCACCTCTTAGGCGTCATCTGCCCGTTCGTTCTCCGTCTCTATCTTGTAGCGTATGTAGATTAGTATCTATAATGGAGTGTGTTGACTGTGTGTTCTGATGAAATAGGTTTCTCCCAAGTTTGGGATAATTTCTCATGATGTTTCTAGTATCACTACATTCATAACAACCCATCTGCAGTTCGGCTGCTCATACTGAGTCTGTGCCGGATAACTAGAATAACCATTTAAGGAACCCCATGCTAGTGGTGCATTTAAAAGATAATTGTCCCATGAGAGTGCCCTGATTAACTGGAGCACTACGAGTATTCTAAAATTGTTTTCATTTCCCTGCTGATGCTGAATGTAGAATCATTATGGACATAGAAACATCGAAAGTCCCCACATCATCCCATACAAATCTCAGCTCCTACTCATATACAAGTTTCATAGAACTTTTGGATACCACATAAATACACCTCATGCCAAATCTGATATGACACATGACCCACAATTTGATCGTTGATAGTGAACTCTCTTCACTTGGTGCAAGGCCATAAGATACATCTTAATACTCCACAATACAAACCTTTATCGCTCGTATGTCACCATCATGAGACACCCCAAGTCATTCGTTTGGCATATGTCCTTCTTAGGACAGTTAAACTCACTTCCTCCAGCATCTCGGTTGCTAGTTGTACCCTTCACTAGATAGACATCTCATACGTACCATATAGTCCCTATTACCACCAACTATCTTCAGATCTACGTCCACCTCGTGACTCTACCATTACTGCGACGATTAGGCAATTAAGTAAACCTTCTTAAGATCGTGCTTATCAACCAGATGTCAGAACCTATTGTACCCCCATGTTCAATTGAATGATCTCTCAATACTTCTGCATTATCGATATGGATGACACACAGTAACAACGGTTGAGCAAATTTTTGGCTCCCTTATAATCCTTCTGTAGCATCACAAACCATCGGTGCAAAATTGATACCGAGTGCGCAATTTCAATACATGAGTGAATGCAAAAAATACATATGATATAAGCTCCAAACTGAATAAATGACGCACGATAAGAAATGAAATGAAGTGGAATTTTCCTAACAGTTACATAGCCTCTCGAAGATAAGTACAGATGTCTCCGTACCGATCAGCGAGACTCTAATAAACCGGCCTGTGTCCCGTGACTCCTATGAACCTAGAGCTTTGATACCAACTTGTCACGACCCTAGTTCACCAACTGTGAACATGTCATGACGGCACCTAGTCTCTGTGACCAGGTAAGCCTAACATTTGCGGAAACATAATAATTGCGGAAAAATAGAATACCATATTTAATTATCTAAAAAGGAAATTATACTGAATGCCGCTCGGCATATACGACATCAATATCTCAAGACTAAAACAATCCCAAAACCCGGAAACTCACGGGAAAACACAGGCTACAGAAATGTATAGTGAGGCTCCAAACTCCAGAATATCTAACAAACGGAAGGAAAGAGAACTAAGTACTACAGATAGAATAAAGAGAGAGACTCGTCGGTCTGCAGACGCAGCAGATCTACCTCGAAGTCTCCGTAGTCCTCCTGCCTCACTGATAGTGCGCCTGAGTAGAGGTACCTGGATCTGCACATGAAAACATGCGCAGAAGAGGCGTGAGTACACCACAGTGGTACTCAGTAAGTGCCAAGCCTAACCTCGGTTGGGTAGTGATGAGGAAGGTCGGGGCCCTACTGAGGTTATATAAAAAAAATAAAGATGTCAGGATAAGATAAGCAGTGCAATTGAGAACCTACAGTAAGAATCTATGCAGGATAATAAGAGTACAATAACGGAAACAATGATGAAAGCAAACCATAAGGAAAGTAACCGGGGATCTCTAAGTATCCCGAGAATCTCTTAGTATCCTCGTCATGTACTAGGGATCTCTTGGTATCCCGAGGATCTCTTGGTATCCTCAATATAAGCCAGGGATCTCTTGGTATTCCGAGGATCTCTTGGTATCCTCAATATGTACTAGGGATCTCTTGGTATCCCGAGGATCTCTTGGTATCCTCAATATCAACCAGGGATCTCTTGGTATCCCGAGAATCTCTTGGTATCCTCAATATATGTGTCGGGGATCTCCCAGGACTCTAACCCGTAGTCCCAAAGTAAATGTGCAGGGGGAATCTCCCAAGAATCTAACTCGTAGTCCCAAAGTAAAACACAGAGCAGCAACACAAAAATATTAAATTAAACGCTAATTTCGTACCAAGTAAACATTTACTTCTAGCCTAACATGCTTCACGTAATGCAAATCAGGCAATTTAAGCAAATAGGCAATTAAGTCAACTAAACATGCCTTTCTAGACTAGCAACATGCTAAATTCACAAGTAGCATAAAACAAGAAAAGAACTCAATTGAAATACTTAAGGAAAAGCCGGATTTTCAACAATTAACTCAAGTACGCGCTCGTCACCTCACGTAAAGAGCATTTCAATTATCAAATATAGCACATCCTAAGGGGAAAGGTCCCCCACACAAAGTTAGACAAGCCACTTACCTCGAACCGGTACAAAAATCGCTAAGAAACAATGCCCTTGCCACGAGTATCCGACTCCGAGTGGCCCAAATCTATTCAAATCAATTACATATTGTAAATAACATCGTAAGTAACTAGTTCCACTATTAAAATCAAAGCTAAGGCGCGAAAATAGGTAAAATGACCAAAATGCCCCTCAGGCCAACGTCTCGGAATCGAATAAAATTTACATTTCCAGAAACCTCGTACTCTCATGAGTCTAACCACACCAAATTTATCCAATTCCGACACCATTTGGTCCTTCAAATCTTCATTTTATATTTTTTGAAAGATTCCACAATTTTCTTCCCAAATTCTATCTCAAATCACTAATTAAATGATGAATTCAATGGTATATTCATGTATTCTAACCAAATCTGAGTTAGAATCACTTACCCCGATGAATTTCTTGAAAAACCTTCGAAAAATCGCCAAAATCCGAGCTCTATAGGTCAAAATATCAAATAAAAACCCAAAATCTCGTATTTATAGAGTACCCCTCGGATTCCGACAGTGCTGACCGCACAAAAATGACCGCGGTTCGCGCCCAGAGAGTGTTGACCGCACAAAAATGGTCACGGCCGCGCAGCAATTTGACTGCAGTGACAGGCTTCACTATTTAGGCCGTAACTTTCTCTACAAATGTCCAAATGCCTATTATAATATGTTTCTGAAAACTAGATTCAAAGCTCTACAACTTTCGTCTTTGAATCACCTCAAATTTCTGTGTTGATCAAAAGATATGATCTTCCGAAGTAGAACCAGCAGCCTGCAGATCTTCCCGGGCGCGGCCACGCGCCCAGCGCGAAAAGGAGCACGGTCCGCGTCTCCACTGCTGCCACCTCCATTTTTCTAAGTTCCGGGTTGTCCGTACTTGCTCAAAACTCACCCGAAACGCACCCGAGCCCCCCCGGACCTCAACCAAAAGCACCAACGCCTCCTAAAACATTATGCAAACCTGTTCCAATCATCAAAACACCTCGACTAACACTAAAATCATCGAATTACATCAACTTCAAGCCTAAGTTCTTTTAGAAACTTCAAAACACACATTCGATCAAAAACCCGACCAAAATATGTCCGAATGACTTGAAATTTTGCACGCATATCCTAAATCATCTAACGAAACTACAGCAACTTCCGGAATTCCGTTCTGACCCTTGGATCAAAATTTAACCTATCAACTGGAATTTGTCAAAACTAACTTTCGGCATTTCTAGCCTAAATGAGCTACGGACTTCCAAAATATATTTCGAACACGCTCCCAACCCCGAAATCACCTAACAG